>NC_026002.2:20657568-21257568 GCF_000442705.2 Elaeis guineensis
CGGCACAAGGTCTGTGAGATGCATGCAAAGGCTGGCACAGCAATGGTTGGAAATGCTATCCAACGTTTCTGTCAGCAATGTAGTAGGTTGGTGTTCATCAGCTTATTTACTTGGTTTACTATGCAAATCTTCTTAATTCTCTGTGGTATCATTTAA
This sequence comes from Elaeis guineensis, assembly GCF_000442705.2. Classification (NCBI taxonomy): domain Eukaryota; kingdom Viridiplantae; phylum Streptophyta; class Magnoliopsida; order Arecales; family Arecaceae; genus Elaeis; species Elaeis guineensis. Next base: position 20,657,725 of record NC_026002.2, read on the forward strand.
CCACTGTTTTGTCTCTTATAGCTATATGTTTTGATTACCAATTGTTTAAGCGTGTCCTTTTCCTTACCTGTTTGCAGGTTAGCATATGTTCACTTGATTTCTCTTATTTGTTCATTAGCTTTACTTAAATTGTTTCTGAACTGCATCTAAACTCTGTAATCTTGAATTCCATATCTAAGATATCAAAAAATTGAAAATCTTTATTTCAAACCTACTTTTCTTTTTGTTCACTTTAATATAATCAACTGTGGCCTTGGAAAACCCTTTATATAATTTAGATGCAATGTCTCTCTATTTGTACATGAATAACTTGCTGTATTCTGAACTTAGATTTGAGTCATCACCATTTCTACATGAAGCAATTGTGAAATGTAGTATTTTAGAGGCGAAATGAAAAAAGAAATCCCATAAATTCGTTGCACTTTTGCAATTGATCACTTTGAACACCTCTGGACATTGTCTTTTCTTGAGCTATAGAATGTCATAAAATATCAATGTTAGTTATTGGTTTACGGACATCAAAAGGTTTATCTTTAGATAGTTACTCTACTTTTCGGATGCTACAATACATAGCTGGAGCTTATGCTGCTCTAAAATGATACAAAACAGTTAAAAGAGATGGATCGTTGACACCCAAGTCGATGTTGTAAGTTAAAGAGATTAGGATATCTGAAGTTTTGATTGGTTTTATCTTAGGAAGCAGCAAAACTTCAATTGATATGATTCTCCTTTTAATGCTAAGATTGCATTTACGTTAGACTTGGAGCTTGGAATTTTTATGTAAAGTAGATATAGGAGATAGAGTAAATTTGATGGAAAGTTTGATCTGGCTTTCCCAGGTTTCAATGAATGATTGTCGAAGTTGACAATAATTCCCTGCTTTGGCTATTATGAATAATGAAGGTTACAACGAATATAACTTAATTATAGGTGACATTAGGGGCCTTTAGTATTCAACATTGCTACATCTAACACTGGCGCGCAGAATTTAACACCTTGTTTGTATTAAGGATTTAAATTTTAAATCATGATCTAGAATCGAAAATTCAAAGATTATGGTGGTTCCTGATATGTACTAACACACTGGATAACAATGATGGTGCTTTTGTGTTAAACTGCATGGTGGGCTGTAAAAATTTGAATGCATATTGTTTGTCATGATCTGCACATCTTAAGACACACGGACCAAAATTACAACGGGTTTTGATGCTTTAGAACAAAAAAAGTCAAATACATGTTATAGTCAACACCCTTTCTTGTGGGGCTTTCTTGCTTTTTCATTTCCTAGAAATTTATGAAATTTGGATTTAAATGGTATGCAGTGTACTGCATTAATAGAATTTGCTGAACATAGGATTCTAGGTAAGTTCATTTCTTCCCCGAACCAGGTCTCATCTCCAACTTTCCCTTGGAAAATGGTGGCTTGCTAAACAGCAATTAAGTGAAGAAGGGTGTTGGATTTAGGTATTTGTAAGAGTACAAGCATGAATTTACTGAACTATGATTGCCTAATCTACTTCTAATACAACTTTGCCGATAATATTTAATACAACCTAACCCAATCTAAAATGTTGGCACTCAGTGCTCATTATAAATGGACTTGAATACTGAGAAATTATTCAACCGAGGAGAGGTGAAGTGTGGAAGATTCTGATATTTGTAGAAACTTCCATCTACTCAAACATTATTTAAGCTACTTGTGATACGACTTGAAATGAGCGAGGGAGACCTTATTATTCAAAGGAATGCTTCTATTTGATCCTTTAAGGCATAAAGCATAAGGATGACTCCACTTTTTAACTTGAAAGCATGGTTGACGAATTTGAACTGATGGTAACTGATTCTATTGTGATGTGTGTGCCATTTCAAATTTTTGTTTATCCATTGTTTACCGACATCAGATTTGGTCTTGCATCAGAATATTGTATGCAATTTTTTGGCAGCTTTCTTATGAGCTTCTTATGATTGCTGTCCAGATTTCACCTTCTACAAGAATTTGATGAAGGGAAGAGAAGCTGTCGTCGACGTTTGGCGGGCCACAATAGACGAAGGAGGAAAACCCATCCCGATGTCACTTCCAATGGAACTTCTATAATTGATGATCGATCTAGCAGTTATATATTGATGAGTCTACTAAGAATTCTCTCCAATTTGCACTGTAATAGCTAAACCCTTTTCTGTACCACATATTTAACATCCCTTTCTTTTGGATTTAATGTCTTTATTTCTTTCAGTGCAGTTTCTATGTTCTTTTTGCTGGTTTTGAGTTCCTTGTGCTCTGGGTTCTCCATAGTTGTTGATGGTATTATTTTGCTGTTCTTGTGAAAATGCCTGTCATATCTTGTAAAAATCGAGCTATTGTTTTGCCAGTCCGCTCCCCCTGCCTCTGCACCCCATTGATGTGTGGGAGTAATATCTTTATGAGAAATCTTCCAATTATGGGATATGGTCATTTGAATGCAGATCCTCTGTTGCACTCCGGAGGCCAAAAATTGAGGCAGTATACTGTCCCGTGCAGCTGGTTTCTTGCCCATATGGACAATAGGATAGGTGGCATTTACAGACCATCTACTAGCTTCTATTGTTTATTATTTTGCAATCAAGTTGTTAAAGGTGTATAGAAGTCATCACCCTTCATATTTTCTTTGCTTTCTTGATTGTAAGAGCTTCTCCCTTCTCATATTTGTCCCATTACATTTTACATAATTAATTAGTATATATAAATATCTTATACTTCTTCTTGAGGGTGGGGCTTGGTGCAACAGTAAGGTTGCTCCATCCTGACTTGGGTGTCATGGGTATGAAACATGGAAAGGGCCTGTTCGCAGGTGGGTGTAAGGCTGTGATTTGACCCTCCCCAAACCTCACAGTGGTAGGAGCCTCATGCATGGGACACCCTTTTTTTTATCAAATACTTCTTCACATTGCCATATGTGTATAAAGCCTTTTGTTATGCTTATAAAAATCAGAATTTCTTATTGCGTTCAAGTGTTTGATGAGACACTCGTATATTTCTAGCACTAGTTGAATATATGGGCATGTGCAACATTGACCATGAACTTCCCTATTGAAGAGAGTGTCATATGTGAAGCAATGAGGAGTTAGAAGATAGAGGAAGAGTTGGAAGTCAGTTATGATTTCAATACATTTTGTTGGACACTAACCAGTGGTACTGTGGGATCCATGATGCAGTTCTCCTAAAAATACGAGATTCATAATTCTTGTTTATACTTAAAATATGTTGATCTGTGTGTTATGACTTCATCAGTACTGCATAAGATCCTTATAACATTTTCTGTTCATGAAATACTCTAAATGCTAACATAGATTTTAGGTTTAGCTGTAGTATGGTCAACCAGTTTGTCATAGCTTAATTATTTAATAGAAAGTGAGGAAAAAGAACGTGGTTCCTGTTTATGTCAGAAAAAAACATATGATAGAGAATCAAGAGAGTTTGACTTTTGATGAGTAAATAAGACTTTAAATGCATATTTGGGGTGACAAGGAATGTAAACAAGGATGAAGCCAAATTTATGGGATTATTTTATAATAGCATTAGGCCTTCTTTAGTAATTAGGTGCAGTCCTTAACTTTTCAGCTTGTTTTGTACGTGTTAGCTATTTATCATGGAGATGGTCTATTTTTCATGTAATTTGCAAACTCCTCTAATGTTGGCTAATAATATTGTCAGGAATTTAAATGTCACTTTCCTAAGGTACCACTGGTATTGTGCTGTTCCAACAGAAAAAGGTATTGGTATAGTAGGAGGATACTGTTTCTCCCTTGAACTGATGTGTACTGACTGTACCTGTCCATTTCAGTTGTGTACTGATAGTTCTAACAGTCCGTACTTGTTGCATACCGGTTGCTTATTTTCTTGTTGATACTGAGTGCCTTGGTCCATCTCGATTGTTTTTGTACCTTACGATTCCATGACAAAACCGGTAAAGAGCTTGGTTCTAGTATTTAAATCCTTGAATATTGTTAAAATGTGGAGTGCAAAATTAGAATTATGGGAGGGAGAGCTTTGTACAATGAATATTACAAACTTATTTTAACCATCTTAGGGATTGAGAGTGGAATTGCAGCTTTAGGGTGATTTTGCAACACCTCTTTGGTTATCTTTTGAATTGATTTTTTGCTTGTGGTCTCTCGTTAGGATGTTACATTATTACCTAACATGACTTGTAATGATTTAACCTGCTGATAAGTTCATATTGCACATGCAGCTTATAGCTCTGAGCAGTCAAAAGATCAGGACCTCCTGTCTCATCTTTTGAGGAACCTTGCCAATCTTGCTGGTTCATTTGATGCAAGAAACCTTTCTGGGCTCCTGCAGGCATCTCAAGATATGCAAAAAGTTGGGGCTACTGCGGGAACATCATCAGAAGCAGCTAATGCTCCGGTTTCAAATGGTGCTCCTGCACAAGAATCCACAAGGCCCCTGTGTTTAGCTTCTAAACAAACCTGTATCTCTAGTACTCAGGGTTCTCCTCTGAAGCTGACTAATCATATGGGACCAGTTGCTGCATCTATGACAGAGATGCCTTCGAAAATGATGGCTTCTCCAGGTGGGACTCTGCAAGTATTTGCTTTATCTGACAGCCTAAGTGACAGTATCTGGTATCATCTAATCTGAATGGAAATCCTAATGCTGATTACATGATTTGCTTCCTGCAGAATCTGCTATCAAGAGAGTCAGGTTGAAGGACTTTGATTTGAACAGCACATATGAAGAGTGTGGAGATGGATGTGACAAGTCAATAATCCCTGTACATTTGGGGACTGGTTCTCCTAATTGTCAGTCATGGTTGCAGCCAGATTCACAACAGTCGAGTCCACCACAAACTAGTGGTAATTCAGATTCAACATCAGCTCAGTCACTATCTAGCTCCAATGGAGATGCTCAGGTATATAATTTCACTTGGTTCTTATATTTGGCAATATTTTCATCAACTAGTTATAAGTTGCTTACTAAATAATAACTTTCAGAGTGTGAATAATAACTTTCAGATTGCAATGTAGGAATGACCAAGGTCCACATTCTTGGTACCGTGTACCGTACAGTACCTTACCAATCCGGTATGGTACCAGTCAGTGTGGTACCTTATGCACTTTGCACCGAAATAATTTGCGAAACATTTTTCTCACTTTTCATCTCATATGCCTTAATATAGGTCAGTATGCCTCAGTAGGGTTGGTATGTACCTCGGTACATCTCGGTTTAGAGCGGTACAGGGTTAAATTGACCTGAATGTGAGTTTCATATTGGTTCCGACCTAATATGATACCATATACATCAAATTGGGTGGTTTGGGATGGTATGGTAGTCCATGGAAAAGATAAACAATTACAATTTGCAATCTTGATACTAGACTTGTACCGATGCCATGTTGGTATAGTGTCTGTACACTCGGTACAGGTTTCATTCAGCGTATTGTTCCTACATACTTCTCCATATTGAGTATTTTTTTGGGTACCTGTACAGTATAGTATGATATGCCCAGGACACTATGTATTGGTACTATGAACCTTGCAAACAATTATTCTGTTAGATTCTTACAATGTATAAATTTTGTTTGAAAAAAAATTCTAGTTGAATTTTTTGGACAGATTTTATCTTATGACAGATGTTATCATTATGTCAAGTGCCAATGTTTCCATTGTGACGTACATTCATCTCTCCATTTTCTTCCCCTTAATATGTTAGATGTTGGATGTGCAACCCTTAATTTATATGAACTGTGTAAAATTGTTTATAGTGCATGCATATAGTAATTCAATGCTATTTATGCATGTTACATATGAGGGGCTTTGGCTTTGTTTAAGTGTATATATTGCTACATAGTGCATTAATCACAAATTCCCTCTTTAAGCAGTGTGATGGCAAAATGATTATTATCTTCTCGACTATTGTATATAATTGAGTATTTGTGGTATAACTAAAATGAACTATTCATCACAAATGTGGTTAAAATTTTAAACAAATTTTCACCTTGAGGCATCATGGTCCATTGCATTACTCATTTCCATGCCACATGTGACATGAGGATCAAGTGCTGTGTCTCTACACGATTGTATCATGAAGTGCTTTATTTGATTCCTCCGTGGGCTGGTTGTCTATACCTAGGTCTGCTTTTGGGGTGTGAATGTATTTCATTATGGGGTTGATTAGATGGCTTGTTAAATCAACCAACATGAGATACTTGATTTTTAGCACAAGGTGGTTGGGATTGGGATTTGCTTATTCAGCCAAGTAGGGTTCAAATCTCTGAAGGCCCTTGAAATCATTGTTGCTTTGCATCAAGAGATCTTCAATTTCACAAAACAAAAACAAGTACAAATAAATTCTGCTTGTTTCCTAGGGGTGACAACATGTCACGTTAGGGTTGGGATAAATTTGAATTTATCCTTATCCAAGCCCAAAATATGTGCCACATCTAATATTCAAAGCTAATTTGTACCCGTAAATTCATAATAGATCTGAGAGTTTGTTTGTCTAGGTTGGGTTTGGACCAGGTTAAAAAACATGGTCACGCCTTTAACTGTTGACTTGTGCTTGGCTTGGCTGAACTTCATGGCTGAGTTTCCAAGCTCAAATATTCCCTAAGATCAAAAAACATTAGGCCCAAGATAAACTTGGGGCCTAATCCAAACTTGTCAAACCTTAATCCCAAATATAAGAGAGGGAGGGATTTAGAGTAGAGTGGTGCCTTATGAGCACACTGAGGATGGCTGCCTTCTTCAATGTTCGTATCTCCCTATGTGGCTAGATCATACAGGGGAAGGGATGGTATCTGATCCTGTGGTTACACAGCAATAGGAGAGAGTGAAAGGAGGGATGTATCCAATCTCCTCCAGCTAGTAATACCCTTCTCTAGTTGACCTGCTCAATGGGCAGGCTGGGTTGGGTTTGGGTTGGCTGGCTTGGCCCAAGGTACCAGATGTCTTCTAGCCTGCTTCTTAAACCTTAGCCCGCTACTTATCAAGCTTTGGGTCTCCGGCCCAGACTCGTGGGCTTCTGCTTTTTTTTTTTTGGATCATTGACTTGGCCTTAAACATGAGGGTGAGGTAGGTGAAGGGGAATGGGATGATGTGGGTGGCCTCGTCAGTGGTGGCAAGCATGAATTGAGGGAGGAGGGTGTGGGCATGGAGATGCGGAAGAGAGGGCATTGTGGGGAAAGTAGAGGAGGGATTTTTTTTTTTTGTGGGAAGCCAGAGAGGGGATGGTGGTGGGATCAAATGTGAAGGGGTCGATAGGGCATTGAGACGCAGGGTTGGATGGGGAGGGGGGCCATGGTGGGATCAGGGTAGGAGGAAGAGCAGAGGGAGGTGGGGGGAAGAGGGGAGGGGCTAGAGGTCATTGTTGGCTTTGTCAAGGTCGTTGGTGTCGAAGCTGTCGAGGTCAGTGGTGGCGAGGGCAGAATGTTGCAAGAGTTGGTGGTAGGGAGAGGATGGAGAGGAGGGCGAGGAGTGAGAAGGGGTAATTTACTAATTTTATAGTATATATGTTGTACTATATTATATATTGTATAATATCAGGCTTGGGCTAGGTCAATATAAACTGAGGCCAGGGGGGCTCAAATTTTAGGTGTAGCTTGGCCCAGCCCTCCAGGCTTAAAAACTAGGATTTGGTCCATCTGAAATGGTTTGAGCACGGGTGAGCCACCTGGTATTTGAGCAGGTCTATTCTCCATTGTTGGCAATCTAGCAAAGAGTCTATATTAGAGTTGAATATTGATTCACAAGAGGGGGGGAATACATGTAGAGATAGAGATAGAGATAGAGATAGAGAGGACCCCTATCTTGTTCCTTGTGATTAGGGCAGGGAAGGAGTGGCTGCATTGGTATGTAATATGTATATTTATTATAATTTTATCATTTAGTTGAGCTAGATAGGGTAGGGCCAATATATATATTTGAGTTCAGCTAACCTTGGCCAAGATGGTACTCGATCACACGAGAAGATCTGAGCTTAGCTAAGGCCTGGCAGGCCAGAAGTGCTTGCTCTAGCTTATCCAAAATAGTAGGCTTTGAAACAATCATATATCAGTTGGGTTTTGGGTTATTATTCACAATATGTCGTACAAGCTCTATCTTGGCCATAATGGGATGGAAAAACAAGGCTAAGGATGGTCTAATAAAGAGAAAATGATGCAAAATGAGTCACCACTGGTTGCCATTGTTTTGTTTATTACACCAACTCTCGGTGGCATGGTTGGTCTTTGCCTTTTCTATAGGGACTATTTGGTTCGCGGGAAGAATTTTTCCTTGTTGAAATGTTTTTCCTAAGAAGCTAATGCCTAGGTATCCTATGTCTAGGAAGGTGGTTTTTTCATATTTGGTTGATGATGGAAAAAGTGGCCATTGCAGAGTGATATGTTTGATTGAGCATCTACTTTCCTGTGAAAGATTTGTAAGATATCTATTATGCCCTTAATTAAGGGTTATCCTATTCCATCTAAAAGCTTAAGGGTAATTTTGGAAGAAAAAAGAAACCCTAATTCTCAGCCCGTGAGAAAGTGACTTTCCTATTTCTCACATATTTTTTTTCTTTCCCATGAAACGTGGGGATCTTATTCCCATTGGAAAGCTACTTTCCCATCTCTGTCCTTTGAAAACTCCAACAAAATATGAGGCATTTCTCTATTTTCCTGTTGACCACAGCCCTCCTCTTCTTGCGAAGCAAATGAGTCCTAAGAGGAGTAGAATAACTTACTGTAGAGAGGAAAGGGGAGATAAGGTTTGTTTCCTGGTTGACACAAGCAAGTGACAAGTAAAACATTATGCAGATTATGTATAATGACATTATATGATTAGACCAGGTTTCTGATGTGGTTCAGCCTATGCCCAAAGTTGAAGTCTAAGAATAAGACTCTGGTCTAATTTGGGGAGCTAAACCCAACCCAATAGCTTGTTGGACCTATTTTTCAAACCAAACCCTAAATTTCAGGTTGGTTTCAAGCTGGGCTAGTGGGCTATCGGCTTGCATTTCTGCTTCTTTTTCTTGTCTATATCTGTATTTGCAACTTTACAGATAATATTAGGTTGAAATTTTCTTCTTATTCTTTGATTTTGTGTTTTCATATGAGATATTCCTCAACAAGAAATGGCTTTATTGTTTGCGTACTGTAGGCAGCTAAATGTGTGGGTATTATTTACTATTGCTGTGCTCTTCGAGATTGTTGTTCTCTGACAGTCTTTTGTTTCCAGTGCCGAACAGATAGAATAATCTTAAAGCTCTTTGGCAAAGACCCTAATGATCTTCCTCTTGTTTTGCGTGCTCAGGTAAAGTATACTTTTTCAAATTTTATGTGGGTATGATACATTTCAGAAATTTGCCCATCATGTTGATTGTTTAATGCTTAATTACAGATCCTTAACTGGCTATCGCACAGTCCTACCGACATTGAGAGCTACATAAGGCCTGGTTGTATTATTCTAACGCTGTATCTTCGTCTAGCTGAGTCTGCATGGGAGGAAGTATGCTTCTATAATTTTTATGACTCCTTTCATAATGGTTGATTCTTCTGGTTCTGGCTATTAATCATTGGTGCTTAATCTGTCTGGTCCTCGCTATGCTCACAGATCTGCCATGACTTAAGCTCCAGCCTGAATAGGCTTTTGCATAACTCCAGTGATAATTTCTGGAGAACAGGATGGATATATACTAGGGTACAACACCATGTAGCGTTTATTTATAATGGTGTGTTGGACTTTCAAATAACTTTATTGATGTTTGCACTGATCAGTGTGTTGGCTTAATAAGTGGAAATGAAGAAAAGTCTCCTTATTGTATCACATTGCTGTTGCAGGCCAGGTTGTGCTGGACACACCTTTGCTTCTCAAATGTCCCAATAATTGCAAGATCTTATGTGTCACACCTATTGCTGTTTCTAGTTCTGCAAGGGTTAGCTTCACTGTGAAAGGTTTTAACCTAATTCGGTCGACAAATAGGTAGGTATATCTTTTTTGTTATTTTGTGTTCTTGGATGCTTGGTTATGTGATTTGACCTTATTTCACCCCACGGGCTTCGGGCGATGACTGACTGTTGCAGAGAATACAACTGTTTTTACTTGTGCATTATATTGTCTAATCATGCTTTAGGTTACTCTGTTCATTTGAGGGAAAGTATTTGGTCCAAGAAACAACACAAGCTCTAGTGGAGGGCACTGGTACAGGTGCTCAGCATGAGGGATCTGAGCACCTTAGCTTTTCTTGTTCCCTCCCCGATGCAACAGGGAGAGGATTCATTGAGGTGCTGCAACGTTGTAGTCATTTGTTCTCTTATTTCCCTCCATCAATTCTCTTTTTTTTGTACAATCTCTCTGTTGTCTGTTCATTGAATTCTTGGTTTTGACTTTCAGGTTGAAGACCATGGCCTTAGCAATTGTTTCTTTCCCTTCATAGTGGCAGAAGAAGATGTATGCTCTGAGATACGTATGCTGGAGAATGCAATTGATTTAATCACCTGTAATAACCATGATCAAGAAAGAACAGATGCCAACAATGCCAGAAATCTGGCTCTAGACTTTTTGAATGAATTTGGTTGGCTTCTCCGGAGGAACCACCTGAAGTCTAGATCTGAACAAATTAAACCTTGTCCAAATGCCTTTTCCGTGGCACGGTTCAGGCAGCTTATGGCATTTGCCATGGATCGGGAATGGTGTGCGGTTGTGAAGAAGCTTCTTGACATCCTATTTAATGGAACAGTAGATGTAGGTGGGCGGTCTCCTGTGGAGCTTGCCTTGTCAGAAGATCTGCTCCACACAGCTGTTCGCAAGAACTGTAAGGCTATGGTAGAACTTCTGTTAAAATATATACCGGATAAAACTTCAAAAGAGACGGGCCATGGTAGATTTTTGTTTAGACCTGACATGGTTGGGCCCTCTGGTATTACTCCACTTCATGTTGCAGCAGCCAGTGGTGGTGCTGATGATGTGTTGGATGCACTGACTGATGATCCCGAACTGGTATTACCTCCACTATACTTGCATCTAGATTTTATATTTTTCATTATGATATTGTGGGAAATGTACTGGAGAAGTTTCATTTCAGAAATTTGCTATTTAAGAAGCATTTCTGCATGAAATGTGCATACATGATGTGCCCACATAATCTAAAATCACCGACATTTTTGAAATGCTGGCATGCATAAAAATAAACATACTGAAAGTATTGGCCTGTTTGGTACATCAGGTACTGGCTTATGGCTCCTTTATTGCTCTCCATTGGAGTCCTGTCACTGACTCTTTGGTAGACTGCTTATCAAATGCCTTCCTTTTGTTTCCATCGCATTCCGCTTTGGTCTCAGATTTTCTTTTCTAACCTGCATTTGAATCCAAGACACCTTCCTCACTGGAAACATCCTTGGCCAATGTGTAGATGGCCAAACTGTCCCGAACTCATTTTGTCCTCCACCAGTGCTATGTTATGCTTTGTCAAATGTTTTCCATTCTGAACTCGTTTTGCTTCCACCAGCGCTATTCTTATGCTTTGCCAATTGTGCTCATCCCCAACCATATTTTCTTTGGTGTTATCACATGCACCTCCACTCTTCATCTTGTGCACCACTGGACCTGAATTTGCGCTATATTGAAAACTGGTCTTATGCCTGGCTTGTGATTTCTGACAGCAACCATTTATTTTTTGAAAACAGTCTCATCATATTTGTTTGCATTACTCATCAGAAATTAACTATTGTTTTGCTATTTTGTTGCTGTTTCTAACACATAATGGTGCTTCTGATGCCAGCTTGGAATCAAAGCATGGAAGAGTGCACGCGACAGCACTGGTTTCACTCCTGAAGACTATGCCCATGCTCGAGGCCATAAATCCTACATAGGTATGGTTCAGAAGAAAATTGATGAGCAACCAGGCAAAGGTCAAGTGGTCCTTGACATTCCTGGCAAATCAGTGGCACGTGATTCCGATAAGCTATCGGATGGGCCAAACTTTGGGAAGCTATCTGGTTTTGAGATACGCATGAACAAGATGGGACTAGCCCAGCAAATGTATTGCAATCGCTGCAGTCAGCAGCTGGCTTACCGGAATTTTGGGTCGAGGACATTGTTGTATAGACCAGCAATGCTCTCTATGGTGGGCATTGCAGCAGTTTGTGTTTGTGTTGCTCTACTACTCAAAGGGCCACCGGAAGTTTTCTCTGTGTTCCCGCCATTTAGGTGGGAATTGTTGCGCTATGGCACAATGTAGGAGTTGCAAGCGCCATTGACAGTCAGGTCTGAGTAGACCATGGCGCTTGTTGCAAGCGCCAGTGTATGTTGGTGGGCATTTGTGGAGACTTGTTATACCGTCATCAACTTTGTAATATATTGTTCTACTAAATTAAAGCAGAATCGTCCTATTTTTTTCCTGGCCGGAATTACCAGACACCAATTTTTTTCAGTACGGTTTGATAGAGAGCACACTTTTGCGTCTTGATTCTTTTGCAATGGAACATTGGAGAAGTCGTCTGTGGTAATGTTGGTTGATCATGAATAGGACGTGGTGGCGGGCATTGTTTGGTGCCTAACAAATTTGTTACCCGGAGGGAACAGAGATCTGTTAAACTCTATCGCATGGTAGGTTGTGATTCTATCCTCGTATGGTTTGTTCTAGCCGAGAAATTTTGATCAATGTCATACTGCCATTACTGCCATCATGGATGACTGTATTTATGATATTTCTAGTCACTATAGCACTTTGATTTAGCTTTCATTGTTTCATCAGGAATCTATTGAATGCAGATCCCTTTCTCTCTTTTCCCATGGCCCTCCAGGGTCCCGGGGATCTTTAAAGAAGTTTTGAGTCTAAACCATCTGATAAAATTTCTTTGTTTCATCCAGTTTGATGCTAGCCTCTCATTATGGTCGAAGAAATTCTATAGCACGTGAGAATCTTTATGCACTTTGGATTTCGTTCTGATACTCATTTTGGAGGCAATTAGAGCACAGAATCATTTCCTGAAGATGGACGGTGCCTGACTGCTGAATACGCCTTCACAAGGCCTACGAAGTTGTCTGTTTGTAGTGGAGTGTATTTTGCGTGTGCTACTGCTTCTTGAGTTGCGTAGGTGTTCTGAAATTTGGGTTAAGCATCGCCAAAGAGAACTGGACAGGCCTCCCCCAGTCTGGAAGGCATGCCTGTTAGTGGAGCTGCTTCAAACTCCAACCATAGGAGAAAAAAAGATGCCATGTTTCTTGTCTATTTGGTCTCATCATGTTAGGGTGCCAAGGAGTTGGTTGACTGTCTGAGATAAGTTACTTGAATTTATTTTTACCTTTCCCTATTTCAGCTATTTTTTTCCTCCTATCCTACATTTTTTTCTTCATAAAAGAAAAGGGATTAGGAAACTAGAAACGATGCGTTGTTTAGTCATTGGAAGTGCATGAAAATTGTATAACTGGTGTTCCCTGTACGTGTACATAATATAGAAATTAATTTCCCAATGTTTAAAAGATGATTGATGATTTGGAGGCTTTCTATAGATCTAATTGATTATATAAAAAGAGGAAATTATAAAACTGCCTTGATGTTTATGTCTATTACACTCACACATGAAAGTTTGTAAAACCCACATCTACACTAGGTTAAATTAACGGTGTTAGTGAAACCGCCTATTTTATGTAAAAAGTCAAAATTATTATTTGGTGGGGAGGAGGATATACATATTTTTTTGTATTCTTCTATATCTCTGACATCACTCAAGGTTATTTGGATCATCTTTTTAAATTTTTTTGATGTAGTAGTTAAGTCTTCTTCAAGATTAACAATTTGACTAACATTAAGGATGACAATTTTAGTCGATCTATTAGATATCTGATTTGATTTGATTTGAATAGGATGGATTTTATCTGATCTGATTAAAATTTAAAATGGACATATATTTTAGAAAAAAAATATCTGAAGTGGATTTGGATCGCATACAAGTAATGACATGTCCCATCTCGAACCCAACCTGATATGACCTTAATCTACATTCTCCTTTCAAAACTACAACATTTTATAATATTCATATGATGTATTTCTTATTTGATCCGATCTAACCTAAAATCCTTTTATCTATTCAATTCGATCTGATTCGATTTGACCTACATTTCTAGTTGACCTGATCTGACCTAGCTCAATCTGAGGTGAGTATGCATATAGGTTTTTTAGTTGCAAGATGGATATGGGTATTGGGTATATCTGACCTATTACCATTCTTAACTAATACTAGCAAGGTGCCCGCGCTGCACAGCAGGTCGAAATTAAACAACAATAAAAATTATTTGATAAAAATATAATAATAACTTAAAAAAATAATAATTTTAGTTAGAATTATATTATTCATCTATTTAAAAATCATCTTGATTTCATCTATTTTTTGGCAGCGTATAGATATTTAATACAGAATAAACAGTATTATCCGATGCCAACATAAATAGTTCTTCGTATCAATCAAGACATGCCTGGCATCATTAGATACATCTGAATTTGATTGTTGCAGAACAAAAAAATAGGGAATACATCATGGATCTTCGTATGTAAGAGACCCATCACCCGAACTGCCAAAAAAGTATAAAGAATTTTTTTAAATGTTATTCGACCGTGAAATTTTTGCAATATAATAAATATTAGAATAGAGGAAGGAGGCATACATATAATTATCAAAATTAGAGTATCTCGATCTCATTCTTTTTTGATAGCAAGATCGTGACCATCTTTCTGCACATATAGTGTGACGCAATCAATATGAATTTTTGCCTAAAAAGAGAAGAAGTCGATGCATTTTTTAAAAAAAAAGTTATCGAATCATGGTTGATAATCTTCTTGTAGGAGTCAACTCCAAAGAAAGCTCATGCTGGATTTTTTTTAGGAGTTGAAAAAATAGGCTCCTAAGATATTTGGGCGGAACATGAAGATCCAGATGCAGAATTTTTTTGTACATTGTCCTATAAATCCAAAAGTATTTCAAGCACGGACCATATAGTAACTTTGTTTTACAAAAACAAAAAGAAATACAAAAAGCATAAATAACGTATGGACTTCAATATGGCATAAATAAATTGAACCAGAATCAATGATAAAAATCTAGGAAAAATTTTCTAGCCCAAACTTTAAATCAAACAATAAATAATACAATCTACAAAAATATTGAGAACCAAAGGAACATAGCAGTATTTTAGTAAATACCTTAAGGAGCCGTTAGATCAAGAAAATGGAGCTCCGAATACAAAATAGCCTACGAAGAATAATAGAACCCAATTTAACAGTATTCCACTTAAAAGGAATTGCTCCCATCAATTTATGCTAATTTTCCAAATAAATGAGAGCATTTGTTTATTGGTTTAATATTTGAGATGCTAATTCACTGATTTAATTTTTTTTTCTGTAAATAAATTTAACAAAATGAGGCATAGCTATATATATCAATTATAATTTCCTCATAATGCAAATATGAGGACGCCCGCGCAAAACAAATATAAAGGTCAAAACCATACAGCAAGCTGCATAATTTTTTTATGCTACCAACCGCATAATCCCTTTATGGGGTCCCTAAGGCTTGAAAAAAACTTTTGAAATTTTTTATGCGTTGTGCACGCATAATTATTCTATGGGAATGTACCTTAAAAAATTCTAACTTATCTCTCAATCCATCCACCCCGCCGCCTCCCCCAAACACGCTCCCCCCCATCCACCATCGAAACCCCTTACCCTTCACGACCACCTGTAGGATCCACAACCCACGCTCCTCCCTCGCCGAATGCTGGTCTCCTCTCCCAACCCTTTCACTCCTGCGCCTCTCGACCCCTCTACTCCACCACCTCCTACATCCCCTTTCCCCCCTCCCTCATCGGATGCCGGTTTCCTCTCTTAACCCTTCCACTCTGCCACCTCTTAATCCTTCAACTCCGTTGTCTCCTACACCCCCTTTCCCCCGAACCCCACTCCAACCCCTAAAGCTCTTCCTTGCCCTGCGACCATCCAACAGATCTGCATCGGAGATGTCACGCTCATCGGATCCCATTGTCTTGTGTCGATGCCACCAATCGACGATGCATGCCGAGTAGGTTAAAGCAAACTCCCATCGACGAATCATGCCGTCAGGAAGATGCAACAGTACTGCCTCCTTCCTGGGTTCTTCGCCTCTAGTACTTTTTATCATCTCGTCCCTCTTTCCTCCTTCCGTGGGTCTTGGATCCAACACGACATTTCCATTTATTTTTTTCTTTTTCTTCCACTACTCCTGGTTTCCTCTACCGACGGTCAAATCTCTGTCTCCAAAATTCTAACACCGACCATAACCTCAAACCCTAACCCATTGTCATCGCCACTCTCGTGGATGAAAATCAAACCCTTACCAACGCCGATCCTCGACCTCCCTGCCTCCACCCCAATCCTCCTAATCTAAACCCTCACTATCTGGGGTCCTCACCATCTTCCGCCACCCTCCTCTCCACCGGTCAACCCCATCCCTAACCCCAACTGACGATGCCGACACCGATCAGTGACCCAACATAGACCGCAAGTTTAACTCAACCCTACTGAGAAACCCAGGTCTAATCCAACCATCCAGGCTAACCCAAACTAACATTTGGACCCACAGATTCTAACCCAAAATTATTCTATCCAATACCCAATAACACCACCACCCGATAGCCCGAACTCGTAGGCCAATTAATAAAATCCAAACCATTCAACCCGAACCCATTAGATCGATTAATAAGACTCAAATCGAATCCAAAATCCTAAATCCACTCCATCGGATCCGAACCTAGCCCAAACATCCAAAATAACATAAGGGACCGGGGGGTTGCTAAACTTCAACAGCAACCATCTCCATCTCGATCCTTGTTCTCCCACCTCATTTCTTCCACACCACTATGGATGGTTGCTAGAAGCATAGTCCATGACGATCTCCGGGAATGGCAAGCTGTTGCATGTAGCGACCTCTCCAAATTATGATCAACAGTGGCTGCATATCTATGTTGATTACCATAACCTTATCTCCTACATGATGTAGGACAGGAGGAGGAAGGCTGCGAAATGATATAGCAACCCCCCATAGCTCTGATGAAAAAAAATGTGGACGAACCATACCTCGACTTGGATTGAACTTTTTTCTACCTTAGATGATGCAGTAAGGGGAATGGAAGGCTGCAGCATACCTGCAGCAACCACCCCATCCAGTTTGTTGAGTTCAAAATAAAGGAAATATTAATGTATGCAAACTAAATTTTACTTAGAGTGAAAGAGCTCACCAGAAAATCTTATCTTTAAACCATGACTGCAGCCCAATACCGATAGAGGGATATTTATAATCCCATATCTCTTGCTTCTCTGATTGAGTAGTCCCCTCCATCGATTAGAATAGAAATGCTAGCAGCTTGAGCTGCTGTCCAAATCTTATTCTGTAATTAATATCCAAATCTTGTCTCCCACCCTCTTAAATTGAGCACTCGATCACCAAGCAAGTTATTCCAGGGCACATATATTTTTTTTAATACTAAATAAATGGATGAAAGGTTGCTGCATATTTTTGAATCATTTTTAAAATGTAATGAGTTCAGCCGCAAAGAAGACCATCTGATGTGCGACATAACTGAGGCAAGCTGGCTATTTTTTTCTATTTTTTTCAATTGAAGCAGGCTGGGCCTGTGTGAATCCAATCCTCAATAGATCTATTATATTTTTTTTATATATTTTTTTATATGAGGGCGACCCAACAGCAAAAGAGATCAACTGCATTATTGGATGCAGGATACATGGAACTCCATATTGCAAACATGTGGCGCCATAGATCTGCGATGCTTGTCGCTTCGAGAGAACTTCAATTTCTCCTTTAATGTAATTGTATAGATTATGATAAATTATAGTTTAAAATATTATATAAAAAATGAATCTCGAAAGGTAAGTATAGTTTTTTTTAATTATTGAATATTAATATAAATTATCTCTAATTTTGAAAAGTTTTTTATATTATACTTAAAAAATTCATCATAATGGTTGATTGTCAGGTCGATGCGGTGCCACAACCTCGCTAGTCATCAAGTTGGATTAAAAAGAAGAAAAAAAAGAAAAAAAAGGTATGTCAGATAAATATATTCTTGCACTAGCATAGAATCCCGTGCGATGCACGATATATATTTATTTTTTCAAATAATAATTTTATAAATTAAAAATTCAACATAATATAAAAGATATCATAAATGATATCAAATATTTCAAATTAAAATATAAACTCAAAATATTTAAATAACATAATAATAAGAAGTAACGTAATCATTTCTGTCTTTTACTAATAGAAAAATTATTTTTTGAATCAACATTTTCAGTAACAATTGTTCTGGAATCCACATCATTAAGCAGAACATGACTACCTATTTGCATCCCACATATATCTCTTTTCTTCATAGTCTATCAATAAAAATAATATATATTTTATTATTATATAATTTTTTATTTTATTGAATTTTCAGTCATCATTAAAGATTTACTCCAGAGAAAAGGTAGAGATAAATTTTTTGATAGTTGAATTGTTAATAACTTCTTAATCCCAATAGCTCAGAATTTCATCCAGAATGAATCATCTAGAATGACCAAGAGACAATGATGATCTATACATATATGTAGTTTGTGTTCGTTTTGTATGCATTTAAGAATAGATGGTCAAGTAGTAGTAGGAGGTAGGCAGTAGTCATACTGTATTTGTATTTATATACATGATTGTAGTAGTTGACCCATGGGGATAATCCCAATTAATATTTTTTTTGCCTTTAGGTTCAAAGACAAAAATGTGAAGATCCAATAGAAAAGGGCCTTTATATAATAAATACTTTGTTAGAGTTTAATTGTAAAACACTCCTAAACTAAATTAACATGGTTTGGTTCAGTCAATTGTCAAAAAGGCTTAATTGAATATAGCCTTTATCAAGGGTCTAAATGCAAGATTCTTTGTTTAAATAAATAGATCTATGCTGGATTTCAGATCGGATTGGAATCCAAAATCCGAACCCGTTAGGCCCATCTCCTTCCTTTACCTATTTCACCTGTCAGTGCTGCCTCTCCCTCAGCTAGGAACCGAGCATGCCCAAAGTCAGCCACTCGAATATGCGAACAATCATCTGGGAGTACATTACTTGGCTTCAAATCTTTGTGGATGACCATAGGTTTTTGTTCACGAAGATATTGCACTGCCTGAGCAACTTCCAACGCCTTCTTTAACCTTTCTTTCAAAGGGGGAAGAGGTATTTACCTTTCTCTTTGCCTCTCCTTATGTCCATGCAACCATTCTGTTAAAGTCTTTCCACTCAACAGCTCTGTGACCACCCATCCATTTGCTGGTGGAAGGAGACATGCACCTATTAATCGTTGATTTTATGTTGTCGATAGAGAGGAGCTCACGCTTTCTCCACCGATATTATCTACTTTCCCAAGTCTCCCACCACAACTCAGAAAAAAAGAAAGAAAGAAAAAAAAAATCTCCGCTGGCACCAGCCAAATGCGCTTCTCTTTCTCTCTCTCACAAAAGAAACACAATGCACTCAAACCCACATCTACCATCCAAATGGTCCACCTCATTGATCCGCGACATCTAATTCAACGGTTCCCATTTGCTCCACTGTCCAAAATAAAACAAAGGTGTCCCACCCCTAGCCCGTGCAAACCCAGTTCGTCTCCACCCAACAGTTGCCAGGCTCGAACTCAACACGTCACCCCGAGCCATCGAACACAACCAAAACTTAAATAAATCAAAAATAAAAACTCAAATTAAAATGAAAAAGAAATAAAAGGCCGGGGGTGGGGTGGAGAGAGGGGAGACAGGAGAGAGAGAGAGAGCAGGAGGGGGCGGAGAGACGAAGAGCAGGAAAACAAACGAAAATGCATCACGGACTCGTTGCGAGGGTTTTTTTCTCTGGAGGGCTCGCTGGATAGAGGAGGGAGGGGAGAAGAAACTTAGAGGGAAAAATTATAAATTTCTCCAACTCCTGGGGTGAGGCTCAAGGTTTCTTCGCTCGTCCCCTTCTTGCTGAATCTAGCGTTAGGTCTTTTCTTTCTCCTCTTCCACGTGACATCGTGGCAGTGCACAAGAGAGTTGTGAGGGCGTGATTCGAAGAGAAAAGTGGATGCAAGATCGAGCCTTTTTTTTAGCCACGTGTCATGCAACTGTTTAACCATGTGTCGAATGGAGATGCCTTAATGCGGTTGCTCCATTTTTATATATATATAATAGATGCATAACAACTTAAAAGTGATCACTTCACCCCACGTCCCCTTTTAACGTCGAGCTCACTCCAAGACATCTCCTCCCCTCCTCTTCGGCTTCCTCATGAGGGAAGCAATGGCTTCTTTAGGGTTTCATGCTGCGACCATCGGACTCTAGGATGAGGGAGGGCGGCGCTTTGAGTAGCTCTCCCTCCACCTCCTCCTCCATCATAGCAGCCGCCGTCAAGGCGGCACCACTCCTGAAGAAGTGACACTAGAAGGAGGGGGACTTCCTGGGGGTCTCGGAGGCCGCTATCTCCAAGCCTCCTGGGAGAGCATGTAATATCTGAACCAAAAAGAGGAAAAGATTAGTAAAAAAAGATAATAATAATACTCATCTTCATCTAATCGTCAGAAGGGGAGTATATGAGACCAAAATGGGGATCTTTAGCCTTCGAAAGCTCAGATCCAAGACCGGCACACCCATCTCCAACTTAGGTCGGCTAGGGTTTCAGAGGGTCAGCTAGGATTTCAGAGAGAAAGATAAAAGAGAACAGAAGGGACGACAGCATCTAGAGAATTTCAATCCTTATATATTGTCGGGTTTGGGTGATGGATCAGGCCAACAAATTCATTAACTCGTCCCGATAAGTCACAAAAATATCCACCTGTCGGTCCATTTGCGTTACATTTCAGAAGAATTTGTATTTCATTCCATGTTTGCATTTCATCTCGAAGAAATTTTATTTTCATTTGTTAATGTTACATTTCATTTCAGAAGAATTCAATTTTATTTTACTGTAACTGCATATAAATAAGCTATAACAGAGATTTGAAATCAGGTAATGGAATGATCAAATTATTCTCCTAATTCTTTCTCCTCCTATCTTTCCGATCTGAGAAACTTCTCTAAATTAGCCTTCTACCTATAAACTTCTCCCTCTTCCGTCAGTTCTTCTTTTCAAATCAATTCAAACAATATCAAAAATTTTTTTCTGATCTAGTCTGTAGATCAAAATTCCTCAACCACAGATTCAAGATCGGAGCCAATATGGAAAAAAGAAATCCAAAATCCTTACTAGGAGCTCCGGGATGTTACAAAATTGGTATCAGAGCTCAGATTTGAGCCTTGGACCTAGGGCAAGGAGACCTGTAAACAGCAAATTATGTCTATCTGATGCTGCAGATGGCTATCAGTGAGGCCGCAAAAGCTTAGGTTAAGGGAGATTGGCAGCAGAACCATCAATTCAACCAAGTAAGATACTAAACATTAGGTAATTTCCCAAACTGATTTGAATCTACTTCCAATAGAGTCAAAGGTGAACGATAAAGAATATATCAGGATCTTTAAGGGTGATTACTGTTCCAACAAGTTAGGAACAGCAATCTGATCTCATGAAATCATCATCGGCCACCCTAATATAAATTGTTGTAGCCAGGAGCTATAGAATTTTTACTTTTCTATTAAACAGTTTCAAAATAGTTTCAAAAATAGAGATTAATTCAAACATGGTTACCCACAAAAATTGGAGTGAAGTAAAAAATGGCAGAAGGAACCAGATTAAAAGAGATCAATGAAAACATATGAATATTAGAAGAAAGAATGCAAACATTCTCTACAGATTGCCACAATCATATTGAAAATTGGTTACAATAAGTATCTGAGGAATACAATACAAAATTAGGTATATTTGCAAGACAGTTAGATGAAATACAGATTGAGGAAAGACAGAGGTATGAAGTTTTACAAATAGAAGCTGCAAGGAGACATAAAATTATGATGCAGGAATAAAATCACATGCATGAGCAGTTGCTGAAGTTAATTTCATCACAGCCATCAATTTTTCAGCCCACTCCTTCATTCACTGCAAATAATAACCCATCAACCATAAGAAATAGAAGAACAAACCATTCAGAGCAACCTGGCTTTAGCTCATCAGCTATAGCAGCTGAGGATAGGGGTAAAGGAATACTTCCTACACCGTATCATCAATTAGATAGGATGGGTGAAGAATTCAGAGAATGGAGCAGTAAAAATAAGCAATATTTTAAAATATATCAGATCCCTGTGGTCCAGTGGGTGGAGATAGCCACAATGTATTTCATGGGAAAGGCACAGATGGAAGAAAGGATACCTAATTGACAAACCAAATCTGAGTTGGGAAGAACTAGTAGAAGCAGTGAACAGAAGGTTGGACAATGATAATATGAAATAGTTGATCAGAGAATTTAATAAACTGGTACAAATAAGCACTGTGGAGAAGTATCAAGAAAAGTTTGAAGATATGAGAGCTAGGATGATGCAATATAATCCAGCAATATTTGAAAAATATTATATAGAAAGTTATATCAGTAGGTTAAAGGAGGAATTAGTATCATATATTGATTTATCTCATCCTACAATCATAGAAGAAGTATATGAGCAAGCTAAATTACATGAACAAGCCTTGCTAATGATGTGGAAAAGAAGCAAGATGAGTTATAAGACATCCACAACAAAGTCAACAGATTATTTTCATCCTAAATTAGCAGTACAGAAGGAAAGTATAAAATCTCAAACCATCAAAAATTCGAAATTATCTCAGAAGGATAATAAGCAATAGTGGGAACAAAGAAGAGCTGCCGGCCTGTGTTTTAAATGTGGAGAGAAATACCATCCGGGATATCAATGTTTACAAAGAATGAATCAATCTGTTAATGCCATAATAGAAGTTGATGAAGTGTTTGATGAACACTTGTTGCAAGAAGAAAAGAAAGAAGAAATAGAGGAGGAGACTATGATAGAAGAAGAAAAAGAAAAGGAAGTAGAAATAGTTGTATATGCTTTAGTTGGACAAAACCAAAATGAAACCATCAAGATTCAAGGAGAAGCTAGTAATAAAACACTAGTTATTCTAATTGATACTGGAAGTACTCACAACTTTATTGATTATCAGGTGGTCAAAGAAGTAAAAGCTATACTCACTGCAGCAAATGGACACAAAAATTTTGAGTAAGCTTAAATGGGTTAACTTTAAATAGACTATGTAGGGAGAATCATATCAGACAGACTTAAGGGTGATTAAATTGGATGGATCCAGTATAATCTTGAGAATTGATTGGTTGAGAACTTATGGTAAAGTAACCTTTGATTATTTGGATAATGCTGTCACCTTCATTAAGGAAGAGAAACAAATGACATTGAAAGGCATTACAGAAGGATCTAAACTAAAGTTTAATAAGGCTAAACTTTAAATGATTACTGCTATACAGTGCTATAGATCCAGACTTAAAGGAGACTGTTGTACTGTAGGACAATTGATGAATTTTGATGGGAAAAGAACAGAAGCAGAGATACCTAATTCAATAAAGAAAGTGTTAGAACAGTATGCTGATGTGTTCCATAAACCTAAAGATTTACCTTTCAGTAGGCCACAAGATCACAGAATACCTTTGTTACTAGGAACTAATCCTGTTAATATTAGATTTTACATGTATATTTATGAATAGAAGAATGAGATTGAAAAGCAGATACAAGAAATGCTTAAGACTACTATTATTCAGCCTAGCACTAGTCTATATGCCTCGCTTGTGCTTTTAATTAAAAAAAAAATAACAGCTGAAGATTTTGTGTGGATTATAGACAGCTCAATAAAGCAACAATGAAGGATAAATATCCTATACCTCTAATAGATGATCTTTTGGATGAACTTGAAGGATCTCAATATTTTTCTAAGATAGACTTGAGATCGGGATACCATCAAATAAGAATGAACCCAGAAGATGTATATAAGACAGTATTTAGAACTCATATGGGTCATTATGAATTCTTGGTTATGCCCTTCGAATTAACTAATGCTCCTGCCACATTTCAAGCTATCATGAATGAGGTATTTTCTTCTTATCTTAGAAAGTTTGTGTTAGTTTTTTTTGATGATATTCTTGTATACAGTAAAACCTTAAAGAAGCATGTGGAACATCTCATTGAAGTCCTGAATATACTAAGAAAGAGTCAGCTGTATGCAAAAAGATCCAAATACTTTTTTGGGCAGCAACAAGTGAAATATTTGAGACATATAATTCCTAAAAAAGGTGTGGCAATTGATCCTGAGAAAGTGGCAGCCATGAAAAAGTGGCCTATTCCATCTACATTGAAGGAATTGAGAGGCTTCTTAGGACACATGATATTATAGAAGGTTTATAAAGGAATATGGAGCAATTAGTAAATCTTTAATAGAACTACTTAAAAAGGATAATTTTCATTGGGATGAAACAATTCAAGAAGCATTTGAGAGATTGAAAGAGGTAATGTCTATAGTATCAGTTCTAGCAATGCCAATTTATTTTTTACCTTTTACTTTAGAAGTAGATGCTAGTGGATATGGAATGAGAGCAGTACTCACACAACAAGGAAGAACTATAGCTTATCTCAGTAAAGGATTGAGTAAAAGGAACAGAGCACTCTCCACATATGAAAAAGAATTCTTAGCTATTTTGATAGCTATAGAAAAATGAAAGCACTACATTAGCCCCTGACTATTCATCATTAAAACAGATCATCAAAGTTTAAAGTACTTGTTAGAACAGAAAGTAACTACCACAGCTCAGCAAAAAGGAATGATGAAGCTTATGGGATTGGATTATGTGATACATTACAAGAAAAGAAAAGAAAAGAAAATCATGCCGCAGATGCATTATCAAGGTGGGGTTTTGAGGAAGAAAAAGTACAGGCTATTATAGCAGTGGTACCTACATAGAGTTTAAAAATTGCTAACAGTTATGAAGGAAATCAATAGATCCAACAGATCATAGCAGAAGTACTTATAAAACCAGAGTCACAAGCTGAATATACTTATAAATAAGGAGTGCTTAAGTTCAAAGGAACAATTTATATTGGAAAAACAGGGGAGTTGAGACAGAAACTCCTAGAACTGATGCATGCTTCAGCACTAGGGGGACATTCGGGAATGAATCATACTTATAAAAGGATCAAACAATTATTGTACTGGCCTGGAATGAAACAGCAAGTGAAGAAATTGGTGAAAGAATGTGAGGTTTGTATTAAAAATAAAATAGATGAAACTCCATATGCAGGACTATTACAATTTTTGCAAATTTTCGCTCAAACATGGCAAGAAATTAGTATGAATTTTATAGAATCATTATCCAAATATGAAGGCAAAGATACTATACTAGTGGTGGTGGACCGACTAACTAAATATGCTCATTTCATTCCCTTAACTCATCCATATTCAGCACAGAATGTAGCAAGATCATTCTTAGATACAGTATACAAGTTGCATGGAATGCCATAAGGTATCATATCAGATAGAGATAAGATCTTCACCAATCAAGTATGGCAAGATTTATTCAGATTAATGGGGGCTAAACTGCATCTAAGCACTGCTTATCATCCCCAAACAGATAGGCAAACCGAGAGGGTAAACAGATGCTTAGAAATATATTTACGATGTATATGCTTTCAAAGTCCCTACAGATGGCTTAAATGGCTATCTCTGGCTGAGTGGTGGTACAATACCAACTATCACTCCTCCTTAGGGATGACATCTTATCAAGCCTTATATGAACATCCACCCCCTATGTATCCGATAGTTAATATGGACATGAACCAGCAAAGTACAGTAGAAGATTGGAACAAAGAAAGGACTAAAATGTTACAGATCTCAAGAGATAAACTCAAGGAGGTACAGAATCGCGTGAAACAAAATGCAGATAAGAGAAGAGTAGATAAATAATACAAAGAAGAAGAAATGGTATACCTCAAACTTCAACCTTACCGGCAGGCTATAGTAGCCATGCGCCAAAATCTCAAGCTTACCTCTCAATATTTTGGACCTTTCAAAATATTAAAAAAAAATGGTCCTGTAGCTTATGAGCTCAAACTTCCAAAGGGATCTAAAATACACCTCGTCTTTCATGTATCCTTATTCAAGCGGGGGATTCAGAAATCCGAGCAAGCATCACCGACAGTATCCCTCACAGGAGAAGATGGATAACTATTAGCTCAACCAGAAAAAATTTTAGACAGAAAAATGGTCCGTAGGAGAAACAGAGCAGTTACCCAAGTGTTGATTAAATGGAGTAACCTCGACGAAGAAGAAACCACATGGGAGGAATATTGGGTTCTTAAGAACTAGTTTCCTCAGTTCGATTCTTGAGGACAAGGATCTTTTGAAGAAGAGGGGGATGTAATATCTGAACCAAAAGGAGGAAAAGATTAGTTAAAAAAAAAATAATACTCATCATCGGAAGGGGAGTATATGAGACCAAAATGGGGATCTTTAGCCTTCGAAAACTCAGATCCAAGACTGGCATACCCATCTCCAACTTAGGTCGGCTAGGGTTTCAGAGGGTCGGCTAAGGTTTCAGAAAGAAAGACAAAAAAAAAAACAGAAGGGACGACAGCATCCAGAGGGTTTCAACCCTTATATACTGTCGGATTTGGGTGATGGATCAGGCCAACAAACTCATTAATCCATCCTGATAAGTCACAAAAATATCCATTTGTCGGTCCATTTGCGTTATATTTCAGAAGAATTTGCATTTTATTCCATGTTTGCATTTCATCTCAGAAAAATTTCATTTTCATTTGTTAATGTTGCATTTTATCGTAGAAGAATTTCAATTTCATTTTACTGTAACTGTATATAAATAAGCTGTAACAGAGATTTGAAATCAGATAATGAAATGATCAGATTTCCTCCTAATTCCTTCTCTTCCCGCCTCTCTGATATAAGAAACTTCATTAGCCTTCTATTCGTAAACTTCTCTTCTCCCAGTTCTTCTCTTCAAATCAATTCAAACAATTTGTAGATCAAAATCTATCAATCACAAATTCAAGATTGGCGCCAATATGGAAAAAAAGAATTTAAAATCTTTATCAGGAGCTCCGGGATGTTACAGAGCACTGTCAAGTATTGGGAGAGGACCATCGGGGAGGGCCTTGTGAAGAAGATCCTGATCCCGAAGCAGCAGTACGCAGGAGGCATCTCGAGGTTTGCAATCTTCTTTTCCTTCGTCTTTTTTATTAATTTCTTTCCCTAGATTTCCAATATTTGATTTCGCTTCTTTTTCGATACATCTCCTGGTTAAAAATTTCCGAACTTTGGCTGAAAAAAAATAAGTACTTTAATTAGGTGGACAACTCATGTAAGATATCACCTTTTTATTGTTATGCGGAGATCTAGCTTTGCTTATTGGACCCGTTTTTTCTTGGTAATAATGACAAGTTCAAATACACAGGGAAACGAGAACAAAAGGAAGTAACAGAGAAAGAAAAAAAGTCACCGAACATCAGGAAATCCAGAATTATCCATCCTTAACAAAAGGTTAATTCAACTCCGAAGGCAGGTTAGAATCGTCAGCGAAATCCATGTTGTATCCTTTCCCAACCAACCAATCTGCCGCAGAATTTGCCTCACGCAAAAAATGTTGGCTGAGAAAATACCCCAAGGCTATGGGTTGACATTGTGGTCTTCTTCTCTCATCTTCAAGAATTCAGCAGCAAGCCATCCAGATTGACCAGCAATTAAGTTGAAGCCCAACGGTAGTTGATAAGCTCTGCCAAGTTAGTCGTGCAGACATACAGCACAACGACACGTGATGCAAGTCCTCTGCTTCCCCACAAATATCACAATTACCTTTAGGCTCATGAAGAAGACCCCGTTGCAGAAGCATTGACTTACATGGTGGAAGTCTATTCCAGTATAATTTCTGTTGCCGCAAAACTCTGGAGGACGTCCGCATGGAGATGACCTAGAGGAGGACTTCAATGCCTACAATCAAAAGTCTATCAGAATTTGTCCAGCTGCGGATCCTCCGATACTTAAATTATTTGGAGTTTTAAGAATGATCGAAAAAGAAGTAACTTGCATGAGGTCCCCTACCTTGCTCTTTATTTAGAGGAGAGTCCACTAATCATTATTACGGGCTTTTCGAACTCAGTTATAGTGCCCAATAATGGGTTTGCAATAGGGGCACATTGGGGCACACATTGTAGGCAGTTATTATGCTCGTGGTGTAACCGCTGTAGGCCGTAATTATGTCCTTAGTGGTGAAAATCTAAGCCCATGTTCAAACAGACGATGGAAACGGTTTTGAAGATTTAATTTGCCTAGATTGTCTCTGAATGTGCATGCTGTCAGTAATCATCCAAGTTTTAAATCCATGTTTATTGTCGGTAATCAACTGAGGTGGTTGCCCGATTATCATTCGAGATTGGGAAATTAATTGCCTCTACAATTTTTATACCCCACTCTTGAGTCTGAAGTGACTGGATCCAGTCACTTCGGGTGAAGAGAGTAATTGACTATTTGTGTTTGACTCGACTTGGTTTTGGATATGATCTTGAGGAAGAGGCCTTCAGGTTCTACTCTCCAAGTAATCTCTTGAGAATTTCAACTGTAATCACCAACATTATAGTCCAATTATTTTGCTAGAATCACAATTAAATCTAGCTAGTTTTTCTTAAGCACATTAATCAAAATTTTTCTTTAAGCCACTATTAAACTTATACACAATCCAATTTAAAGCTTGAATGAGTTTATCTCTCAAGTTTCAATTCCAATTGAAACTTGTAAACAGTAAAAATTTAAATATAATATAAGGCAAACTAAAAGCTCCTTAATGAGTAAATAAAAATGCCGATGAAGTTTAAGCTGAAGAGACGAGAAGCTTTGCAATTAATGTGTCCTTTTTCTCTTGAAAAATACTTGAATGCTCAATAAGCAGGAGGTTAGAATTTAACTTTTCTTCTTGAATGCTCATAAAATATTCAAACTGAATATTTTATTTTTCTCTTGGTGTTTAATACACCTCGCTCTTATTCTTTAATATTCTTTTGTATTTTCTTGCTTCATCAAAATCTTTGGCACCTAAATATTCTTGTTAAAATATCTAAAATGGGTTTCTAGCCATTGGAAGTTGAGAACTAGCCATGAAGGTGTCTTGTACAAAACTATAATTTTTAAAAAATTAGTCGTTAGAACGGTCAATCACAGTGAAGTTGACTTGAGCTATCTTCAAGTCCATTTGAAGTCTTCAAGGATCGACTCAAAGGCTGGTATTAGAAAATTTATTCTCTATCTTTTCTAAAAGAATCGACTCGAGCTTACTTGATGCTTGTGGCATCTGATATAAGTGTGTCGGAGTCGATTCGAAATCTTTAGGGATCGACTCTAAACTATCTTCACTTGTATTTTCATGATGTCATCTCCTTGAATCTCTCTTTTTTGGATTTTAAGATAAAAAATATAGATTCTTTAAAATATAGCTCTAGTTTCCTTAAAATTCTTTTCA
Organism: Elaeis guineensis; assembly: GCF_000442705.2. Lineage (NCBI taxonomy): Eukaryota > Viridiplantae > Streptophyta > Magnoliopsida > Arecales > Arecaceae > Elaeis > Elaeis guineensis. The sequence goes on from NC_026002.2 coordinate 20,687,210, forward strand.
AATATTTGAACAACTTGTTAATATTAAATATATACTTAAACATTTTATTTTATCGAAGTTAATTATAGAACTAATAAGTTTGAGTCTGATATGATTAATATTCGAATTGATTTGATTCCGAATTTTATCTATTTTTATCGAGCAAAACTCAAACTTAAAATATTAAAACTCGATTAATCTCAAACTAAATTTTGAATCTCAATATTTTAAGCCGAGTTAATCTCAATATTTATTAAAGCTCGATTGCATTTTTGTCCGGCATATGAGTCTAACGCGCAAGATATCTAGAGAGTGAACGGTGGCATCCATCAGTATAGTTATCGTCCAACCTTCATGGCAGGAATAGACCGTTGAGGTGTAATAAATATGAAATGACAGATAACAGGAAACTAGCGGGAGATGATGTTCCAAAGAAACATTACAAGCACAAGGTGGCAATCTAATAACAAACATGAGATGGATAATCACTAAAGAAATCAATGATGCAGCTTGACCAAGATCATAGTTAGGTCCTGTCATGATATTGCCCTTACCAGCCACTCATACAAAGTGACCTTGGTCTCCCATGATGCTCAGATGACATAGGGCTAATGTAGCATTTTAAGATTGAGATGACAACAATGTACATGATAAAAGTCAAATTGCGGGGAGATGAATTTGATGGTCGATAGATCTACAAACAGAGAAGCAAAGGTCAAATAAGGGTTGGTGGATGGAATGGACCTCGAACTAATTTAATTGGTCCCACCATTATTCTCTGTGGGACCTGGCACAAATTAACAGTGACATAAATCTAGGCAAAGACAACACTAGAGCAGCATTACCTCATAGATCAAGCTTTAGAAAATACCTGAATGTTTAAATGTAATTATTCAACTTGAAAACACAAAGGCAGATTAATTTCCCAGGGGAATATCAGAAGTTCTTTCCATTTATAGAACCGTAGTGCTGGCCCTAGAGAAAGCAAATGACCTCCAGGAGCTCATTTTTGCCTTCTTCCACGCATCCCAACGGTTTAGACCACACAAATCAACCTTCTCTTCAACACCACTTATGACGAAGACCAAATTATATTGAAAGAACAAAAGATGAAGAATAAAAGAGCAACACAACCCCAAAAAAAAAAAAGGGTAATAAACAGGTAGCACAGAGAGAGAAATAGAGAGCAGCAGCAGCAACAATTCTTAGTAGTTATTATGACTACCCAGATAAGATTAAGATTGCTGGGTCTAGGCAGCTGGTTTCTCCCACTTGAGGGGCTTGACCACCTCCCAAGTGAAGTCTGGGTCATCCCTGCCAAAATGTCCATAAGCTGCCGTCTTGAGGAATCTGCCACTGCCACCCCTCTTCAGGTCAAGGTTAAGGGTGATCATTCCAGGCCTGAAGTCAAAGTTCTCCTTGACAATCTTCAGGATCTCCTTCTCAGGGATCTTTCCAGTACCGTAGGTGTCAACAAAGATGGAGAGAGGCTCTGGCACACCAATGGCATAGGAGACCTGAACAAGGGCACGCCGGGCAAGCCCATTGGCCACAATGCTCTTAGCCGCCTGCCTCACAATGTAGGCACCACTGCGGTCGACCTTGGTCGGGTCCTTGCCTGAGAAGGCACCACCACCATGGGCTCCCCAGCCACCATAGGTGTCAATGATAATCTTGCGGCCAGTAAGCCCAGCATCACCATGAGGTCCACCAATCACAAATCGGCCAGATGGGTTTAGGTGGAAGATGGTCTTCTCATCGAGGAACTGCTCAGGAATGACAGGCTTGATGACATGCTCCTGGAGGTCGGCAGCTATCTCATCATTGGTAACAGTCTCATCATGCTGGGTGGAGATGAGAACAGTGTGGACACGGACAGGAACCATGGCACCATTGTCGTTGCGGTACTCGACGGTCACCTGGGTCTTCCCATCAGGCCTCAGCCAGGAGCAGGTTCCATTCTTCCGCACCTCGGTGAGGCGGGCACCAAGCTTGGTGGCCAGAACATGGCTGAGAGGCATGAACTCAGGGGTCTCGTCAGTTGCATAACCAAACATGTGTCCCTGGTCACCAGCACCAATCTCCTCAGGGCGCTTCGTGAAGTGGCCATGAACACCCTGGGCAATGTCAGGGGACTGCTGTTCAATGTTGACAAGCACCTTGCAGCCATCAGCATCAAGACCAACATCATCCGAGGTGAATCCAATTGCCCGGCAGGTGTCACGAACAATCTTTTCATAGTCAACATTGGCCTTGGTGGTAATCTCACCAAAGACCATGACCATGTTGGTCTTGGTGCAGGTCTCACAGGCAACCTTGCTGTCTGGGTCCTGGGCGAGGCAAGCATCAAGCACAGCATCAGAGATCTGGTCACAAAGCTTGTCAGGATGCCCCTCGTTGACAGACTCAGAGGTGAAAAGGAAGGTGTCCTCCATTTTACCTGAGCAAGCACAAGTAAATATTGAAATCAAATCAAGCTCAAATCTACTGCAAGTTAGTATCAGTAAGCTGTAACGATAACAAACTCCCATACATAAAAATAAATTGGCCAATGTAGACATCCAAAACCAGATTCATCTTCTTCTGGAAGCAGGTTAGCATTTTTGTGTCTGAAGAGTAAGTTACACTCAATCAAATACTGCTCATTTGATCCACAGTCATCACACACGCACAGATATTGTTAGAACGTAAACCAAACATAATGAAGTATTCGATATTTTATACATTGATTAGTATTAATCATAGACTTTTTACGAATGTCTCTTAGAGTTTCTAAGTGATGTCTCTTGGAGTTCTAGGTATTTATTTAATAGTTGTGCCATTTAGAGGCAAATTAAGGGTCATCATGAACTATATAAAGCCCTATTGTTGTCCCTTTGTCAGTGAATGATGTATCAAGAATCCCCAAAATCAGTCCCTCTGTATTCTTGTTTTGTTTAATGAAAGTTTGAGTGTTTGTTGCTTCTCCAAACTTGTTTTTTCTGCTTTCTACTGTGGTTCAACAGCAATGATCCTGGGCCTAAAGTGATAACTAGATAAACTTCTGAATGTGGTATTACTCTCCACATATACCTCTATCTATTTTCATAAATCAAATGAAGTTGTAAAATGTTTATGACAAGGTATATGAAAGACCAGAGAACTAAAATTGTCAGTAAGCTCATGCACTAATCACTATGTGAACAAGAAAAATGATAAAGTTTGAGAAAGATTTACCGAACATGAATGGCCTAAAGGGACAGGACAAAGTATAAAAGTTAACAATATAATTGAGAATCAGAATCAAAATAAAGCATAGGAAAAGCATGGGCATCTCAAATATTTTAATAGTACAGGCACATGAATTCAGAATTAGAAGATAATAGGTCTGAAGGAAAGAATCAAAGTACATGTACAAAAAGAGTGAGGATCGAATGCATACTTTATGATAACTTTATTCGAAAATCCAAGCAGATACAAAAGGCAAGAAACATTTAAATAGAATAGAGCAAATGAACTTATCAACAAATTGAAGGTTCTCCTTTTTCCAAAGGGGGAAAAAAAACAAATTATGTCCAAGGAAATTAACCAACTTTTAGAGAAACAGGTATATAAGATGATGGGACCTTGATATACCCATGCTGACATACAAGATACCTACTTTACATGATTTCAAGTTCAAACTTGACCAAAACCAAAGGAAACTTCCAAAAAGACTAGCCATGGCTCACGATATGTAGCCAAGGACCGCCATCGATCAATATAGATCTAAAGCCAGTGGAAGTAGCGTGAGACATTACAGTCAATCTACAACACCAGAAATCCTTAGAAAACTAGAATTATTAGTTTTTTTAACGGGAACAGATAACAAGCAGATTTCTCAGTTAATCCGTCAGTTCGAGCTGATCTAGAGCTCTTCCACTCGTATTAATCAACCCTGTCAAGCCGTTATGACGAAAAAAAGATAAGAACTACAGTTCAAAAACTCAGTTTTACAAACACACAAAAACCAGATCCACTGGTGTTCAACCAAAAACCAAATAGATTGCAATAATTCAAAGAAACTTAAACAGATCGAGTAACCAAGACCAAAAAAACAACCGAGAAAAACGATCACCAGCAAAGCTATAATTGACCTCATCAAATCTAACACAGCAAAAAGCCCCGGAAATCAACGAAACCATCCAGATCCACTCATTTCTTCCACAAAACCCCTCAAAAACAGCCAAAAGCCACACAAAAAACAGATCATCAAGAGAAAAAACAATTTCTTGAACAAAACCCTAAAAAGCGGTGGAAAAATCACATAAGAACACGAAAAAGACATATCTTAGCAAAAAGAAGAAGAGAACGGAGGGAGAAGCCTCACCTGGGTGTGACAAAAAACCCTCGCTACCCCCCCCTCTCTCTCTCTCGCTGGATCCTTGGGACACAAAGTATCGACTACGCCCCTTCACGGCCGCTTTCTAGCGGCCTTCAACCGCTACTTATAGACGCTGGTGAGGTGTTCGAACCCCAGAAGACGTGGCTTGGAGTTGGGTTCCGGGTCCGTCGGATCCTGCGGTGTTTTGGTTTCTTTGGGGTTGGGTGGGGGAGAGCGACTCGTCACCAGGGCTAGAGGGTTACCGGCTTAGCCGGTGATCCATTTACCAACCCCTGGACCCACTCGCCGTCTAGGTTCGTTGGCTTCACCGCTGTTACGCTGTAGATGATTCTCGAGGGACGGGCTCAGATCTGATGAGCCGTGCCGCACAGAACAGCCTACGAGGACATCGTAGTTTGGCACGATGCTTTTGTGAGCGTTGAATATCGTTGTGATTATTCCATAATTACGTGATATAGCATCAAATAAGTATGGTAATATGGCATAATAATATTCATCTAGCTCACAATCGATATAGCAACCTCGATGATCTATCGGTATGATCAGATAGAATTAACTCACGCCAATCAAACGGTCAAGCCAAGTAGCTAGAGTAGAAGCAGCCAACTTCCAGTGTCAAGTTCTGCAGACAATCACTCAACTCTAAACCAAGCCAACCAAGGTCCTCTCATCTTAGACAACAGCTAGAGATGTGATTACAACTGGTGCCTGCTCATCCAAGTGGTTACAACATGTTCCGCTATAGTTACTGCACAATCCTAAGCTGTTATAGTGTATCCCATATAGTTACAATCAGATCTCATGCTATTGTAGTAGAATCTTCGATGGTTATAGTACAATTCTAGATTGTTAGAATACAATATTCGAGAATTACATATTCTTGGACTATAAATAGGCATAGAGAGCCTTCATGAAAGATAACTCAAATCCTAACTAAACAATACTCTGTCTCTCTAATTTCTTTTTGGTTCTGGCGCTAAAACACTCCCCCTAACTTAAGCATTAGAGGGTTTGGTTTGAACAAAGCTCCAATGAGTTGTCTAACTTTTTTATTATCTTGCAAATTGATAAGGCAATCCACAATATTAGTGATTTGGAGATCACAACAATAAATTGCTATCATATGTGAGAAACAAACAAAGAGCCATGCCTCCAGAAAGAACAACCAATCCATGTGTCTCTCATCAAATCTCAAGGCTCCTCAAGAGAGGACACCCTAAGAGAATTTATGACTATTGACTCCACCAACGCAATCATCTTCTAGTGCCAGTGATCATGGAGCAGTTAAATTAGCTCTAGCAGCAAGTTCTTGCCCTAACTGATCTAGTTAAGAGCTTGGTCTTGGAGAGGAAGCCCTAGTTGGCAGAATAAGCTCAAGACATGTCAGATCAGCAACCGGGGTTTATTTGAATAAATGATCAATGTCACCAATATTGGTCCTTAGAAAATCGTAGGGAGAGCTTGATGCAGTAAAAGAAGAGGATAATAAGTATCGACAGATTATAGGCAAGAAAAAAAAAGATAGGATTAAAGAAGGAATAATTAGGGTTTTAGGTTCTTTTAATCCCAACCCTACATTAGCTATTTTAAATCCTCGTCATTGAAAATTATTAAAATAAATCTTGAGTGGCCATACCATTAAACAGTTATAGTATTACAGTAACTCATGAACAGTAACTCGCTATAATAAAATAATAATTAAAATATTAATTTATTTAAAGTTTAATCCGAGTTTCTACATCAGAGCTTCTACTCAGAAAATAAATCGAGGGAGCTCGAGGGGAGCTTTAGTTCTAAGCAAGACTTGTTTGCCTATGGAGGAGGCCAATTTAACTTGCTGGCTCAATGAAATGAGATAGTGCTTTGTTCGTATCAAGGAGGTGAAGGAGAAAAGGGCTAGCATCTCGAGCGTGCCTCTCAAAAGCAATGTGCCTCTCCTAGTATCCCAAGATGAAGGGAATAATGCTGCCAAGCATGATATTCTAATCTTCACCGGCACTCAATTGACTCATTCAACTAGCTGAGTTAAAGGTTCATGGGGCATTTCATTAGCAGCCACAGCCATCGAAAGACCTTTGCCACCTTCATGAATATCGAGTATAGAAAGGATGAGTACTTTTTACGATGGAATACAACAAAAAGGATTTCATCGTAGATCTTTTTCCATTAAACTAACCATAGGAATTGAAGAATAAGACCAAGCATTTATTGAAAGGTAACATGATCTTTTTTTCCGATCATTCCTTTTTTGGTGGGTGATATTATGATACTGAAAGTCTTTGAAAGTCAAGATACCAATATCTGTTCTACCAACTCTTTATTCTATCTTCTTTCTAGTTATTGATACTTATGGCATGCCAATACACTCGTACAAACTAGCTAAGGGATGTGCATGTACATTACCCTCAAGCGGAGGATCCCATGGCCAACACTTTGGTAAATAGATAAACAACATTAGATGAAGAAATTTCATATTTTTTTAATAAAAAAATGGGAGGCTATCGTACAAAGTTTATTAGGTCATATGAGATATTGGACATATTGATGTTCATTGTCTAGCATTCAATCAAAATACATCAAGAATAAGAATTGATTATTTGTACACCATAACCATCATATATTTCACTACATGGCCTACAAGAAGGAAACCTGTTAGATCAGCTTATTTTTCAATATGAAGGTCACGCATCATGATTTTTTTTTTTTTCTATCAATTCACTTTTCTTCATTGATCAAGCAACATATACTTTGCTTGTTCGAATTCTAGACACCTACTTGTCCATAGTTTTCAGTTCTCTTATATATCTCCACTCCATCAAAAGGAATGGAGAATTGGCTTATTTTATAGAAATGTGTATGTTGTGCTTGTTTCTTTCCTGCTGAGATAACTTCATACGACTATTTCCTATCCTTTCACAACCAGAGAGTTGGTTGACAAGAAATTGGTTGGTAAGGGTGGGTGTTACGAACGTTTGCTAAATGATGTAAAAGATTGAATAAGTAACAAAATTCAAGCTTTCAATAACAATCATAATAATAAGCATAATTATGACAACTGACCAAATCCCCCGATTCAACTTAGCAAATTAAAGCTAATCGACCAGCTTTATTCTTGATAAGTAATCAGTACGTGTCATAGGAAATGTGACACAACCAATTCAGCAAAACAGACCAGCTGCCATGAAATTCATGTACGAACCCTGTTGTGGGATACCGACCGACCGACCGATCGACTGGCCGACTGACCGTCTCCGACCGACCGACCGATCGACTGGCCGACTGACCGTCTCCGACCGACCGATCGACTGGCCGACTGACCGTCTCCGACTGGCCGACCGATCGATTGACGGTCGGGGCGCTCCGACTGAAAGCCGGGAGTGCCCGACTAACGGACGCCACTGACGGCTTTTCAATGGCCCATCGCCGACTGGAGGTATGTCGGGCGTATCCATCCCGACCGACCAAATCCCGAGGCCGATTCACATGAAACTCGCCGACTGACGGAGGAACCCGACGCCACTCTGCTGGCCGCCGACCAAGGGTCGGCCGACTCCTCCCATCGCCGTACAGCCGCCAGACCTTGTCAGCTCTGACACGGACATGCGGCACGGTTACCTAGGGGCATTGTCCCACCGAGGGCCGGGTCAGCCCTGGTGATTAGACGGCTACACGGCGACATGACGTTTTCACGGCGACTCTGACAGTCCACAGTGAGTTGACAGTTCCTCACTTGTCCGCGCCATTAATGACGGCGCCATACCTAGCTCCACTATATATATCGGGGAAGGCAACAGTGCAAGGGGTCGATCCGTCCGTCTCTCCAACATACGCAGGCTCGCTCCTCTCTCTCTCACTCTCTCTTTCTCAGAGCTCTCTGTCTGCATTTCACTGTTGCCCAGTCACCTCTCTGACTTGACCGTCGGAGGGTCCCCGCCGGAGCCGCCTCCGGTCAGTGCGGACTTCCTTTTGCAGGTGCGCGCTTCCCGGCGATTGGGTCGATGAGGCGATTGGCCGCAACAGATTGGCGCGCCAGCTAGGGGTACAGCATGACAAAGACAAGAGCTCAACGATCAAGAGTCACTGGGTCGGCCAGGCGCTCTTCCCGCCGGGAAGAAGCCTCCCCGCCCCCACCGGCGGCGGAGCCTAGCTCTCCGCGCCCTGCAGTGACCACGGAGGCCCAGATTGCGGCCATCGTGCGGCAGATGACCGTACTGACCGACGCAGTCAAAAGCCTCCAGCAACAACCGGCGGCCCGACCAATGCCTTCCAGGAGCAGCCGCCGACGGCCGCGCCGACCCCTGTCGCCTCCATGCGAGCGCTCCCAACAGCGCTCCCACGGAGAGGAGGAGGGGCGACCACGGCGCGACGACCGACGGTCTCAGCGGCCCTCTCCTTCCCCGTTGGAACGGGCGAGGAAGGAAAAGCGGCCGCGCACACCGTCGGCCTCTCTTTCAGAATCCTCCGGAGGCTCCACCCCTGGGGTCTCCCAGCATCGACGAGCGGACGACTACGAGCGACGGTTCGAGGAGATCGACCGCCGACTCGCCCAACTGCAGATGGACGGCCAGAAGTCTTCGAACGACGTCGACTTCCAGACCGCCCAGCCTCTCTCTCGACTGGTCCTCGACGAGCCGATTCCCAGTCGGTTCAAAATGCCGAACGTGGAGCCATACGACGGCTCCACCGACCCAGTCGACCACCTCGAGAGCTACAAAGCTCTCATGACGATTCAAGGGGCAACCGACGTCCTTTTCTGCATCGGCTTCCCCGCGACGCTCCGCAAGGCTGCCAGGGCTTGGTACTCCGATCTTCGATCGGGCAGTATCCATTCCTTCGCGCAGCTCGAGCACTCGTTCGTGGCCCATTTCAGCACCAGCCGAAAGCCGCCGCGAACGTCGGATAGCCTTTTCTCCCTCAAACAGGGGGAAAACGAGACGCTCCGACACTTCGTGGCGTGATTCAACGCGGCCACGCTCGAGGTCCGGGACCTCAACGAAGATATGGCAGTTTCAGCCATGAAGCGGGGCCTGAGGTCGTCTCGATTTACTTATTCTCTGGACAAGACCCTCCCCCGAACATACGCCGAGCTACTGGAGCGCGCATACAAGTATATGCGCGCGGACGAAGGAGCGTCCGACCGACGCTTGGCGGAGCCCGGGGGTCCGAAGGAGAAGCGGAGAAAAGGTCGGGAGCCCACCGAACCAAGCAGGCCCCCGACCAATAGTCGGCTTTCTCCGCCCCGACAGATCCAAAAATCACCTCGACGACAGACCCCGAGGCCGGTGCGTCCCAGGTATGACTCCTACACTCCTCTCTCCGCTCCCCGTGCGCAGATCCTGATGGAGATCGAGGGGGAGCAGTACCTGCGACGGCCTCCGCCTCTGAAGGCAAAGGGCCTCGACCATCGGAAGTACTGCCGGTTCCATCGGAGCCACGGCCACGACACCGAGCGATGCATCCAGTTGAAGGATGAGATCGAAAATCTCATCCGCCGGGGGTATCTCGACAAATTTCGAAAGGGTCCGCCGACCCGACCGACTGCCGATCGACGCCTCCAGCCGACTGAAGAGGCGCCGACTAACCAGCCGACGGCTGGAGTCATCAACATGATCTCCAAGCGGCTGGGACCGGGGACGTCTACAGAGGGGGACCGACGAAAATGCCGCGCCCGGACGACGTAATCACCTTCTCAGAAGACGACGTTCGGGGCATCCAGACTCCCCACGACGATGCCGTTGTTGTGTCGGCGACGATAGCCAATTATGATGTAAAACGAATTTTCGTTGATAATGGAAGTTCGACAAATATTTTGTTTTACTCGACCTTCTCCCGAATGCGACTGTCAACTGACCGACTTAGGAGGGTCTCCACGCCCTTGATCGGCTTTGCCGGAGACACCGTCACGATAGAAGGAGAAATCACCCTGCCCGTGACGGTCGGTACCGAACCGCGGCAAAGCACGGTCTCCCTCATTTTCGCGGTCGTCCAAGTTCCTTCGGCCTACAACGCCATACTCGGGCGACCCGGATTGAACGCCCTCAGGGCGATCGTCTCGACGTACCATCTCCTTGTTCGATTCCCGACCAAAAATGGAGTCGGGGAGATACGCGGAGATCAACAGCTCGCCCGACGATGCTTCCAAATCTCCGCTCAAAACGACGAGACAAAGGATCCCCTGACAATCGACAAACTGGATCAACGGGAGGAGGAAGAACGGGGTTCGCCGGCCGAGCAGCTTGAGGCAATCCCGATAGGAGAAAATCCCGACAGAAAAGTTTGGGTCGGGTCTCAATTGCCCGACACCGAACGTCACCGACTGGAGGAACTGCTGACGGCCAACGCCGACATATTCGCTTGGTCGGCAGCAGATATGTCGGACATCCCTCCAGAAACAATTACCCACCGACTCAACATCGACCCGACGATGAAGCCGGTGAGGTAGAAGAAAAGGTCCTTCGCCCCAGAAAGGCAGAAGGCCATCGACGAAGAAGTGGACAAGCTGCTCGAGGCAGGCTTCATCCGAGAATCCACATATCCCGATTGGCTCGCCAATGTCATCATGGTCAAGAAAGCCAACGGGAAATGGAGGATCTGCATCGACTATACCGACCTCAACCGAGCCTGCCCGAAGGATAGCTTCCCACTCCCGAAGATCGACCGGTTGGTGGATGCGACGTCCGGATTTCGACTGCTCAGCTTCATGGACGCATTTGTCGGGTACAACCAGATTCGGATGGCGTCTGAAGACGAGGAGCACACCGCGTTCGTCACTCCCAAGGGCCTCTACTGTTATCGGGTGATGCCCTTCGGATTGAAGAACGCCGGCGCCACTTACCAGCGACTCGTCAATAAGGTCTTCAAAGACCAGATCGGGCGTAACATGGAGGTGTACGTGGACGACATGCTGGTGAAGAGCACGCAGATCCCGGACCATGTTCAGGATCTCGAGGAGACCTTCCGCACCCTTCGACGACACCGAATGAAGCTCAACCCGACCAAATGTGCTTTCGGAGTGACCTCCGGGAAGTTCCTCGGATTCCTCGTTTCTCAGAGAGGGATCGAGGCCAACCCTGAGAAGATAAAGGCAATCCTCGACATGCGTCATCCGAACACCAAGAAGGAGGTCCAACAGCTGAACGGAAGAATCGTCGCTCTTAGCCGATTCATTTCCCGATCAGCTGAAAGGTGCCTCCCGTTCTTCAAGACCCTGCACCAGGCGAACGGTTTTTCTTGGTCGGATGAGTGCGAACAGGCCTTCGAAGACCTGAAAAGATACTTGGCTTCTCCGCCGCTGCTCGTAAAGCCGCAGGTCGGGGAGACCCTGTATCTCTACTTGGCCACATCTTCTGAGGCGATCAGCTCGGTGCTCGTTCGGGAAAATGAGTGTCGGACTCATCAGCCCATCTACTATGCCAGCAAAGTGCTCCACGGCGCCGAAGCCAGATACTCAGAGACGAAAAAGATGGTTTTCGCCCTGACCGTCTCCGCGCAACGGCTCCGACCATACTTCCAGGCCCACGCCATCGTGGTACTCACCAACCAGCCCCTGAGGGCCGTACTGCGCCGACCCGACACATCCGGATGACTCGCTAAGTGGGCGATGAAGCTTAGCGAGTTCGACATTCAGTACCGGCCAAGGCCTGCCTTGAAGGCTCAGGTCTTGGCCGACTTCATCGTCGAATGCCCGACGACCGACCGAATGTCGGGAGCTGAAGGCCCGGGATGAGATTCGGTCTCTGAGCCAGACCCGATCTCCACCTGGGTACTCCACATCGACGGAGCCTCCAACGCTTAGGGAAGCGGGGCCGGGCTCCTGTCACGAATTCGGATGGGGTAGTCACCGAATACGCCCTCCGGTTCGACTTCAAGGCCTCCAACAATCAAGCCGAATACGAGGCACTCCTCGCGGGCTTGAGGATGGCGAAGGAGTTGGGCATCGACGGCCTCCGGGCATTCTCCGACTCCCAGCTGATCGTGGGGCAGGTCAAGGGCGACTTCGAGGCGCGAGATCCGACCATGATCAAGTATCTTCAGAAGGTAAAGGATCTCGTGGCCCGCCTCGAGTATTTCGAGATCTCCCACATCCCCAGGACGGAGAACGCCCGTGCCGATGCTCTCTCCAGGTTGGCAACGTCGGCCTATGATTCTTTGGGTCGGACGTTTGTCGAAAACCTCCAGCAGCCGAGCATCGATCGGGTCGAAGAAGTACAGCAGCTAACGTCTGAACCAAGTTGGATGGACCCGATCGTCCGGTACCTGTCCGACGGGACCAGTCCCGAAGATCCCGCGGAGGCCAAGCGACTCCGATGGTCGGCGTCGCAATATGTGATCATGGACGGCCGACTCTACAAGAGGTCGTTCTCCCTCCTCTGCTCAGGTGCTTGGGACCGACCGACGCCGACTACGCTCTCCGAGAGGTTCACGAAGGGTTTGTGGGAATCACTTGGGGGGCAAGTCCTTAGCCTTCAAGGTCTTGCGACAGGGCTACTACTGGCCGACCATGAGGAAGGATGCGCGGAGTTGGTCCGAAGGTGCGAGCCATGCCAGAAGTATGCCAATATTCAGCACCAACCGGCCAGCCAAATCGCTCCCATTGTCGCTCCGTGGCCCTTCGCTCAGTGGGGAGTCGACATTCTCGGCCCCTTCCCACCGGCGTCGGGCCAAAGGAAGTTCATCGTTGTCGCCATCGACTACTTCACGAAGTGGGTCGAGGCCGAGCCTTTGGCGCAGATCACCGAGCGGAAGATGGAGGACTTCATCCAAAAGTCCATCATCTTCAGGTTCGGATTGCCGCACACCATCATCACCGACAACGGACGGTAATTCGACAACCAAGACTTCAAAGACTTCTGCGCCAGGTTCCACATCCGTCACCGACTAACTTCAGTCGGGCACCCACAGTCCAACGGTGAGGTTGAGGTGACCAACCGAACCTTGCTCCATGGACTCAAGACCCGACTGAACGAGGCCAAAGGCCTTTGGGTCGACGAGCTGGGCTCCGTTCTGTGGGCTTACCGAACGACCCCCCGTGTCCCGACCGGGGAGTCGCCGTTCAGTTTGACTTACGGGACAGAAGCTATGATCCCGCTCGAGATTGGCCTGCCATCTTCAAGGGTCGAGCAGTACCAAGAGCCGGACAACTCCGAAAGTCAGAGGGCCGACCTAGACCTTCTCCCCGAACTGCGAGATGAGGCTCAGATCCGAATGGCTTCATACCGACAGAGGGTCGCCCGGTACTACAACGCCAAGGTCAGACCAAAGCTCTTCAGGCCTGGCGACCTAGTCTTGAGGAAGGCAGAAGTGTCGAAGCCCTTGGACCAAGGGAAGCTGGCTCCCAACTGGGAAGGACCCTACAAGGTTGTTGACACCTTCGGGCCGAGAGCCTATCGGCTGGAGACCCTTGAGGGGAAACCCATTCCCCGGACTTGGAACGCCGACAACTTGAACCTGTATTACCAGTAAACTCTGTAATTCAATTGTCGGAATACAGGTTCAATTTGAAAAATCGGGGTTCTAACTCTTCGACTACTGGTCGGCGCTCAGCCCCGACGCATCGACGCGGACCTGGCACCGACGACACATCGGCCCCTTACACGAGCCGATGCATCTACAACGACGGGAGTTCATGTTCCCTCTACGGTCGGATTTTCGGGCAGAATCCATCGGCCGACAAGCCGATCGGGCCCCGACTGAAGAAAGGCTAAAAGCCCACGCGACTATTGTCGCGACTTCCGATCGGGCTACGGCCCGTCGAGGGATATTCGGCTTACCACCGTCTATCACACGACGCGACCTTTGTCGCACCTACGACTTGCCGACCGACCAACGGCCGGCTGAACGACATTCGGCTTGCCTCCGGACGTCGGAAAACACCGAACCCGACGTAGAGCAGGGGGACCCGACTTACTATCGTACCCCCGACACTGCGCCGGACGATGATCGACTAAGTGCATCTACGGAAGTCCGGCTGCCGAACCTTTGCCAGGTTCGGTCGGCTCCCGACTCAACAGATGGACCCGATTGACAACTTCGACTACCCGAAGCCGACCTAAAGTCGAGACGCATTCTATCTTCGGGGCTGCACGAGTTGCTGAAGTGCTACCGACTTACGCGAGTTAGTGATTTGACTAGTTAGCGACTCACGTTCGACATTGCGGACATGTTTGGCATTACAAACAAGGGGAGAGAGCAAAGGGAGAATTCATTCAAGAAATTTTTCCATAAACAAAGGAAAGTCTACAAAGTAAAGGCCGAAGCCCGATTACAATTCAAAGCAAAATAGAAGACAAAACAAAAACCGACTAATCGTCGGAGTCGACGTCCTCAACAGGACAACGATGCAAGTTGGTCGGCGGCCCTGCTCCGACTTCATCCGTCGGGGCCGACCGACCTTCGGCAACTAGTTCTGCGACGTCTTCGGTTCCGCCCTGGTAGAGAGACCGTCCGACGCTGGTCCGGCCGCCTCCTCGCAGCTGGGGCCTCCGACCCTGGCAGAACCACACCGCTGAGGTCGAGTTTGGGGTACAAGCTCCGAACGGCTTCCCGGGCATCCTCGTACCCAACTTGGTACGAAAGGTAGCCGCTCTCCAAGAGCTCCTCGCGGTACTCCTCCGAGTCCCGGAAGACCTCGATCGCCCGACCCAAAGCCTCCTTTGCCGACTCTGCCTCGGCTTTGGCGACGTCTGCGTCAGCCTGCGCGGCGGAATGGCCTTCTTCGGCCTTGGCGAGGTTCCCGAGACTTGCTCGGAGTTGCTCGCGCTCGGCCTCCAGCTCTTTGCCGACACTGTCTCGCTCATGTCGGAGCCGACGGATGGTTCGGGACTTCTTGGCAGCGTCATCCTTCGCCGACTTGAGCTCCGACTCCAGTGACGCCTTGGCCTCCTTGAGTCCGGAGACCTCCTCCGAAAATCGGGAGACCTCCCCCTCGAGTCGGTTCTCCCGGTCGACCGACTGTTGAAATTGGTCGACGAGGACGGCCTTCTCGGCTTCGAGGCCCGCGACCTTGTCTCTCCAGGCCGCGCGCATGTCCCCAAACTTCCGATATCCGGCTTCTAGCTCGGATATGTTGAAGACCAGCTGCACAAAAAAGAAGAACCGACTGTTAGTAAGCCGAACTTGCAAGGCTGCGATTGAAAACAGAAAGAAAGGGACTTTACCCGAATCAGCATCGGATAGAAGACGACAGCATGTCGGAGACACGCTGGTTCTTCATTGCTTCAATGTCGGCGGGAAGGAGGAGTGCTTGACACAGTCTCCTGGCCAAGTCATGGTTGGCCAGTCCCGACGCACCCTCTGGAAGCGGGAAGTCGGCCGACCCGCCCGCCGACCGACCTTCGTCACCCGACGCCATTGGGGCCTTACCTCGGCTGGCCGTCCAGGCCCTGACGTCGGAGATTGACGGCAGGCTCGAACCCGACCGAGTCTCGGCCGATGGCGCACCGGTGGCATGCGTGGGCGCTCGATTCGCGGACCTCCTCCCGAACCTCCGGAGGCTGCTGGACGGTCGGCGTGCCCCCTGCGGAATCGGCCGCTCGTCGGTCGGGCGAAGTGGCTCCACCGACTGACGGTCCCTCGGGCGGGACGTCTTCAAGCACTGTCGGTCCGACAGTGCGATCACCGGCTCCGCCTCCGACCCGGCTGGTTCGCTCGGCGGAACCACGCGGGGCCTCTTGGGAGGCTGCGACGGCCCGGCACCGGCTGCTGGCCTCTTCCTTACGGCATGCTGACGTATGTCGGCTGCCGACAGTCGCGTCCTCGGCGGCATATCTGAAAAGGACGACTAAAGGTCAGAGTTAAAGAGGAAGGCAGAGAAGAAAATGAAGATGTCGGGAGAATGCAAACCGACCTAAACGGGGGACCGGGCTAAGGCCGGCGTCGTACAAGGCCTGCTCGATGACGAGCTCGCTCTGCTTCGGCACCGAGATGTCCTTTAGCCGATGGAAGTCCTCCCGATCGTCGGCTTCCACCCGACTGTTCTCGTTCGGATCGGTACGGGGATTCCCCCAACGGGCGGGAAACCCCCATGGAGCCGAGGACGACACAAAGAAGAACTGGTTCTTCCATCCGTGAATGGATGTCGGAAGACCAGTAATAAAAGAGAGCCCTTTCCGAGGAATGAAGTACCACCACCCTCGGGCTTTAGGGTGGGGTCGGAGGACAAAGAAAACTCGGAAGAGGAGATCCGAGGTTCGGTCGGCAAAAGCCGACACAAGAGGGCAAAGCTGACTATCAGCCGAACCGAGTTCGGCGCAAGTTGTGCCGGGCACAGCCCGTAATAGTCCAGAATGTTCCGGACGAACTCCGAAACCGGGAATCTAAGGCCGGCCCGGAGATCCTCCAGATAGAACGCCACCTGGCCCTCGGGCGGGCTATTGACCCGACCATCGGCGCCAGGGGCGAACAGCCGAAACTGCTCCGGGATGCAGTACTGCTCCCGGAGCCGATCGACGTTCGGCCCCGAAAGTGAAGAAGATCCACCTCCAGAGACGACCGAGTGTCTTCGGTCGGTTCACCCGACGACTACCTCGTGGGGACGTCCTGGCCATGAGTTCAAGGAAATGGCGAGGAGAGGAGAAAGAAGGAGGAAAGCTACTCTAGCCCTTGGAAGGGAGAAATCGCCAATGGGGGGCGGAGCGGAGAAGTACCTGGAGCGGAGACTCAAGCGGCAGAGTCTCGACTGTAAAAATGAGAACGGTAAAAATCGTGTGGGGGGTGACTTTGTATATATAGTGCCCCCCAACGGTCGAGATGCAGGCACGACCGACGAAGGCTCCCCAGATTTCGCCGCGTGGCATCATCAGGGCCGTTCGACGGTCCGACGCTTCGACGCACCACCCTTCAGATCGCGCCACATCACCCCCATCCGCGCCACCGAACGCGAGCCAATGGCCGCACGCCACGTGGCGCGAAGGGGCGCGGCGGTTGGTGTTCCCGACGGGACGCGACGTTTGGTGTTCCCGAGGGGGCGGCGGGAATGACGGTTCCACTTCCCGATGGGACATGACACCTGGCGCCGGTTTTATCGCCGACACCAGCGGGACGTCCGACACGGCGGGACGTCGGGACGTCCGGCGCCGACTGACACCTGACGCTGATGGGACGAGACGTCTGATGCCGACTGGACGTCGGACGCTAGTGAGCCTCGCAACATTTATGAGGCGCCTGACACCGTATCAACCGGCGGTACGGTCGGATCTTCGCGTACGACAAATCCACTCCTAGTCGTCACCTTACCGTCCGACTCAGGAGTGGAGGGGGGCAACTGTTGTGGGATACCGACCGACCGATCGACTGGCCGACTGACCGTCTCCGACCGACCGATCGATCGACTGGCCGACTGACCGTCTCCGACCGACCGATAGACTGGCCGACTGACCGTCTCCGACTGGCCGACCGACCGATTGACGGTCGGAGCGCTCCGACTGAAAGCCGGGAGTGCCCGACTAACGGACGCCACTGACGGCTTTTCAATGGCCCATCGCCGACTGGAGGTATGTCGGGCGTATCCATCCCGACCGACCAAATTCCAAGGCCGATTCACATGAAACTCGTCGACTGACGAAGGAACCCGACGCCACTCTGCTGGCCACCGACCAAGGGTCGGCCGACTCCACCCATCGCCGTACAGCCGCCAGACCTTGTCAGCTTTGACACGGACATGCGGCACGGTTACCTAGGGGCATTGTCCCGCCGAGGGCCGGGTCAGCCCTGGTGATTAGACGGCTACACGGCGACATGATATTTTCACGGCGACTCTGACAGCCCACAGTGAGTTGACAGTTCCTCACTTGTCCGCGCCATTAATGACGGCGCCATACCTAGCTCCACTATATATATCGGGGAAGGCAACAGTGCAAGGGGTCGATCCGCCCGTCTCTCCCACATACGCAGGCTCGCTCCTCTCTCTCTCACTCTCTCTTTCTCAGAGCTCTCTGTCTGCATTTCACTGTTGCCCAGTCACCTCTCTGACTTGACCGTCGGAGGGTCCCCGCCGGAGCCGCCTCCGGTCAGTGCGGACTTCCTTTTGCAGGTGCGTGCTTCCCGGTGATTGGGTCGACGAGATGATTGGCCGCAACAAACCCCAACTAGTGTAGTAAGAGTTATGAGGTTCTAAAAGGCATAATAGTCGACGTATGATTCATTGCTCGATAGACGATAGAACTGATCATCATCAACCAATTACAAATATTGACAGAGCATGCCAAGAGAGTGGTCCATGAGAACATGCTGTCAATGATCAATCCCCTAGTAAAAGGCGATTAGAGTGGGCCCCATGGAGGTAGAACAGGATGTAACCTTCTTGGACAAGTAGAAGGGTAGGTATGAAGAGTATTACGATTTACGAGCAGAGAAGAAGAACGTGAGATGGGTCAATTGATTGAAGGATTGATGATGATGAGCTCAATGTGACAGGCTAGAGTGAGAGTGAGAGTGAGAGTGAGAGTGAGGCAATGGAGCCAGAAGAGGAACGAGAAATTATTACCTACATTGTGTCCACCATATGACCATACATGCAGTCAATACCTACCACGAACTCCTATAAACTCCATTCATCTAGCATACATATCGATATGTCATCATTGGCGGTGCATGAGGTACGCAACGTAGACAATAATTTTTTAACAGTAAGGTGCGCTTTCCACTTAGTGCACCACCTTAAATTGGGAACTAGCACGTGCCGGTGGTACCCCTCTTTTTTTTTTTTTGGGTAAAGCCGGCGGTACCCCTCTTGATGTAAGAAACGTGCAGGTGGCATCACTCAGACCCATTAATGAACGGGTACAATTCCGAGGTACAACCAAGCACCCACTAATCCAATTAAGAAAAAAAAAAAAACGGATTATCTTTTCTGCCAAAAGTTTGTAAAATGAAAAGAGGCATAATTTAAAAAATGAATGAAGGTACAAAAAATTTACAAAAATTTGTGATTAAGCCATGCCTTTTTCGTGCCAATTTTGGGGTCTTGCATGGTTCATGGTTGATCCGTGGCGGCTAAGCGCCTGTTTAGTTTCACTTCGACAACGGGATCAAGGGAAGATCTTCCGATCGATTAAAAAAAAAATAGAATTAGAATCTATTGCTTTATTCTCTTTATCTCAAATTAGAGGTACGGATGGCTTGTGGACTGCAGACTTTAGACGTGGATAAGTTGTCGCATTGTCGTGGCGTTGGAAGCCACGATGAGCCCACAATTAATTGCCTAACAAACAAATTGATCATGATTTAATGGTAAATAGGGTAGTTGCAATTTGGATATAAGAACTATAGATTTAATGATATCTCACTTTGGAGTTGGTGGCTGTTGGCAACAAAAATCTGACTTGATAAGATGGATGGATGAACTATTATGCCCGATAAAAATAAATAAGTGTAGCATGGTGCTAGAGTAGGCCTATAACAATAAAAAATAATGAGAGATTCATCAAATATATCTGATGGAGATTCTTCAAATTTTAAGTCAAGCAAAATTTCGAAAAAAAATAATAAAAATGAAAGAGAGAAAAGTATTATATATGGATTTTTTTTTTCGTACCCAAGAGTTCCTTGTGCTTGGTATATTGAGGTGAGTATGAAAATTTTTGTAATTAAGATCATGAGATTAGTAGATGAGCAATTGAGCTCTTTTCTTATCTGTTAATCAGGATAGTGAAGATATGCCTTATCAGATGTATTATGATTTAAAAATTTACTTTATTAGCTAGTCAGTTACGATATGCATTTCTGTATAGATTGAGATCACATTAAACTATAGTTATTTACTGATTATTTGGAGATTTGATTTGCTGTTGATTCTGTCGGATATGTATCGTCATCTAATTTGACAAACAAAGCCATCAACCTAGAATTTTGAGATGGCGATTTCGAGCTATATCACTTGTTTTCTATTTCTGAGTCGGAGTTGTGCTTGCTTGGCTCAAGCAAAGGAGATAGTTAATTATTCGTTGGGTGAGTTAGCTGAGTTGAATCCGAGAAGTCAGATCAGCTTCAGATGCTTCCGAATATTGCATTTTATGATAGGTACAATCTTCGCAGAGTTGGTTCCACTTTCAAAGGCATCGTATGTACGAACAATATTTTTATGGCCGCCATCATTTCTTCTCATAGTTTGAAGAAGGATCGATCTGTAGAAGCATAAAACTCCTGAATGCTGTGCTTAGATGTGGCTATCGATGGATAGATGAACGATGAAATCAACACCATCCGAGGCTTACATAATGGGATGGATGCTTAATGCAGTTCCTCCACTTTGCAATAGTCAATTGTCCTTTGCAGTCTTTTATCTCGAGGATGCCTCAATTCTTTTGTCTTCTTCTTTTCTTTCTCCAACATCCTTTCATTTGCTAGTTTCTTCCAATGAATCATCATAGCTAGTTGTTTTCTTCTTCTCCCCTTTCTTATACTTATTACCATGACTACCTCTTTCGAGAGTGAATACCAGATCAATCAATCAAGTTGGATGGCTTTGCCTCATCATGTCGATGGCTCTAGTAGTGTTGAACCAGCGATATTTAATTCCTGCATATAGGTGTGTATCTTGGACTAGGATGATCCAGATCGATTTTACAAGTGTTAATTCATTCTTGCTAGTTTCTCCTTTAAGTTGTCTAGGGTCGAGGAAAGGACTCATGCTTTATCCCACCCAAGTTACCCTTTACGAGAAGAGTCAGAAGGCTGGGTTAAGGCACTGCTTCTCCATTTTGTTATTCTTTTTCTAAGTAGCCTTCGATTGGTGCCTGCCCAATTAGTTCTTAATGCATAATATACCATCATTATGGATGGCAATGGATTGGATATGGATCGGATAGATCCATACATGTATCCGCTCCACAAGTAAAAGCTCCATATCCATATCTGCCCCATATCCATCTTGGATCAGATGGGATTGGGTCTACTAGAAATGTGGATCGGGTTGGGTATATAAGAGGGGTTGGTTAGATTGAGCAGGGTCGGATACATGTAAATAATATAAAATCATTATAATTTTGAAAAAAAGATATATATTGAGATTATATCAGATTAGATTTATATTGAGACATATCATTATCTGTATTCGATCCAAATCTGCTTTGAATATTTTTTCTCAAACCCATATCTATCCCAGATTCTAATCAGATCGGATAAAATCCATCCCATTTAAGTCGAGTCGCGTGTCCAACGGATCGGCTAAAATTGCTATCCCTAAGCATCATCAATTTTCTATCTCTTTAATTTTTGCACAGCATACATCTTACGATTAAGTTGTTCCATGTTTGTTATGATGAATTTCTTATCCGATTCGATACCTCTTATCTATCCGATCTAATATGATATGAAAATTTTAATAATGGGATGGATATGGGTATTGACCAATTTGACCCATATCTAATTTATTATCATCCCAATTTCAAACAATAATGTTTGCTTGCCGATGATAAGTTATCCATTGAGTTGCCACCTATATCTCCATGGAAAGCAAATCAGAGTTTTGGAGAATAACCTCCATCATTATTATCAACAATAGGTCCAACTCAAGCTACGCATTTTGGGCAAATATTATCAATTACAATACTAGTTAATAACAAAATAATGTTTGTTTTACAATATGGAAAAATAACTGCATCATAGCAACATTTTATAGTAGAAACATCTCTTTTTTATTAAACTTCAACGTGGAGGATGTGGCACTCTAGCCATGGCATAGTGAAATAGTGATGTAAACATGAACTCAAATTCGAAACTAATGACAGCATTATAATATATGCAATGGACCCTTTCACTAAACTGCCATAAAGAATAAGCCGCTAGCCACGATTTTACAAGAAGAATAACCATCCGCATAAACTTTAATTGAAAATTAACAATATCATTACAATATTTCTTTATGCAACTTCATTAATACCGAACTTTGACATGGAGTATATCCCTTTCGAGCCGTGACCCACTAAATAAGTGTTCATGTAAACTCAATTTTGGAATTAATGACATTCATTATGGAAATTATTTTAGCCAACATCCTCTTTTACTGATCTTTAATATATGGCATGTCACTCCGTGGCCACCCCCCATTGAAATGGTAACCGTGCAGAAAAGGACAAGCTTGAAAGTAGTGGCATCATTATAGCATTTAATTTAGCAACACTACTCCTTTGACTAAACTTCAAAGGAGTATACCACCTTTTAATGGTGACCCCACTGTAAACTCCAACTAATAATTCGTAATATCACTATACTACCTTTATTTTAGCAATGTTCCTTGTCATTGAATTTCAATGCAAAATGTGCCACTTTCAATTTTCAACAACGATCCCACTGACATGAGTTTAAACTCAAGCTTGAAACTAAGGTTACATTTAGCTAGTAATTTATCTAAATTATTAATAATTTAATATATATTTATCATATTATTATATTTGATATATTTTTAGATGGTAATTTAGATTGTCTTGACAATTCAGATTACCTCTTAAGTGATAACCTGAATTATCATAGGGAGAGATGGCTATTTAGATTACCACATATTTGATAATCTTACAATATTTTTTTTAGACAAAAATATCTTCAAAAAATTTTACGATCTTCTTCCTTACGATAAGCAGTGAAAAGAGAGGGGGCCAAAACTGGTACCCTCCTCTACAAATCTGGCCGACGGCGGTCGAAAACCAATCGATCGGTGGGCCGCCGTCATAGCCCTTACCGAGCGGCTGCAGGGGCAGCACGAGTGGTCGACCTTTCCAAGAAAAAAGAAGCACAGCAATGTAGCCTTCACCGAAGGGCTGCGAGGGCAGCGCGAATGGCCGGTGGGTGATGCAAGTAGTCAGGGGGCAGCATGGGGGGCCACAGAGGGTGAGGTGCGGGGGAACCGACAGCGTGGGTGAGGGCGGCGGCATGGGTGGGTGAAGGCGACGATGGAGGCGGCTGTGGAGGGCGCAGGGTGCGGGTTCATCGGGAGCCTAGGGGACGGTGCGGGAGACACCATTGCCGGGGGTTCGGGCAGATGGTCGGGTGGTCAGGAGGCGGAGCAGCTGGGGGTTGGGGGGTTGTGGCATGCGGAGAAGGAGAAAGAAGAAAAAAAATTAAAAAATAATATAATATAATATATAATATATTATATATTATAATATATAATATATTATATATTATAATATATAATATATTTTTATTCTTTTATTTAGAAAAATTGAAAATTTTATGTATGAGGTGTGATTTTAATAAATTTGATTTAAGAATATTTTAAAAATTTGATGTTATATTACCAGTAATCTGATTATCATACCAAACATGTCAATTAAGATTCTCAGTAATTTTACTGCAACATTACCTATGCATACCAAATACAGTAATCAATATTACTGGCAATCTATCCAAATTACAGATAATCCAGATTATCAAGTAATTCAGATTAAGATTGTCTGATAATGCACCAAACACAACCTAAAGACATTAGAATCACAGCCCATAGGATTAGCCACCACTAGACATAGATTAGGGTTTGTTCTCCATAAGGTTATCTTCTCGCCATCATTATCTTTTCCTTAGTTACCCTCTTGCTTGATCTCTATTTTGTACGTCTACTATTCTCCATTTTTTTTGATGTTCTCTCTCTTTCTCTAAAGAGGCCTTTTGAAGCCTTTCTAAGCCCATAAGTCCTAATGGAGCTAAGGCACTTTTTGTTAAAGTTTTAGAGGGAAATTGAAAACTCAAAATTCTCTCTATCTATTTCCAATCAAATCTCTAGCTTTCATAAAGTTTAATCCCACATTAAAAAAAAAAATGAGAAAAGAGTTTATTTTGAAGATCCTTCTCTTGGACCTATGAATACTCATGCGCTATCCGACCCAGCCCGGCCTGCATGTGTGCGATCGTGCCCACTATGGGGCCTACAATTTATTTCTCCGATCTTTATTTTTTTTTTGTCTTCCGAATATTGTATTTTGCCCATTGAAATTTGTTAAATTGTTTTCGTCCGTTTTGTGATTGGCTAAGTTGTTTTCGCCATCCATTTAAACTAGACTGTTACAAGATTATCGTTGGAGTTGGACTAGCTAGTCCATAGGCCTATAAAATGGTCCTGTGGTGGAGGGGTTTAGGAGCAGAAAAATACTCGCTCTTTCCTCCCTTCTGATCTCATTTCATCTTCTCAGTAATATTTTCTTCTTCAAAATCTTTTCTTGATTTTTTGATCATTCATTTGCTGGATCGAAGCTCTATCATCTTCTCTACAATTGTGCATGCAGGAGAGATTTTCGATTATATCTTGGGACAGATTTTTCAAGTCTGATCCCGTATGAGGGTCGGAAATCGTCTTGGGAAGATGCACTGCATGCCTCCGGTCCGTAAACTTTAAATTAATTAAATATTAATTTATATTTATTTTAAATTAATTTTATATTAATATTTATTTATTAGTTGAATTAGATTACAATAAACTCTTGTGAAAAATAAGATTCCTAACACTTTTTACACCCCCCGTCTCCTCTCTCTCCTGCAGAGCGCAAGATCTTCCATCCCTTTACTTCCTCTCTGATCTTGTGCCTCCTCGGAGACACAAAACCTAGCAAACGTTTGTCCGAGAGATATGATTCACCTGGGATGAGGCAGACACATGTGGACTAGTGATGGTGCCCAGGAAATCCCCTTTCTGCATAGCTATTATTAAGTGAAAGGTTTTCCTTGTGGCAACATTGGCAAGCTCAATCTTTACTATATTTGATTTTTTTCCATAAGAATTGAGAGACTACTAGAGATAGACGTCACTTTTCCCTTCATTATAGCTATCAAAGATTAGAGGGCTTACTTTATATGGCTGTGTATCTCACATATCGGACGAACTTTGACTTAGGTCCAATGACAGAGCTTCATGAGTTCTAAGTTTGCAGACAGCCCTAGAACTAGTCATAAAGGACAAACAGTTTATATGCTTACCTGCTTGTTCTATTTCTGAAAGTGCCCCGGTGCAATACCGGCTTTTAAGTTCCACACAAACTTTCTTAATATTCCAAAAGGAAGGTTGCATCAATGGAAACAATGGCCGGACCAAGGCAGCAAAGCATAATGGACCAAGGATTTCATCAAATACTTGGTACATATTTTCCTTTCTTAAGTGCATATATATATATATATATATATATATATATATATATATATATATATATATATATGAAAATAAATAAAGGGATAGGCTAAAGTTGTGAAGGCTAATGGAAAACTCCAGAAGCTTATAGATTTAGATAGAAGCTAGATATTTTCCTGAATGTATCTAGGCCTCTCTTGTGTGGAAGTGGAAGAATTCTAAGAAGTGATTTAGAGTGAGCCTAACCATTAGATTTGTGACACTTTGTACATAGCTAAAGCCATTCACTGTACATAGTGGTGCATACAAAAGGAGGTAAACCAAGCAGGCAAACAAGCAAGTATTCTATTCATTCAAACCCTTTTATGTTCTCTTCCTAAATGCACTAGCTTATCTTGTTAGCTTGGTAGGCTGACTTAGAGGCAATGTGAGCCAAAAAAACATTTTAACTGCCATACAGGCGCTCGAGGAATTGCAAGCCTGTGATTAGGGTTGAGCAAATAACCGAAATTCAAAAAAATCTATCCAATCCGATCCAATAAATATCGGTTTCAGTCGGTTGAAAGACATAAATCAGATATAATCGGATTGAGATTTGTAAAAAATAGATTATTTACCGTTAAAATTGATTCCTATATTTTTAAAATGTATGAAATCGAGCTCAACCGATGAAGTATTTAATAAACTCACTTTCATTTTTGGAATATCATCATTTAGATTTTAATATTTTATTTAAAAAAAATACTCCATCTATTTAGACTCATGAAAAATTAATGTTGAATTGTTGATGAAAGTACATTAATTTCAGACAAGTTTAAAGTGAATACTTTCAGATGTAATTGCTTTCAAATGAGTAAATCTTTCTTATTTCTGTTTTATTTTGTATAAATTAAAAATAAACTCAAAATTTATAACTTATAAAGTTTAGACTTTTTTTTGTATTAAATTGATAAAAGAAATAAAAAGCAAATAAATTAAGTAGGCCAACATTAGATTTAAAATCAATATTGAAGTCCAAACCGACACAATCCATCCGAACCCGCTACAAACTGTTCACTTCGATTTCAAATGGTTTACACATAATAAACGGTCAACAGCATGTTAAATTTTTTTCAACTCAATTAGAGTCAATCGTTTTTTTCAACTCAATTGAGTCAATCGTGCGAAATTTTTTTTCCAATTCGACCAATCTGGCCCGTACTCAACCCTACCTATAATAAAAGACATAAACCTCTTTTAGAGCATCTTTGTATGGCTAACTTCTGTTTGCTTTGAGAATGCTCACGCTATAATCATTCCAATCAAGGTATAAGTCTATATTAGTAGAAAAATCTTTTATTCATTTAATATAAAACTAACATCCATATTGTTAGATGATTCTTTATAAGTTTATTGGCAACACTATATGATTTGAAATGCAAATCATTTCAAGAATCATCTAATTAAATGTTTATTCAAGAGTGGACTAATACTACTTCTTTGAGTGTGAAATGGAACCTTTCATTCAGGTCTTAGTTCAAAGTTTATAATTTGCTTTTTTTAATGAAATGGTCATCCTTTCAATAAAAAGAAAAATTGCATTACGCTAATTTATCTAATTTAATACTATTGTTGTGATTTCATATAATTTTACCATTAAATGGCTTGGAGCTGCGCTCATGTATTAGAAGACAAAAGAAGAGAAAGATATGAAGATATACCAAATCTATTTTCATCCTTGGTTAGTGTACTTGTTTCTCTCTTGCATACAAAGGTTTATTGGTGCTCATCTATACATACATATACGTGTGTCCCCACACGCACACACACACACATATCTATGTATACACACACACACATACCTACACATATATGCATACATACACAAACACATACTTAGATAATGCGAATTGATTTGGTTTTGTACCAAACTGCAATTATCTCCGAATCGTCCCGGGGAATCCAATCTGGACCCATTGCGCCAACGGCCCAGTCTTGGTCCGGACAGAAAAAACCGAATGTCGGACCGGACCGGCCTGAGGCCAAACAAAGCCGTCCCAAATGCCGTCTCGACCTCCAATTTCTCTCTGCAACCTAGATTCAGAAGAATCGGAGAGATGGGAGTTGGATTCGTGGTCGGGGTTCTTGGCTGCGTTATTCTTGTCGACGCCGCCTATTCAGCCATCCAATGTAAGCCTGACTTCTTTTTTCTTCCGATTCTTTTCTCTGTCCCGTAGAATTAGGGTTTTATTACATTGAATTTTGGGTTTGAATCCCTCTGCAGATAGAGGCATGCTGAAGATCATGGAGGAAGAGTTCTCCGGTCCTCCGATGAATGTACGCCCACGGATAAAGATCCTATTTTTCTCTAAAATTCTTGCTAAAAATCGTTTTTTTGCCTTTAAATTCTTGTTTATTATGTGTATTTTTGTTATATAATATGAAAATTTTGGCGTTTATGGATTTCGGGTTGGTTTCGAAGGTTGTGGTGGAGCTACTTCTGGGGTTAGCTCTGTGCATGTGGGCGGGGCTGGCCGTGCCCGCGAAGTTTCTCTCCATACTCCCGATTCGGAAGAGAACAGGTATTCCCTTAGATGTTTATGCGTGCGGTTTTTATTTGTTTTGGATTTCAGCTTATATTTGTGTTTAATTTTTGTGGTTTCCCGGCAATTGCTTGTTTTGAGCACACAATAATACGTATTGCTGAGATAACAATTTGAAGCAGGAACTTATAATTCTCAATGCATCAAGTGACAGAATTCCAGTATGTTTTGATGGTCTTGTGCATTGGGTCCATTTTCTGTGCTAAGATTGTGAGACCGGGTGTAGAAGCCAATCCTTCTCAAGTCTGGATGCTGGAGTTGGAAAATATTTTCAAATTATTATCTGGCTTTAGATAATGGCTAGCAGCTATAAATCTATAGATGCGGAGCAACAAGTGTAAGTGATTGGATGACCAAAAATTTCTCTATCTAATAGTTGCATCTCTAAGACTCGTGAAATACAAAAGCCTCAAAGATATTTTTCCAATATTTTAGTTGAATTTGGTCTCTTTATGGTGTTACTTATGATAAGTGGTGTGCAAAAAGCAGCCCAAGCATGTAAGGAAGATGGATCTGTGTGATGCGACATTTCATATGGATCGTCTGAAATTAAATTTTCAAGGTGATTCACCTACTTATTTGTATTTAAGTTGATGAAACTAAGTTGTTAGGGTGGTTCTGGCTTCATAAGCAACGAAGATATGATGAGAGGTCAAATAGAAATAAAGGTATAATAAGAGGTTTCTCAATGAAAGGCTTTTCTGGTTGTTGGATGATAGATGGAGCTTGGGGGGATATGGTTATCTAGTTGATGGAGAAGTTTTAGTGGCGTCACTGGAGATAGTATACCTCACCAAGAGTCATATTTAATGGTTTAGGTTTGTAAAATGGAACTCTAATAAGTACGTGCATGTTAGGCATTGTAGTTATGTTTGTAGCCGATAAGTTGGATCTGTTGTGTGCTTGGCATTTTGCATGATGGGTTAAATTCCAGCCTGATCCTCCACATTTTTGCTAAATACGCTAAATGGCCAATGCATGCTTAGGCATTCAATTGTCATATAGCACAGGATGGAGATGCTGACCTGTGTCTAGCAGAAACTATAGGGAGAGGCTCCGAATATTAAAACAAGCTGAAGATTGCAATGTGATAGAGATTTAGATCAAAACAGACCATGAAAAGATGATGAGAGGAAATACCAAAGGAAAATGAAATGTTAAATTGTTTTGTTTTTTCATCAAAAAAAAAGTAGGGAAGAGGTGACCAGTGCACATTCTTGTACTAGGCTTTCCCCCACAAAACATTGCCTTTATGGGATTATGGATTACTTAGATTTTGTGGTATCCTGACACATTAGTGGTTCAATCTGGGGAAAAGGTAGTGCTATTAGGTGTTACCAACACACACATGCATAAAAAGAGTAGTTACATCGCTCAGGAAGAGATCTTAGAAGACGCAGAACAAAAGGAACTATTTAGTTGTTAAGAGTGAAAGTTTGATTCAAAATTATCGAAGAGTTAGGTTGATTCATAATTATCAAAGAGTTAAGAGTGATGATTTTTTGTCAAATAATATTGCTTCATATGTTGATCTGCTTGTTTTTGAATTTGGTATGGTCACTCTTGATGTTTTAATTGCCGGGGCTTATTCTGTGGAGTCTTATTCTATTTTATTGCCATCGGGTTGGGAAGCTCTAGGGTATTTCAAGGATGAGCCAAGCAAATTCATGAAGCTTTTGTGATATGAGTTTGTCAGACAATTTGGTAAATTGAAATGTAAATTTCTGTTAGTTGGAATACACATCTTTGAAGAGAAGCTTTTAGTGGGACATCCCACTTCTATACATCATTCTTACTTCTGGGATTGAAGTGGAACCTTGAGAGAACATGATCATAGAAATAAACTCATGTTTCTCATCCCTAAGTTTTGCCTAGATGAGAACTAGGCCATTATCTCTCCTCTCGAATCAAAGTATTTCTTTGCCATAGCATCTCATATGCATGAATTTAGAAATGCTATGAATCTAATCTGTAAGGTAGTAGTACTGTATGACCCTTAGTAGCTAGAATCTTCTACAAGTGCTTTAGAAATAGACTTGCTTCAAGTTTTCCAGAATCTTGAATCCTCACCCATTTCCAAAGTGCTTTCTTGTTAGAAGTGTTTCTAAGATATCCACTTCCCTGCACCCATACCCATTTCTTATTTTGGTAACTAAAGTATGACTACACTATTAGTCTTTTCACAAGCTCACTCGATTATCTACGAAGACTCATTCCTATTTTGAAGGCATCTCAAACTACAAGATCCTTGTAATAGAGGTAGAAAGGAACATAATAACAGCAACAGTCCAACCACCCCACACAACCCAACCCCTCTCCCTCCCCAACATCCACACTGCCCCATCCCCCCCTATCTCCTTCCAGCAGCAAAGACACACAGCCCAAGTTGAGGAAAATCCACACCCATCCATCCCACCTAAACGAAGAGAAAATTAACCTATGGTTCTCGAGGAGTTTGTAAGATGGATGATCGCTTGTCTTCATAATAATTAGCCATCCATTTATTTACTATCTGGCTCACTTCAAAAACTATTTTTGGTTTTGAAAGCAAGCTATTTTTGTGCAATAACAGTTAAGCCAAATAAGTTGGACTTATTGGAAGATATGTTTAAGTAACATGGGGTGCAAGATAATTATTAACTCTAGCAGTTGAAGATGCATTCATCCATGCATGTATATATAGTTAGTGATGCCAATGAGTTAAAAGGAAGAATAGTTTTTTGGGTTTCATTTGTTGAAGACAAATGAATAGTCATGAACACCTAAAGATTAAAGAGGAAAAGATGAACAAATAGATTAAAAAAATGTGGAAGGAAGCTTTTGAACAACATTAAAGAGTGGTTGGAGGGAGGAGGGAGGCCTATCTTTCTTGATGATTTACTGAAGAGGGTTGCTTAGGGTGACAACAGAGGCTAGAATATTGTGCTGGTACAGCAAAGACCACCCGTGTCCCTCCCTAACATGCTTTTGTATGCTTGCATGTAACGTAATTCTCAGGTTATGCAATAGCTTGAGAGTAAGCAACAGAGAGACAAAACATTTTGACTTAAAAAAGGGTATGCGGTAGGAGTCATAGCCTTATTCCATTTCATTTGCAACATCCACTCCCAAATATTTTTATGCAAGTTATTAACAAAATTTAGGGCTTTCTGTTCCTGATTGTGTTACGTAACTAATATAGTTGATCATTGAAGGGCTGTAAATTTTTAGGCTCATACTGACATTACTAATATCGAGTATTTTGAGTTGGTCTAGTTACAAAGAAAAGAGTGTGAAATATGCTTATAATTGAGAGATTTTTTTTTTTTTAAATTTCTTTTTCTTAATGGGCTTTTATTTAAATAAATGGTTGAAAGATGATATTTCCACTAAATTCTAGACAACTTAAGTGATTCCAATGTTTTTGATTGATTTTTTCCTGAAAAGTTTTCTCTTTTCTCCACCTGCAATAAGAAGCCTATTCAAATGCACTAGTTACAAAGAAGGACAGGAAATGGTGAATGCATTTGATGCCATTAGCATAAACCTCCAGCTAGATGTGGAAGGGTGTAGATGATGATGACCCAAATGCCATCCCTAATATCTAGGTTGTTAATTTACATTATCACTGTAGTATCTTATGCAACTTTGGCAGTGCATCCAAGATTAGGTGGGCGTCCAGTATTATCACCTTTATCTTCTTTATTCCTGACCAATAGGCTGGCCAATTAATAAATGAGCAGCTCTATTGGCAACTCAGAAATTTGCTGCAGAAAAGTTACAAACATGGCTGATGTTTCAGACAGAAATCTCACATAGAAAAGTTACAAGCTGATGGAACTTTTATGCCTCATCACCAACTGCTACCTGCTCTTGTCAGGTTCTGGCTGTTGGTGACGGGTATAAATAACAGAGCTGTACATCATTTGTGAAACTTCTTTGTGGGAGAGATTTTGTGTTATCATAATGCTGCTTTTAATAAATTGATAGTAGATGAGGCTCAGTGAGGACCGTTTCGATAAAGTTTAGCCTTTTCTCTTGGCTGCATGGAAAGGTAATACAGTGAGCCTCAGATAAGTTCGATACAAGGGCCACATAGCCAATTGTAGGTAACCTTATTTATTTGCTCTCTCTCTCTCTCATTCACACACACGGACTGACATAAGGCACAGGTTTCATTGTTTTTATCCTGATCCCAGAATTCTACGTTGAAATGCAGGATTGTTTCTTTACCGGCCAACCTGGACTTCATGATATTCAATCATCGTGGCAAAGTGTTACCAACCAATACAGAGTTGAAGTTGAAGGTGCAGGCTTTCTAATAATTCTGAAAATCCTGATTTCTTCCAATGCCTAATTGAGGGATGTTATCAGAAATTAGGAGTTAGTTATACGTCTCGGAACAAGTGTTGCACCCTTTTTATTTTTAATTTGCTCCATTAGTTGTTTTGATTGTTGAAGACCGAAACAACTGTTCCTTTGAAACACAGGGAGCTTGTGTTACATGTTTGAAATAGCGGTTTCGTATTTATTTGGTTATGAGGTGATGTTCATCGATAATATTTGTGCAATGTACAACTTTTTAAGAAAGTGGACGCCTAGTTCACTGAGCATGGTGTGGTGATGGTAAATATTGGTAATGTCCAAATCTAACATTTTCTATCTAAAAGCACTACTACTCACGGGTTGGAATTTATCATATTTTATAATGCAATTCCAAGTCATATTTTAACATTATTAGTTCTGGTGACATATAGATTGTAATGAAACTTGAGTAATGAAAGGAGATACGGAATAATGAAAGAAAAAATAATGATGCTGCTAGAACTATTGTTTGGATTGACCAACATGCTGATAGTGTTTGTGACTTATCAGATCACACAGTCTGTGATTGAAGCAATTTATTTTTCAATGATTTTCTACAAAGGAGAATTTATTCGAATGCTTGCTTGGATGGGTTTGAACGTTGATGTTAGCAGCTTGCCATTTCCCACTTTCTAGCTTTCATTTGCTGCACATATTTTGTAAAGCACTTTTCATGCACAATGTCATGTTACAATCATTGAACCAAGCAAATTAATATTGTGCATGAAACAATCATGAACCAAGCAAATTAACTATGTGGGGCACTGATGTATGGTTTCGTATCACAAGCATGGATCTAAAAGAACTAAAATAATTGGCGCAGTGCTCATAATTGAGTTTTCTGTAAAATTTTGGAACAAGTAAACAATTTACAATGCGTGTAGGGACCTAGAAGCAAATTTTTCTCAACTTATCGTGTGTAAAATGATTTAATTGAAGCTGTCATATTCTGTGGAAATTTGGATATTCAGAAACTTTGATGCTCAACTAAGGATTTAGAATTAATTTTATGTCGATATATTCGATGTAAAATGAAGTTAGCGGCATCTGCAATAGAAGAAAGTAGATTTCCAAGCATGGTATACTGGAAAAGAAAAGTTTGCGGTTTATTTCTTTTGAAGACATAATGTTCAGATCTGCACATTCAAAGAGAAGAAAATGATCAGACCAAAGCAATCTCTCTGTGACATCGCTGGTACATTTGGCCTTGAGCATGCTGTGCATGTCCGGTGGTCAAATGGTTCACAAATGACTATAGTAACAGTGGGTAAATTATGATTCAAGATATTTGTCATAGCTCAAATGGATTCTGGTAGAGTGCTGTCACTGCTCTATTCCAGTTTCTCTGGGGGCCTTGAGCTGATCATTCAAATGCATTAGAATGATCACTTATGTCATCCTACAGATTACAACCTTAATTAGATGAATGCAATGCTGGGCCACAAATGGATGTAATTTCTGGTTTTAGATTAGAACTAGCATAGCGGCCGGACGATGCTTGGCCCATTGATTTTTCAAATACAGAAAAATAGCTAGCACAATAATAAATGTCAACATAAAGTAAATTATAAATATAATAATTTAATTTATAATTTAATTGAAGTAAACAGAAAAATACATCAAATATTCAAAACAATAGTTTAGATCAAAATGAATTGGAATAGTAAAATTGTTTAGAAATTAATAATTTATGATATTTAGAATGTAGCAGATATAGTGAACTATGGAACATAATCTTATGATCTTAATATATAATACTTTATTTCAGAACATTCAATTTTCATCAGAATATACGATTGTGTATTTTTTTGATTGTTTGAATATTATCGATGGTTGGCATTTATGAATGATTTTATCAATTATTATTTCAAAATCAATATCTCCTTGAAAATCATCTATTTCATGCTCTTCATCTGAATCATTTATATTCTGTTGAGAATAGCCAACAAGACTGATAAACTCAGATGATTGAGAGCAACGGGCTGAGGAGAAGGGGGAAGAAGGTACCATGATTTCGTGAATGGCCGTGGGGAAGACGCCCAAGGGCGGTAGTATTTCAAGAGATGGAGTTTCATATTTTAAAATAAAATAATAACTATGAAAAAAGAAAATAAATAAAATAGTAAAATATACCATCATATTATGAATCTTCCTGTCCTTCGGTGAATAATCCCACGGATGCGCAAGATTTAATGCCTTTTACCATCTGCAACATGGAGCCGGCTTAGGTTGCAATTTACTAGGCTTGCAAATGGATCAGATTAGATCGAGTTTTGAATGACTTCGATCCGATTTGATTTTTTGATCGGATCTTAATATTGAATCCATATTCATTCGATAAAAAATCGGATTGGATCATGGCCGAATTTATTGATCCATTGGATTATTCGGATCGGGTCAGACCGGGTCCATATATAATCCAACCTCAATCCATGAAATACAGATCTAATTCGGATCGGATCGAGTTGCGGGTTTAATTTATTTGAAACCTACCATCAGTGAATACTAATGCTGGATGACAGCTAAGAAAGGCCTTTTTTTTTTTTTTTTCCTCCAATCTTTCAACTGTAGCTTCTAATAATTAATTGTATTGAATAGTAGGGGAAAACAAACGATTTTTGAAAAGCGTTAAGATTCCAAAATCCACACAAAAGAAAAAAAATAAAAAAATATGAATTTTATATAATGATATAATTATCTCAATCTAAAATATCATACAAGGAGAATACTTGTATAAGGTTAAAAATGAGACTGCATATACTGTGAATGACACAACATCTGTGCACATTAAAGCATGTCCTGAAATTTCTTAAAGTAACAAAACAAAGTTGGAATTCAAGAAGCTTTTTTGCTTTTGTACCTCATGGCACAGTAAACATAAACCAAAATATTTAGAAAACTGAGCCCATCAAAAAGCCAGAAAAAGTAATCGAAATGCCCTTCATTTAAGTTATTAGAAATACATCCAGTCTTTCTTTCTCGAATTGTTATAGATGTTACAACAGTCAGAATAAAAAAACTAAAGAGTTTGAAAAATTTTTAATTTTGAAGATTTTTAGTTTGAGAATCAGATAGAGAAGATCGAAAGATTTGAAAAATTTTGACCCAAGTCCAAACCCCTATTTGGGTGAGTCATTCTAACTGATTTCGGATCCTATATTTAGATCCAGATTGGGTCGGATCGAATCAAGTCATATATTTTAAAATCAAATTAACCCAAAAGTCTCCACGGATCGGACTGGGTCGGATCGGGTTCAAATTCAGAAAATTCAGATCTGACCTAGAAAAAAAAACGGGTCTAATTTTTGAATCCGACCCGGCTCTATGAATCTTTTAAATGGGTTTAAGTCGGATCTAACCGAATTAGATCAGATCGGATCACGGATCAATCCAATCTATTTGCAGCCTTCCAATTTATCGAGACCCCATCTTCTGGGGAAAAAACGTCTAATATGCAAAAGGGATGAAATTTTCGTGCGATCTAAATTTAAGAAAAAGATAGTGTTCAATATTATTAGGGTTTTAATATCTGTTTCATCGTCTAGCCATCCTCTATCACTAGGCGGTGATGGCAACCAAACCCGGAGCAAGAAAATCTATCTGAAGTAAAGAAATCAAGACTCCATATTTCGATTTCCTCCGAGATCCATCGCAACATCCTTCTCCGCTTCCATTCCCGGCCCCGGCGCTCCAATTCCCACCCCCACTTCCCTCTTCGAATCCAGGCCAAGAACATGAGCCCGCACGTCCCATCCTCAATCTTCCCCACCAGATCGTAATACTGGAGCTATGCTAGCCGGCCGCCGAAGGCGCCTCGCCCGGTGATCTCCCGACCTCCCTCACCTCTTTCCTCTCTTGGCTACGCCCTTCCCCTGCTTTCCTTTCGTGTTATGGCACTGATTTGGAAGCCGATGGAGACTTCAAAATCTGATACGTGGCGTGAGATTACTCTATAACCTCACATGTCAATACGGAATTTCATTCATATTATCTATTTATCATTTTATAAATATATATAGATAAATGCATGATGACTACGATAAAGTTTAAGAACAGGAGTATCTACCACAGTATACATTGTACCAATGGAAAATCTAGTGATATAAAGATTGTCGTGCAAAATATAATCAGTCTACTCTTTACGACATTGGATATTAGATTGTATTTGGTACATTATCGGACAATGATAATCTAGATTATCTGATAATCTAAATTATTTAAAATCTGAATAAATTATTACTAATATTGATTACTATGTTTGATATATGTAGGTAACATTACAGTAAAATTATTGAGAATCTTGATTGACATATTTGGTATGGCAATCAAATTACTGATAATATAATATCAAATTTTTAAAATTTTTAAATTAAATTTATTAAAAATTATATTTCATATGTAATTTTTTTAATTTTTAGAATAAAAAAATAAAAAATATTATATATATAAATATTATATATAATATATAA
Organism: Elaeis guineensis; assembly: GCF_000442705.2. NCBI lineage: Eukaryota > Viridiplantae > Streptophyta > Magnoliopsida > Arecales > Arecaceae > Elaeis > Elaeis guineensis. Next base: position 20,723,996 of record NC_026002.2, read on the forward strand.
TATAACATATTATATTATTATTTTTATTATATTATTTTTATTTTATATTATTATTTTTATTATTAATAATATATTATATTATTATATTATTGTGTTTGGTACATGCTGTTTTTGGTCTCTGTTAGAGCAAGATTCTGCTGGAGAGAGATCCGGTCAGTGAGAAGAAACGAAGAAGAAGAAGGGCACAGGAAGATCCATCCCTCTTCTTCCGACGACCATGCATGGCCGTTCGGACAGGAGGCGGCAATCCCAGTGGGGTGGAAGTCCTTCGTTTCTGATCCCTCTTTTTCGTTATCCGATCTGACATCGCTGTGATGATCGGCGGCGCCACATCCCTCTCTCTTTCGGCACGGTCGTTCTACACAATGCTGCCTGCAGCGACCAGTGCACTACGCCCCTTCCATTTTTTTTTTGTGCGGCATTGATCGGCATGGCGTCGATTGCGGTGATGAAACACCGTCTCTTTTATGCCTATCAGCAATGGATGGATAGGGATCGATGGCGGTACCGACGGCCATGCTTTCGGGCGCCGTCGGTCGGATTTGGTGATGAAAGAGGTGCCGGTTTGGCCCTCTTTCCTACCATCGGAGGAGGAGTTGGGAAAGTTGGAGAGGAGGCATGGGTTTTCTGCATGTGGTGCCATGTGGGAAGGAGGGTAATTTCTTCAGATATATTTTTGCAAGATTATCTCATGAGAGGTAATCTGGATAGCCACTCATCCTTTTGAAATTCAGATTGTCTGATAGGAGGTAATCTGGATTTTTTGATAATTTAGATTATCAATTCAAAAAGTATACTAAATATAATAATCAGATGAGATCTCTTTAAATTATCAATAATTTGAATAGATTGTTAGCTACTAAATGCAACCTTAAGATTATCTAATAACAGGAACTATTATTCCAATCATTCTGTTATCTAAAAGGTGTTTTTCTTCGAGTTCTCGCTGGATTTATCACATGTTCTCAAGGGGAAAGTACATATTATTTTTTTTCTGATAAAAGGAAGTACATATTATTGTTAAATTGTCCTCCCCCCTCAGCGTACTCTGCTTTTATGTGCAAAAAATTCTCTCTCATAAAAGAACCTTCAATCTACCCGAGGGGACATTTTTTTTCCTCTAAAGTAAAAGGGATATATTTACGTCACAAGAAATTAATTAATCATTAATCCTCCTGTAAATAACTTCTTGCTACCACGACCATTCAAGCCATTAATGAATGAAAAACAACCTAGGCCAAACTAAACTCCATACATCACTAAATTAAGAGCAAACTCCATCAGAACTCTCTTGCGTTTTGAGGTAGACCCGAACCAGGAATCCAGTGGCATTGTTACCACTACCAACGATGATGGTGTACTCGCCCGCCAGTAAAGCAGCATATATAGGCTGATCCTGTCACGATGTTCAAAGTCTTGCATGAGATAAAGCTTGAACATAACCACCTCATGAGTCTTGTTGGCTGGCACAGAAACGCTCCGGAATGCAATCACTTAGTTGATGAAAGACCCAACGGTTCCTTGTGGGGGTATGAGAGAATCGAATCACTGTTTCATCAGTACCATCCATCTTTTCACAGCGACGTCCATGGAGATACCCTCCTGATTGCAGGCAACGACGCCATTGATGAGAGCTCCACAGTGGGATGTACAGATAACAGAACATAAATAGATAAATTATGATATATAAAATTAAAAATTTTGATACCAATGATGAAGCATAAGTGAGACCAGAGAGAGCTATTGCCTCTCCAAAAATTTTAAAATATTTATTATCGATATATTTATATATATAATGGCCTCTCTAATTTTTAATCTTACACATATTACGAGTCCACTAATTTAAAAAAAATCATATAATTAATTTATATATTAATTTTTTATTAAAAATAATAATTTTTTTAAAGAATGAATAGTTATTTATTTATTCTTTAATCCTTTATTTATTCTTCAACCTTTAATATGGAAGAGATTATTGAGATTTTTATACAATCAAAATTATTTTGCAGATGGTATAAGATAATATTTTTTATTTATCTTTATTTATATATAAAATTAAATATTTATTGATATTTTTATAATATTTTGATTATATATCTTTATTTTATTATTTATTATAAAATATTTTTTAAAAAATTATTAATAAATTATTATTTTGTCCTCCCAACATTTGATATCAGGCTCTGTCACTATTTGCTACGATACTCCTTTATAATATTTTATTATAAAAAATATTTTAGATATTACACCTTATTATTTTTTATATATAATTTTTGAAAATAATATTTTTATTTTATTTTTTTTTCTTCTTCCTTTCTCTGTGCCCCCTCCCTCGAGAGCCACCCGTAGCTCCTCCATGCCCACCCCGGCCCCCCACCTGCAACTCCTCCGCCCTTGTCTCCATCCCCCCGGTGCCAGCAACTCCTTTGCCCCCCAACTCCACGCTCGCAGCTCCTTTGCATCGCCCACCCCCATGCCCATGGTCCACCCTCCCCTGATGGCGCTCGCCACTGCTTTATGCCGCACACCCCCATTCCCTAGCTAGCGGCCGCAACCCACGCCCCCACCCCTCGACGGCCTATGGCTAGGCACTCTGGCTGCTCTGCACCCCACACCCCCTGGACAACTTGTGCCACTGCCTCTCCAACGCACACCCATGGTTTCCACTCACACCCCCCCACCCCCGTCGGCGACCCACAGCTATTTCGTGCCACCACCCCTCTTGACACGCACCCGTGGTTCCCACCCGCCCTTACCCCCCACCTCTGGCGACGGCCCTCAACTGCTCTCCGCCACCATCCCTCCTGGCACACACTCATGGTTCCAACCTCCCCTCCCGCCGGTGGCCCTCAGTTGCTCCACGCCACTGTCCCTCCCAGCACACACCCATGGTTCCCACTCACCCCCCCACCTCCTATCGGTACATAGCCCATGGCTACTCCATGCCATTGTCCATCCACCACCCCCCCGCCAGCGACTCATGGTTGCTCCGTGCCACCGCCACTCCCGGCACGCACCCACGGTCCCCCCTTCCCCCTGGCTTTCGGTGGCCCATAGAGAAAGCTTTTTCAATAAAAAAAGATTTAATATGATATGAAACATTTTAATCTTTGAAATATTTACTGCATCAACCATATATTTTAGAACTTAGCCGGTTAAAATCTGAGTAGTCCATATTTAATACGACGATAAAAATAGATAAATAATAAAAAGACTAAGATATCCTTGGAAACACTACAGCAAAACCCATAGAATCATATATGAGTGTATATGGATGACGCTAAGGACATTGAAACAAAGTTGAACATGAATTCTTTAGCTTTATAATTTCATGATGAGATGTCTTGCATACTTGTGGAGATAGTTTTCTATGAGTATACAATGGTTGACATGACCTCTTACTTGAGATCTTGGGTCGGGGGGTGTGACACCAGCTATCTCTCTATATCAGAGAATCAATAGACCTAACAGGCTTGAACCACCTTCCACATAGAGCGAGATATGGAAAGTGGTATTTGGTCTAGCCAAAGACAAATTTGCTGGCCTGGGGGTTGCTGGCAAACTTCTACCAGAGAATTTAGAAAGTAATTAAGCAGGATGTTTGCAGGCTGTCTGAGGAGATTTACTCAAATTCCACGGACATCTCGTGGCTAAAGTACTCTTACATCGTGCTCCTCCCAAAGAAGCAATAAAATTTATCAGTTCGTAATTACAAACTGATCACAAGTCTGATCAGTGGGGTCTTGAATATCTTCTCTAAGGTTCCCAGCAGCCGGCTGATTAAACATATGGACTCATTGATATTCAACTCCCAACCCACCTTCATCAGAGAAAGGCAAATATCTCACAAAATGACAAAGTTGATAGACAGTGATAGACTTTTTAGCGAAAAATTAATCCTGTCCTTACATAGGTTCCAGAGGAGAACACAGAGCAGCAGATTCTATCCTCCTGCAGTCGAACCCAGACTTGCTTAGGTGTCCAAGTGACCATAGTAACTTCTTTCATCCGGGATGATTTTGAGTTGATTCAGGTTGATGGCACGATCGAGAACAGCCTACGGACATTGCATGGCCAACATTCCTCCCTCAAGCTTATCATCTTTAGGAAGATTGTTGAATGGATGTCTGATCAAGACACCATCTCTCAAGACCTTTTCAGTATCATGCGATGCAGCAGGAAAAAAGAAGAAACAAAACAAAACAAAACAATCAAAATATGTGGATCAGCCACAAAAGGGCTCACCTCCATGGGACATGCAAACTTCACTATGAAAAAAAAATTTTACAAGAAGAGACCTCACCCTCAATCCTGATACACCAAATTCTCTCTCTAGAAGTTCCCTCTCAAAAGCTCTTTCTCTCTTGGAAGACCCCCTGAACCCTGAAGTGACCGGCGTCCGCTGTCCAAGAGCCCTGCTCCTTCTATCACAGCGGCCTCACGCCTCTCTCTCCTCTGGGTCCGTACGACGCGTCTTCACAGAAAACTGGATCACCTCCTCTCTGTTTCACTGATCAGCCCTATTTAAAGAGTTTAAACCTGATTAGAGATGGTTTAGGAGTCCTAAACAAAGTCAAATAACCCCTTGGACCATCGGATCAAGATCGTGACGTCCCTGGCCCTCCGATCGCACTCCAGTCCATGAAATAGTACCGTGGACCATGAGAAATGCATGAAAAACACCCACACGGTCCACAAGCCCACCAGTGGACCGCCCGGTCCACAGTGGACCGGGGTACAGGCCTAGGCAGGCGCTGGGCACCGAGCGCGGGCCTGGTCCGCGCCCACGCGCGGGCCCGCCACGGGCTGGGCCGTGCGCCGCCTGGGTCGCTCATCCCGCGTGTTGGCCCCGCCTGGGCCGCACACAGCCACCGCTCCGTCGGCCCGCCGCCGGCCGTCGGTGGTCCTCCGCCGCCTCGGATTTTGTGCCGACTTCAAAAGCTCGTATCTTCTCCGTCCGAGCTCCATTTTGGGTGATCTTGATCTCGTTGGACTCCATTTTTCACTGCGAACCTTGCTGTGGGCTCAATATAGACTGAATCTCAAGATGTCAAATCCTAACAATCTCCATCTCAACTGATATTCGGCCTCCTCCAAACTCGAGAGCTTCTGGATCTCCTTGCCCCCATGCCTTGGGGCAATCGCCTGCTGATCATGGATGGACAAATATGAGAGTCGATCTAGGCTGCTCGATCCCATCTCCATCGTATGCTGTGCTCCTCCTGACCTGAGACCTGCTCGGGGCATCATCCTGCGGTAATAGGAATCTTACCTTGCGACGTCACATCTCCTCCTCCCGAGTCTCCTGTCCCGAGCCCGATCCACCTCCAAGAGCTCCACCTGGCTCTCCGAAGCTCCATCTCGCACTGAGCTCCCCATCAGGTAATAATCCTCTGCTCCCCTTATTCCCCTCCAGCACAATTCTATCGCCGCGTAGCACCTCAAGATTCCTCCACCAGCTACCGTCCTGTAGCCTCTCGAATCCAGTTTGCTAAGTGAGATAAGATTCCGCCTGAAATCGAGTATGTATCGGACCTCCCCAATCTCCTCACTACATCGTCATGTGTCTCTAGCTGACCGTCCCAATACCTCTGATCGCACAGCTCGATCCATCTGGCAGATATACAGTGCTCTCACTGTTTTCGGAGAGTCAACTGCTCCTCTCTGTAATATACATGATAGGGGCATGCAGAATCTAATATCCACAGCTGAGAAGAAGTAGATACCTCATCAGATATCTCCAGGATATCTCCATCTAAATCCTGTCGGCCGTCGCTACAGCAGCCACCGTCCGATTTTTGAGTTGAGGGAATCTCTGGCTAGATGCCCCAACTCCATACATCGGTAACACCTGATTTTGCTCAAGTCCTCCTGGACTTGGACCGCCCTCGTTGCGATCTCCTGTCGCTCCGTCTACCGCCTCCTGCTCCTCCAGAGGCCACCAAAGCTGAGCTACCGCCACCTGAGCTCGAAGCTGGGTTCTCCCTCCTGAGAACCTCATTCTGAATATCGCCACGGTGACCTCGTTCATCTTGATGGTGCTCTTCTCCATTAGAAGAGTAGTCACCAAGGACTCGTATGAAGGGGAAGCGATGCCAGCAAAACCAGCGCCCGGTTTTCTCCTCAACATTCTCGCCAACGCTGAGGAGATCGGAGAGGATCTTCTGAAAGTGGCTGAGATGCTCCTGCACGCTCTGTCCCTCAGTCATCCACAGTTGGTAGAACTACCTTCAGAGAAAAAGAGTGTTGGTGAGAGACATCGCCATGTACAACTCTCGAGCTTCGACCACAGCACCGTCGGAGAAGTCTCGCTCAGCACATGGATCACCACTTCATCCGTTAGGTCCATGCGGATGGTGCTCACCGCCTGCATCTGTAGCCATTTCCAATCCCGCACCTCCATGGTAGTCGGCTTCTCATTGCACAAGAGAGTATCGATCAACCCCTATTGGATGAGCACGTCCTTCACCCTTGCCTGCCACAAGGAGAAATTGCTCTTACCATCAAACTTATTGATCTCCATCTTAGTTGTTCCTGCTTCTCCATCTTCAGTCTTGCTCACCATCATTGCAATCTGCATCATTGTACCGCTTGCTCTGATACCACTTGTTGGGTGGATTTCTGGCCAGGACACCACCTCCCAAGACCTTTTCAGTACCACGCGATGTAGCAAGAAGAAAGAAGAAACAAAACAAAATAATCAAAATATGTGGATCAGCCACAAAAGGGCTCACCTCCACGGGACATGCAAACTTCACTATGAAAAAAAAATTTACAAGAAGAGACCTCACCCTCAACCCTTGTACACCCAATTCTCTCTCTCTAGAAGTTTCCTCTCAAAGCTCTCTCTCTTGGAAGACCCCCTGAACCCTGAAGTGACCGACGTCCGCTGTCCAGGAGCTCTGCTCCTTCTCTCACAGCGGCCTCACGCCTCTATCTCCTCTGGGTCCGTACGACTCCATACGGCATGTCTTCAATAGAAAATTGGATCACCTCCTCTATGTTTCACCGATCAGCCCTATTTAAAGGGCTTAAATCTGATTAGAGATAGTTTAGGAGTTTTAAACAAAGCCAAATAACCTCCTAAACCGTCGGATCAAGATCGGAACGTCCCTGGGCCCTCCGATCGTGCTTGGTCCATGAAATAGTATCATGGACGTAGAAACGCATAGAAACACCCACGCGATCCACAGGCCACCCGTGGACCGCCCAATCTACGGTGGACCGGGTACAGGCCCAGGCAGGACGCCTGGGCCTGGGCCGCGCACGCAAGCCTGGGCTGCGCCCGCATGCGGGCCCGCGCAAAGGGCTGGGCCACGCCTGGGTCGCGCATCCCGCTCATTGGCCCTGCCTGAGCCGCGCACGCCGCCTGCAGCCGTGCCGCCGCCGCTCCACCGGCCGCGCCGGCGGTCCTCCACCACCTCGGGTTTCATGCCGACTTCAAAAGCTCATATCTTCTCCATCCGAGTTCCTTTTCGGTGATCTTGGTCTCGTTGGACTTTTTTTTACCGCAAACCTCGCTGTGGGCTGAATCTAAGGCGTCAAATCCTAACAAGAATTGTTGTTTTATGCAACCAATATAAAAATTTGATTTTCTTGGACTTGGGTTCAAGAAACTTAAAAGGACAGAACATTTTGTTTCACACAATTTTTAATTTTAATTCACCGAAAGTGGTCAATGATCTCTCTCTCTCTCTTCTTTTTTGAAATTTTTAAGGCGTGGATCCACCAAGTTCGCTTCGAAGAAAAAAAATTAGGAGAAAAAAAAAAAGGAAAAACGCTTGGTTAAGAGATTGAAAGCTACCAGCCTTAGTGTTAGTTTTCTATTATGACATTGGACCTGTCAGTCACTTTCATGCTTAACTTTTAACATCAGAAGGCTGGAACAGCCTCCCATGTTGTTTGGCTCACGCACAGGCTACAAATAATTGAACTCTGAAGTGAACTCCGGCAAAAATCAGCACTTAACAATCTTGAATCCTGAATGACTCTCATGAACTGATATATAGGTGCAGTTTCCATGAGACAAGCAACTTTAAGAATGGTTTCGTTTCCACGTCGTTGAAGAAGACTGTCCTTGCTTTGCTCTTTTTTCTTTTCCTTTTCCTTTTTCTCACTCTATACGCGTTGTACTTGGAACCACTTTTACACAAAGCCATGGGGAACTATTGCGATAATATAAGAATGTATTTAAGGAAAAAAAGAATCCGATGAGGTCCTAGTAATTAGAGAGACGTAACTCATGATGATGTGTTAAGAAATATATAATATATAAAAAAACATGAATGGAAGATAGAGTGTGTGAACAAGATTAGGTGACCTCATGAAGAGAAAAAATTATCTGCTGCATGAGTTCTACTTTGTGCATGAGAGAGAGAGAGAGAGAGAGAGATCCGAAGATTTCATAGTGCACGTGTTTGCTGTTGGTGGACTCTCTCTTTCTGCTGCCGTCCCTCAATTGGAATTTTTTTTGTGTCCTGCATTTTTTTGGTTTTCATTTTGGTTTATTTCTTCGGCAAGCCTCCTGCCTTTTATTGGTCGTGCTTGTCAAAGCACCTGTTAATTTGTATATTCTCCTTGTTTGTAAATTTTACTCTTTTATTAATAAATCTGGTGACTAATGATGATGTGCCATTAGTCTCCATCTTTCTTAAAAAATTATTAAAAAAAAAAAACTTGTGTGTGCGTGAGAGAGAGAGAGAGAGAGCATGAAGCTGTATATGTTACGATACATTAAGGACTAAAATGCACCGATGTGCTTTCATGTTACGACAATAGATAAGTGACAAACTACTGAATGGGTCTAACAACCACACTCAAGTCTGTAAACAACAGTCGCACTGAAGCTGCAAATAACTAGCTAGAAACCACACTAAAACAAAATAAAAGGTTCTACACCCCCCTCTATTGGAGAATATGGATAAGCTCGTCCAACATATACCCGCCATCCTATCATGGCTTCCCACCTCGATGCTGAGCTCTGAAACCCACACCAGGAGTGACCGGCACACCGATGATGGGGACGGACCCAAAGACCGGCCTGCCGAACCCAAAGCCTCCAGGAACCAGACCCGAGCCACCACCACCAAGTCCAGGAGGACCAGTGATGCCCCCAAAGCCAAAGAAATTCTGAGGCTTATAAGGTTTAGGCTTGCTCTGAATGTTTCTTCCCTCCACAAGGCACACAGCAAAAGTGGCGAGGGCAAGAGCAAGAACCAGCACCATCTTAGCAGACCTCTCCATTGTTCTCTCAAATTAACTAGCTCGAATGGATACTGAGGAGCTGTACCTGTCCCATTTTTATAATAGAAGGTGCTGGTGGTCAGTAGGTCACTTTATGGAGGGCAATAACTCAGGACCAGCTTGCCAACGGCCCTAGCATTTAAGAGCATCTTTATTACAGACTCTGTTGCCATCTGATGAGCCTCTTCATTGTCTTCCCATTCTACTGGGCCTCAGGATGGTACGAAAATTTTAAAAATATTTTTTATAATCAAATTGATTATAAAAAAAAAAATTATAATCAGACTATCACCTGCCGTATTGATATATTAAAATATCTATAAAAAAATAATTATATAATATTTATTTAAATTATTTAAATATTTTTAAAAATTATTCATTTATTTTTTTAAATATTTTAATGTATGTGTTTATACGCATGCGGTGCTCTACTTTTGATAGATATTTTTTAAATATATTCGATCGTAATTTTTTTCATAACCGATCAAATTATAAAAATTTTATTCGAAAATTTCATCCGATTTTCTCTAACTGGGTTAGGACTGTAGGATACGTGAAGCAACTGATACGTGCGCATACCACTTGATCTAAGAATTAGCTGTACTGGGTTTAATTACCTTTATCCAGGAAAAACAGGAACCACAAACCGCATGGCTTCCCTTGGCACAAAAGGAGTGCGCGCGCAAAAATGTAGTAAACAACCATGTCAGAATATTAACTACGTTTGAATTCCTGCCCTCAGGACTCCAACCACCGACTGGTGCAGTTCTATTATTGGTACTTGGCAGACCATAAGTAAGTGGAACTAAATAGGGAGTTACCCATATGTAAGTTATCAAACAAGGATTAAATTAGAAAAGGGGTCAAAGGTCCATACTTAGTTGAAATCTGATATGAATTGATGAGGAGCTGAAAAAAATTGAGGATCGAACCAGAGGTGAGCTATATTTCTGAGACAGGGTAAATCTTTGTAGTGACACTCTCGTTTCACCAGACGTGATTCAAATGACTAAAATCCAGACTTTTCTAATATCTTTAACTTGGGCAATTAAAAATAGGCTCAGGCATCGAGATCAGTAGATAATTCTCACATGACTTGATAATTGGAATACCATGACTTGCATATTTATCACATTAATTATAAACACAAATAAATTGGTGGATCTCTTAGCCAATAGTGTTATCTTTCTTTTTTTTTTTTTTTTTTTTTTTTTTTTTTGACTAAACCAATAGTGGTATCACTTTGTCACAGGAACATTTACTACATAAAATATGTCAAGAACTAATTTTACTATGAGAATTCAACTGTATGTGAAGATGATTGTTAAATCTGGTGGGGTTCCCAAATTCTGTTGGAATCATAAAACCTTTGCGACACAGTAAGCTAGGCTGATCAAATGTGGCAATCATCCTACTCTTCACCCTGATGCCATCACACCCAAAGGAGCAATCATCCTACTCTAGCAGAGTATATCAATTTTGAGTTGATGATTTAATCAATGCTCAACTTCTCCTGTTCACCTAATTCCAGTGCTCCATGTTATATACTTCCAATTTTATTAACCCCTCCATCTCATATGATATAGGATGAATTTCTTCACTGCTTGCAGGTCAAAAAGTCTCTAAGCCCATAAAAAATTCATGAACAACTCCATCCACCTCCAAACTTTTACCTGCAATCTTTTGAACCTGTACACCATACATCTCCCTTCTTCTTACCTTTCCTGCACACTCCCATCACCCAGCCTCATTAATGATATTCGAGATAAGTGTGCAAAAACCACTATCTTGAGGGCCCAACTCAATTAACTTTCTGCATACACGATCAGTCACTTCCAGCTTATGAATTCTACATGCACTGAGCAGGGTCATCCAGATAACTGCATGAGGTTCCATTGGCATCTTCTCCACAAACTCCAATGCCTCTTTCGAAAGCCTAGCATGCACAAAAAAAGATAAATCATGCACCCATAGAGTCTTATTTTTGGAGTTGACTTGTAGTAATCGGTAAAGAGAAAAAAAATCATCTGGCCGTCACCGACCAAACCTGCATGAGTACAAGCACTTCAAACACCAACAAGTTTGATATCATTGGGGGTCATAAGGGAGTCCTCCTGCATTCTTGAGAGTAAACAAAGATCTTCTCAGCCATGACCATGGGCTGCAACACCGAAGATTATAGAATTCCAAGCGGACGATTCCGTTTGCTTGAGCTTTTCAAAGATGGCTACAGCATTCCTAAATGCAGCCACATTTTGAGTATTGTCCGCAAGATGCACATTTATCGCCAAGAGATAGCAACCGAGCGGGGGGGGGGGGGGCTAAAAATTAAAAGCAAATATGACTCTAAATATCAATTACAAGTACACTTGTGATGTGATTTAAGAAATATAGATATAGCAACGGAAAGTAAAGATAGATAAACACACAATGATCACAAACACAAAAAGTTTATAGTGATTCGATTGTTGGGGATGTCTGGCCAGGACACCATCTCCATAAGATCTTTTCGATACCATGCGCCACAGCAGGAAGAAAGAAGAAATAAAACAGAAATAATCAAAAATATGGATCAGCCAAAAAAAGCTTACCTCCATAGGACATGCAAACTTCACTATAAGAAAAAAAAATTATAAGAGGAGATCACACCTTCAACCCTCATATACTCAATCTCTCCCTCACAAGAAGCTCTTTCTCACAAAAGCTCTCTCTCTAGAAAGATCACTTTGAACCCTTGAAGCGATTGCTGTCTGCTGCCTGAAACATCCTACTTCTGCTCTCTATCGGTACCTCTCTTCAAGATCTACTGCTGCCGAACCACCCTCTGTTCTATGCATGGCATCGCCCACTGCTACCATCGATTTTCTACGGCTCTATTCAACAGTACCCAGCGTCTCTATTTAAAGGGCCCTAAACTACTGCGTGAATACAGCATTGAAAATGGAGCTCAATTCGGGTGAAAGACGGTCTTAGAATCCTGATAAAATCCAACTCCCAGTGCCCTTAGGAAACCTCCTTACTGAATCCACATACCGCCCAAACCCGCATTCGTGTACCCTTCATTGTAGCCTCAGCATCGGAACACTGTTCTCTCTGAGTCGTGATTTTTTCCTATGGATCCTTAAGGATCCATAAGCCTGCCATGGTCCATAATAATAGGAGCCGGTCCACCATGGATCGGAAGAGGAAAAAATGGCCTGGGCCGCCTTCTGCCGTACGCACTCGCTCCGTCGTGGGCTCTGTCGGCCCACCACTAGCCTCCACCATCTCATGGGCCATATCATCTGCTTCGGACTTCTCTCAAGTGTATCTTCTCCATTTGGACTATATTTACACTGATCTTAAACTCGTTGGACTTCGTTTGTCGTCACGGACCTCACTGTGGGTTCAGTGTGGATCGAACCTCGAGATGTCAAATCCTAATAATTCGATACTAAACTCGATGCCTATGTCCACTCCTCAAGGCCTCCCATTTAGAAATTTCAACTATAATCAATTAGATTACAATCCAATTATTTTACTCGGGCTCATAATCAAATCTAATGAGTTTTGCTCAATCTTATCGGCCAAAATCTTTCCAACTAAATCTTTGAGATTTACTCAATTACACATGCCCAGTTCCAAACTTGAACAGGCCTTAATCCCCAAATTTCTATCCCATGAACTTGTCGGAAGGCAATTAATATAATGTATAAAAAAATTAACATTACTACAAAAAGGGGCTATGGCAGTGATCTAAAATCGCTGCTGTAGCTCAAAAAATTACTATCATTGTGACCGTCGCCGTAGGCTACGGTAGTGATTTTTTAACTACGACAGTGATTACGTCAACCGCTGTTGTAGGCTACCTATGGCAGCGATTTTTCAAGCTACGGCAACAGTAGCCAAACCGTTGTCGTAGCATTTGATCGATCAAAATATCCATTTAGCTACGGCAGCAATTATATCAACCGCTGCCATAGATTACCTATAACAGCAGTTATCAAATCGCTGCCATAGCCTTTGACTGATCAAAATGATCGATCGGTGGAAGGGGGCAGTGGCTGGCCGCTGCATGCCGGCGGTCAGTGGGCGGAGGCGGCGGCGGTGGGAGGCTGAGGCGATGGGCTGCGATGGCGGGCGATGGACGGCAGCAACGAGCGACGGGGGTGGGTGGCAGTGGCGGCACTGCCGACGGCGATGGGGCCCGCAATGAAATGCTCAAACCTAAGCTGTTGGTGGTTGACCACATAAGTTATTATATACCGGTCATTCATTAGTTCCACGATCGATATTGGATTATCAGAAAAAATATAGATTGGACCTCTAGCAGCGATTATAGGTAATCATTGCCACAGGTCAGCCTATGGCAGTGGTTATCTGTGATTGTTGCGATAGGTCCGACCTATGACAGCAGTTATAAGTAACCGCTACCGTAGGTCCAACCTATGACAATGATTTTTGATAACCGCTATCATAGATCCGACCTATGGCAACCGTAGGTCCGACCTAGGTTGAGCTACAGCAGCGATTTGAAAAAACTGCTGCTATAGGTGAGAATATATATTTTTTTTCTCTAAATATGGTATAATTTTAAAATTTAAAATTTATCTTTACCGTTTATTATCTAAATAATTATTATTAGAGTATTGTCATAAAAGACTGCCTCGATTCAGTAGCTTTGGGTATATCGATCAATAAAATTTGATTTTGACAGCCACAAACGACCGCATAATGATCTGATAGATAGAGACCACCGATAGATTCAAAAATTTACAATGATGATCTCGATAATATTTATAGTATACTATCAAAATTTTACTTCAATTAAACATCATTATCATGATCAATTTAGCACGAAATAATTTAGACCATTAAATAAAAAATGAGTGATCAAAAGGTCAAACAGCATCTGATTATAAGATGATTTTTTAGATAAATGATCTTTACTACTACTTTGATCGTTTGTACGGTGGTGATCATAAAATTCAAACCGTGCATATATGAACCATCCAAAATTATATATCTTGATTCTCATTCTTAAAGTCCCTTAGTAATTATACTTGTGCATTTGTAAGATCTACTTAATATGGATGGTTCATATACGTGTGTTTGAATTTGATGATCATCACCGTACAAATGATTAAAATAGTAGCAAAGATCATTTATCCAAAAAATTACTTTAATTGGACGTTGTTTGGCCTTTTGATCACTCATTTTTTATTTAACGATCGAAATTATTCTGTACTAAATTGACCATGATAATGATGTTCAATTGAAGTAAAATTTTGATAGTGTGCTATAAATATCATCAAGATCATCGTTACAAGTTTTCGAATCCTTTGATGGTCTCTATCTATCAGATTATTATGCGATCGTTTGTGACCATCGAAATCAAATTTTATTGACCAACATACCTAAAGCTATCGAATCGAGGCAATTTTTTTGATGATACTTTAATGATAATTATTTAGATAATGAACAGTGAAGATAAATTTTAAATTTTAAAATTATATCATATTTAGAGAAAAAAATATATATTTTCAACTATGACAGTGGTTAGGAAAAACTATTGCCATAGCTCAACCTATGGCAGTGGTTATCAAAAATCACTACTATAGGTCAGAACTATGAGAGCAGTAATCAAAAATTACTGTCATAGGTTGGACTTAAGAAGTGATCATTTGTAACCGCTGCTATAGGTTCGATCTATAGCAGCGGTTAGTGATAACCGCTGCCATAGGCTCTACGACAGCGATTTTCAAACTACTACCATAGTAAGAGCTGCCATAAGCTCTTATTATAGCAGTGTAAAGCTCAAACACAAAAACTCATTGAAGATTATGGAAGTCACTCAAGTAGCTTCTTTAACTAGTTCGACTTCCTTCTTAATTGTTTGAGAGATGCTTGAAGAATTGCTTTAATTGATTTCTAAGTTATTAGACCATACAATAAATGATCTAATCCTCTCTTTTAGGGTAAAATTTAATGTCTTTAAGGATTGGACTTGAAACCTCTCTTAAATGAACTATTTTTTTTCTTTTCTCTTCTCTTGGTTTCCTAATTAAATTCTTTACTTAAATATGCTAAAAAATGGCTGGAAGAGGTAATATGACTATTGGAAAGCTAAAATTAGCCATTGTCATCTTTTTCTGCTCATTAGAGAGGTTTAAAAAAACTAGCCATTGGGCTGTGGATGCAAAGGGCTCGACTCGTCTCATCCAAGGGTTGACTCATCTCAATCAAGGGTCAACTTGTGAAGCATTATATCTCCAACTAGGTCTTTGTTTCTTGACCATGGTCATTTTAAGATTGACTTGGCTGAAGTTGTGGTTGACTCATCCTATCCTGGAGTTGACTCATGAAGTGCAAGGGCCAACTTAGGAATAGAACTTTTTTTGACTACTTTTATCTTCATGCTAAGACCATTCTAGGGTTGACTTGTGTTCTGCTAGAGTCAACTCTTGCTATGCTGGGATTGACTCATTAAGCTTTGGAGTCGACTCATAAAATGCTTAAATTTCATACCTCTCTGTCTGCATCCTAAAATTGTTCTGGAGTCGACTTCTGTCCTATTTGGGTCGACCATGAAATTTGCCGATCTTCTTCAAGCATGCCAGGGTCAACTCCTGATGCTAGGGTCATCTCCTAAACATTTCAAAATAATTATTTGCCTTCTATTTAAGTCTGTAGATGTTCAAGGATCAGCTCTTAATGACTAGATGTAGTTCTTTTCCAACACTTGTTAAAATTCTTGGGAAACTTGAACTTAGATCATTTGGAAGAGGATTTCTTGATTTTGTGTACAATATTTGAGCATCATAAGAAATCCTATAATCATGTTGTCAAGCTTACATCAGTATCATTTATACTCAAGCATTTTGGCATCATCAAAATCAATCTTTGGGTCAAGCAATATTCCCCTTTTAATTTGATGATGACAAAACTCTTTAAGTACCAAGTAATAAAAAAATATAAAAGTTTGATACATAGGATTAGACTATGCAATCTAGCTATAATTCTAAAAGAAATCATTATTTCTAGAGGATTCAAGATTTTTAAGAAATTTTAATTGCTACCTTTTGTTGTGCATGTGTGGTGCTCTCAAGTCTTAAGAGGCCATGAGAGGAGTGACGATGATGGCTCCGAAAGACTAGGACTGGATATGAGTCCTAAGACTAGGATAGAAGAGGTCCTAGGCTGAAGATCTATTTTTGACAGTAGAGAAGCCGACTCAGACCTGGATGGAGTTGACTCAAACTGGGTCGAGCCAGCTAGGGACCCTAAAAGAGTTAGCTCAAATGAGAAATAGAATGCTAGCATGCAAGTGGCATGGTAGTCGAGCCGACTCGAGGTCTAACCGAGCTGGCTCGAGCTACGAACAGAATCGTGCATGGATTCTGATTTCTGCTCGGATTGATTTTGATCCTGGGGGATTTGAGGTCTTATTTGGGAGGTCTTAAAGGGGCTAACTCAATGGCTTGGACTGAGATTAAGTTCAAAGAGTGAGAGCATATGAGACATGGATGAGATATGATTTGGTGAGTACTTTCATATATTAGGTTGAGCTAGAGAAGTTTTTGATTGAGCCTAATGGCTGTGTATAAATATACATAGGTT
The DNA here is from genome assembly GCF_000442705.2 of Elaeis guineensis. Taxonomy (NCBI): domain Eukaryota; kingdom Viridiplantae; phylum Streptophyta; class Magnoliopsida; order Arecales; family Arecaceae; genus Elaeis; species Elaeis guineensis. The sequence continues at coordinate 20,740,838 of NC_026002.2, forward strand.
GTATTAGGATTTTTATGATGAAAGAAGTGGAATAAATATCTTTTCTTCCTAACTCTCTCTCCCTCTCTGGCTCCAACATCAAACCCTAGCATCCTTCTTTCTTTTTTGTTGTTTGCTAAAGTAACATCCAAGTTCCACATGAGATGATTCTGATCAGGTATGGGAAGGTCGTATCGAAGTTCTACAATAATTGGTATCAGAGTTTGATTACATAAAGAAAAGAAGAAGACATCGAAGATCAAGTTTCAACCTAGATTTCTGCAGCACCCAAGTTTTCCCTTATTTTCTTCCTTATTGCTTCTTTGGTTGAGATGATCTCCAGGATAGGTGGAGGGTTTTGACTCAAGGAAAGTTTGGTAGAAGGTGGAGGAGATCTTTTTCAGATTTGATCCTATTTTTGGGGTGTGAGGCATGGTATTGTAGAAGGATTAGGGCTGGTAGTTTGCTTGAAGGTTGAGATAGCTTCAAACGATTTTAAGATAGAGTTTGAGAAGTTTGATGGAAAAAAAATTTCATCTTATGGCAGCAGCGGGTGAAGAATTTGTTGGTGCAATAGCGGATCTACAATATTTTGGTAAGAGAAAGATTGAAAAAGATCAGCGATAAGGATTGAGAGGAGCTGGAGGAGATTGCCTTCAGCATGATCAGAATGTGCTTGGCGGATCAAGTTTTATAGGAGGTCAGCTCATAAGCCATAATGAGAGGCCTTTGGGAGAAGCTAGAAAAGAGAAAGATTGAAAAAGATCAGCGATAAGGATTGAGAGGAGCTGGAGGAGATTGCCTTCAGCATGATCAGAATGTGCTTGGCGGATCAAGTTTTATAGGAGGTCAGCTCATAAGCCATAATGAGAGGCCTTTGGGAGAAGCTAGAAAAGATATACATGGAGAAAAATATGATGAACAAACGCTGGCTGAAGAAGTAGTTGTACAGCTTGTGGATGTCCGAGAGAGGCGATCTAGTTGGTTACATCTAGAGATTCAATTAGGTGTGCTCTAATTTGTTGAATATGGATGTGAAGATCGAAGAAAAAGATCGGATGTTGTTGCTACTGTGCTCACTCCCATTGGCATATGATGGTTTGATCACAACCTTAGTATACAGCAAGGAGTCCTTGGAGTATGAGGCGGTTGTGGGTGCTCTGAGATCAAACGAGCAGCAGGAGAAGATCTGCGAGGGAGACCCTACATTGGAGGCATTCGCTGTTCATGAGAGGCGAGGTAGGCCTAAAAAGAGAAAAAAATTTAAGGACAGATCGGACAAGGTTCTGAAGTGTTATAGGTGTCACAAGATTAGATGCTTCAAGAAGAATTGTCCGCTGCGGAAGAAAGAAGGAGAAGAGAGGGACTCCATCGGTACAATCACTGAGAGATTAGATATAGATGATCTCTTGATAGTTTTGGAGGATCCTACGGGGTGCAGTATATTCGAAATGACTTCGAAAAGATCTGCGGAGAATGAAGGATCCGAAGGGATAGCGACGGAGTGTGAGGCGCAGTTGGGACACAGACAATTACAAGATGCGATAGAGATACGATCGGAGATACACGGTTATGGAGTCATGGCACGGATGCAGTCGAAGCACAGGCGACTACATGCAGCAACGCAGACGTAGCTGGGATACAGATAGTTACAGGCTGGAGAAGTGGCACAGAGGCAGTTGGGAGGCAGACAGTTGCGGACCGCAGGACAAACACAGTCGGAACATAAACGATTGCGGGCTGCAGTACAGGCACGATCGGAGATAGGCAGCTGTGGAGCTGCAACATAGGGACGATCGTGGAGATAAGCGACTGTGGACCACAGCATAGGCGTAGCTGGAGAGACAGGCAGCTGAGGAGCCGCGATAGAGGCACAATCGGATACAAGCGACTGTGGGACAGACGTGCAATTGGACTACAAATAGATGCAAAAGTCTGAGATTCAGATGGAGGCTGTGCAGTATCGAAACCAAAGAGAATATCTTGAAGGATGCAAGCTTCAAGTTCTTTGGTGGTGGAAGCATGCAGAGTGCAGGGTCGATGCACAGGGCATGGAGCACAGGAGATTCACTATGGCGGCAGGGATGCGGATGCATCGAATGTGTGAGCATAGAGTACTAAAGAATAACAAGACACTGGAGGGTGCCAAGAGACAAGCAAGGTAGAAGGATTGTGTGGAATTTGCTAAGACGTGAGGCATCAAGGTGGAGATTGTTGTGTATGTGTGATACTCCCAAACCTTAAGAGGCCATTAGAGGAGTCATGACAATGGCTCCGAAAGATTAGAATCGGATATGAGTCCTAAGACTAGGACGGAAGAGGTCCTAGGTTGAAGATCTATTTTGACAACAAAGGAGCTGACTTGAATCTAGGTGGAGTCGACTCGGACTGAGTCGAGCTGGCTCGGGACCCTAAGAGAGCCGACTCAGATGAGAAACAGAGCACAAGCACACAGATGGCACGACAGTCGAGCCGACTCGAGGTCTGATCGAGCCGGTACGAGCTGCGAACAAAATCATGCATGGATTCTGGTTTCGGTTAGGATTGGTTTTAATCCAAGGGGTCTTGAGGCCTTGTTTGGGAGGTCTTAAGGGAGCTAACTCAAGGGTTTGGACTAGGATTAAGTTCAAGAGGTGAGAGCATATGAGATATAGATGAGACATGATTTGATGAGTACTTTCATGTATTGGGTTGAGCCAGAAGAGTTTTTGATTGGGCTTAATGGTTGTGTATAAATATACATAGGTTGTATTAGGATTTTTTTGTCGAAAGGAGTACTGGAATAAAGATCTTTTTTTCCTAACTTTCTCTCCCTCTCTGGCTCCAATGCCAAACCCTAGCATCCTTCTCTTTTTTGTTGTTTGCAGGAGTAACATCTAAGTTCCATACGAGGTGATTTGGATTAGGTATGGGGAGGTCATACCAGAGTTTTGTAACACCTTTTGTATTATAAATTATGCAATTTAAGGGTATGGTCCCTCTTTTCTTGTAATTCAACAATTAAGCACTTGTACTTTAAGATTTTTCTCCCTCTATTTGTTCCAAATCAAGCCATGTTACTTAATATTTGCATAATTTTTACATAATTTCTCTTCTCCTTTTTGTCATTATCAAAAAGAATGCAAGATAGTTTGAGCTGGTAAAATAAAAATGACCATTAGTGGGATTTTTAAATACTGCTACAGGTTAAAAAGAATGCTGCAAATATCTTTATTGGTATTCTTGTAGCATTTTCTTATGTACCATCTTAAAATGGTATTGACAATTAAGAACTAGCATTTTCAGCAAATATAGATAAAAATATTTTTTAGCAGAATATGCCAATGCTTTTAAAGTTTCAATCACATCATATATAAATACCTCTAAAGTTTTAATGCTAGCATTTTATATGCACCGATAAAAATTAAAAAAGTAAATCATATATCCTAGAATTGAAAGAAAAAGATTCAAACTAATGATCTCTTATTTGAATGGTAAGCTCTTAACTATCAAGCTACAACTTGTATTTTTAGAATATAAAAATAATTTATTTAGCTTATTAACATACATTCATATCATTAAATAAGTAATATATATTCAATATTTTAATCTTTTAAAATTATTTCATTTATCATAAAAAATAAATTTTATTTATTTAATTATTTATGTTTAAGGTTTTATTATCAAAAATATTTAAAAATTAACTTTTGTCCAACTACATATTCATATATAATTTTTCATAAAATCTTTAAGAATAGATAATTCATGATTAATTTTATTAATGTTATGATAAAAGGTAATAATAATTTTTTATTTAAAAATATTAATATTCTTATATTATATTTTTATCTTAAATATTTTTTATCTTTAAGATTTTAATATAAGTCCAGTCGAACAAATGACCTATATATAGTAATGCTAAGAATATATATGCATGATAATATATTTGATGGAATCGGTATGACTAAACCAAGCTCTATATAAATATTAACAATTTAAGATTTAGCAGTAATTTTCTAAAATCTCATAAATTATGATATTATTTATCAGCATATTAGTTAAATATCATAATAGCAGTTCTGATTTTTGGCACTTTAAGTTATATGTCATAAAATATAAATTCACAGTAACATTTATTATAAAGTATTGCTCATAAAAAAATAATTTTTGATGGTAAATCAACAAGTTAAAAAATACTCATGTTAATTCTACTTAAGTATTCATGTTGTGTTTCAGTTTACATTTTTTTCTCTTTTGTATCAACATGAATATTTAGCAGAATTAGCAACAAGATAAATTGAGAACACAATATTCATTTGTGACAAGATAAAGAGTGCATATTTTCAATAATACCATTCATTTATAAAGGTATCATAGAATTATAGAAACATAACATAAGTAACTAGAGTCAGTACATGGTATCAAAATGAGATAGCTAGGAGAGGAAACTCTAAAGCTCTAGACAAAGAATCCTAGCATCCTAAAGATGCATAAGGAAAAGGGGATGACTCCTATGAGGAAAGTCTAAGCTGTGTTAATGGTGAGGACTCTCTGATCTTCCCAAGTGGCTGGACAGTTTGACCACCATTGCATATCTGAGACAAAATATATTGTAGATCCCTTTTGACCTCTGCAGCAAATCTTTGAAACTCTACTCTGATAGAAGACATAACATTGGCAGTCACCCTCTCTGTAAGTTCTATTTTCTTATCATCATCCAATCAAAGATTTGACTCAAGCTGTTCTCTAAGCAGGTGGTCTAAGTGTCCTAAGTTGTAGAAGATGGTGCCCACTCACTCTGCTCTCAAGTCTCCCTCTCAAGTCAATCCTTGACTATTGGAGGTGCAAGATCAGCCTCCCCCTGTTTCGCATCCTATCCTCGATACTCATTTCTTTTTATGCCATGGTGCACCCAATGACCCTTTATCTTCTAGTAACCCATCTTCTGCAACAAGAGATTGTTGTAAATGTCTGTGTGCATGAGACTCCTAGAGGTCTCACCCTCAAGTGCGATCTTTGCTCTTGAAATATCAATATGAGAATGTTGCCCAGGTAAACAACTCAAAAGGATGGGTGAATTAGATTTTTTAAAAATTAAAAGTAAGAATATGCTGAATTTAAACTATGCAAGGTGAAAATACAGTAGAAGCAGTAAATCAAACAAAAATATGAGAATGCAAATAAGAACAATAAGAAAAGTAATAAAAATATATAAAAATATAAAATTTTATAGTAGTTCGGTGTCAAACTTATTATTTACGTCTACTCTCCAAACACACTCTTGAGAATTCCACTATAATCTCTCCAAGATTATAGTTTGATTTTTTTTTCAATTAGTTCATAATTAAAATTTAGTAGATTTTTTTAACAGAAATCAACCAAAATCACTTTCTAAAGCTAGCTATTTCTAGGTTTGTACGAACATACACTCTAATTTAAGGCTTGGATTGGCCTTTTCCTCAAGTTTCAATCTTAATTGAAACTTGTTACAGCAAAGGATAAGCAGGGAATATGAACAAAAAAAATCTCCTAAAGAGCAAGTGAAAATACCGTTGAAGTCACAAAAATATCATTGATGAAGATTAATAATAAATGCTCTTTTCTTCTTCTTGAAACCCTCTAAAATCTTAAGAGTTTGGTGGTCGAAAATTGATTATTCTCTTTTGAATAAACTCTCAAGGTATCTTGATTTATCATTTTACTCTTTCTATCTTCATCAATGTGCTTAGTAGGCATTTAAGGCTCTTCAAATGTCCAAAATTGTTATTTTGCCAATTAAAAATCTAGAAGTAGCTATAAGAAGCATTCTGTAGGTTTCTGTAACTTTTGCAAAATTAGCCATACAACTATCAAATGCAGTCGAATCAACTCAGATCAACTTGAGGTCGACTCAAGGTTGGCTTGGAATCGACTCGAGGAAACTTTGGATTGACTTGATCTCAAGTCCATTTTGACACCTTTCTATCTTATTTGAGAGAATCGACTCTACTAACTAGGGGCTAACTCGAAGTAGGCTAGGAGTCAACTCAATTTCATCATTCAGTCTGAGATGTCGGGTCTCAATAGGATGGCTTTCAATGGTTAGTTAGTCAAGATCACTATGGAATGGGCCTAAAAGTAAGGTCAGAGTTATTGAGCCAAGGTGACAAGGGAGAGGACAGCCTTTTTCAATTTGAAGTATCGGGTCTCGGCATCTTGTAGTACCTTGTTTACATAGTAGATTAGCTTTTGGATCTTTTCTTCCTCCAAATCAACACTGAACTTGCTACAAAATCTGAGACAGCTAAATACAAGCACAAGGTCTCACCTCTGCGTTCAATTTGGACAGTAATGGTGGTAACTTGAGGTAGCTCTTAAGCTCATCAAATGCAACTTGACACTCCTAGATCTATCCACTCGAAGTTCCTAGCCTGGCATAGGGCATTGAAGAATGGGAGGCTCCTTTTAGTTGACTTCGAGATGAACCAATTGAGGGCGGCTACCTCCCTATGAGGCATAGAAATCCTTTTCTGAGGCCAAGTGTTTCATCTCAAGGATTGCTCAGATTTTCTTCAGGTTCATCTTGATTCCCCCTTGTGTCACCATGAACCCCAAAAATTTTTTCGAGATGACTCCGAAGATACATTTTATAGGATTGAGCTGCATTTGATGCCAACTTAGCTATCTAAAAGCCTTCTCCAGATTGGTTGTATGCATATCTGCTTCGGTGCTCTTCACCAGTATATCATCCACATACACCTCCATGTTGGGCTAATCTAATTTTTGAACATCTTATTGATGAGGCATTGATACATCGTACCTACATTTTTCAACTCAAATGACATTACTTTATAATCATACAAACTTTTGTCGATGATGAACACCATCTATTCCTCATCTTCTAGTTCCATTCTGATCTAGTTATACCTAGAGAAGGCATCCATGAAGTTCGACAGCCTATGCCCCGAATTGGCATCTACGAGCTGGTCAATCCATGGTAGCGAAAAACTATTCTATAGACAAATTTTGTTAAGATTAGTGTAGTCAATGCATCTCCTTGACTTGTCATTGGCCTTCTTCACCATCCCTATGTTTGCCAACCAATTGGGATAGTGGACTTCCTAGATGAAGTTTGTGATCACCAGTGCCCACCTCCTTGTCCACCACTCGCTGCCAATATGGTGCGAAGCTCCTCTTCTTTTGTTGGATCGAGTGATTTCCTGGGTCAATATTTAATCTATGAATAATAATTTTAAGAGGAATACTTGACATGTCGGATGTTAACTAGATAAAGATATTGGCATTCATCCATATAAATCATAGTAAGTGGGCTTGTAGGTCGGCTGGCAGCATGGTCCTGACCTGGATCACCCTAGTAGGGTCTTCTTGTTGAAGCGATATAGATTCCAAGTGCTCAGCAAGCTCACCCTTGGCTTCTTTGGGTTTTTCTAGACAGTTGACGTTCTTGGTTGGTAGAGATTCCATAAACTTTTTCCCTTTTATAATACAAGCCATGACAGACTGATGGGCTAGTATTTGGTCTCTCCTCAATCTCATCGATCCCATTTTTTATCAAAAATCTCACCAAGAGAAAGTATGTGGATACTACTGCTCGTAGCACATTGAGTCTGAACTGGCCAATTATGGTATTATAGATAGATAAAACTCAGACTGCCAAAAAAGTGAGCGGCAAGGTAGCTTGTTGAGGTTCCCACCCTACCATGACAAGTAGAGTCACCAATCCTTTGATCAGGATGGAGTCTCTTGAGAACCTCCACAAGGAGGTATTTATCCTTCTTAGTCCATCAGTTGATAGTTTCATCTTATGAAAAGCATTATAAAATAAGATATCGATCAAGCTTCTATTATCAATCAGAATTTTTTTTACATCACAATTTGCTATTATGCATCATGGAAATGATGACAGCATCATCATGAGAAATTTAAAATCCTCGGATGTCCTCATCTAAAAAAGAGATTATATAACCCATCCGTTGCCTCTTCTGTAATGGATCCTCAGCTTGGCCCTCTGCCCCCTATCCCTGACGAACCTGGAGATCATATCGATAATGCCAAACATTGGATGGTTGGTGTTGTTTTTTTCTTGGGGCTTGAGTCAGGGTGGTTGTTCAACTGTCAACCTTCTTGCTCTCATACATACTTTCTGTGGTACCCTCTTCGAATCAGGACTTCAATCTCATCCTTTAGTTTGCAGCATTCCATGGTGTCGTGGCCAATATCTTAGTGGGATCGATGATATTTATTATAGTTCTATCTTATTGATGATGCCATCATCGGCTTCGATTTGCGAAGCTATTTCTCTCCTTCGATCTTCATAAGAATCTAGGATCGAGATGTGGACAGAGAGATATAAGTGTCGAATCAATGAGGCGGGCTCCTTGGCCTTAGGTTGTTTGGTTGGTGGGAGGACTCAAGCTCATGCCCAGAACCCAAGGATCTTCCTAAGGGTGCTTTTTATTTGCTTCCTTCTTATTTCCCTCATCCCATTAGTGGATGGCTTCTGCTTCCTCAGCCTATCCATACTTTTGGGCACAAGCAAGGAGGTCGACATAGTTTCTAAAAAAATTTTTATCGAAGAGAGAGAATAGATGGTTGCTCCGAAGTCTCCTCTTCAAAGCCAACATCACAACCTCATTGAGATTGCTGACTTCCAATGTGGCCACATTGAAGTTAGCTGGAGCTTGAGAACAAAAAAAGAAGAAGAGAAGAGATAAAGAGAGAATAGACTATATGCTCGGTGGGTATGATCGCTTGTTTATGTAAGGATCCCTTGGATTATCTCTTTATATAGAGATTGAGCTATAGGCCATTATACCTAAATTTGATACACCATTAGGCCTTAATGCTGTAGGTTATTAGCCCTTAATCAGGTACGTTGTTGGCATAAGAAATCTATCAACTATCTTGCGAATCGTGGTTGTTGGTCGTGGTTGTTGGGGCCGGTCTCTCCGCTGAATTGGTGACAAGCTTGACTGCCGTCTAAGGTCATTGGCTCATGTAACCCACCCTAGATTGGATTATGATATGGTCCAAATTATTTTATTAGCATATGTTATGATCAAGAACTCATGGCTCAGCATATGAGATATTATTCGCTCTGGTCCATAGGTCTCAAGATCTTATCTTTCAAAAAATATCTCACGTGAAAAAATTTATCCTTTCCTATATAAGCTAACGTTCTTCTTAACTCATAATTAATGTGAGATTAATGATATTCTCTCTCCTAGACAACCGTAACGTACATTCACCCCACTTACTCGTATAGATAGAAATCTATTCTCTTTGCACCCAAAAAAAAGAAAAAGAAAAAATCTATTCTCTGAGTTCCCTGGAGCTTCGCCATTTGCTTTGCAACCCGGAGTGGCAACAACCATATATAGAAACGAACAAAATGAAAGAAGAAAAATCCACCAGTAGCGACGTCATCGCGTCCAAACTTACATTCTTATTATTCAAAACGGATAAGATCGTTTCCCTGAGACAGCTGATCATTATTCATCACAGACCTCCTTTGATTCCTCTTGCTCCTTCAGCGATGCCAGCGCCTTGTCAAAGAGCTTCATCCTGATGCCCAAGTACTCCGCCCACGTAACACCCCGATACGCAGGGGCCCGCCCGGGGCCCACCAATTTTTCAATGGGCGACACCTTCACGTTACCCGGAGGCCCGAAGAAATACGCCACCGACACACGGTGCTGGATCCGGTCGACGACCACCCGGTGGAGGGCGGTCTTGAGCTGGCCATTGGATAGTATGTGGAGCAAATCTCCCACAAGCACGATCAGAGACTCCGGCAGCAGCGGCACCGTCACCCACCGGGCCGGACTACTCTGGTCCTCGTCCCGCAGCACCTGGAGCCCGGTGGTGCCGCTCTGGTACAGGATCGTCAACAGGCTTGAGTCGGTGTGGGCTAACATGCCCATGGCCTTGTCCGGCTCCGGGCACGGCGGATATGAGTTCAATCGTAGCGTGCCGGTCAAGTCCGGCGGCAAATTTCCAACTGGAGCAGCCCAAGCGACGTCCTCAAACTTTAGGCCCAGTGAGAGAAGGATCAGTCCGATCAGCCACCCGGAGAGAGCCTTCATCTCCTTCTTGTATTCTTCTATTGCATCACTGCACGGACATATATAAGAATTAACAAAAAAAAAAAAAAAAAAAGGGGAAAAACATTGCATTAAGCTGTTGGGAACCATATTGGCCTGCCAGAAACAAGAGGCCTGCATGCAGACAAACCAGAATTTGTCATGGTCATGGGGCCAGAGCTTGCGAGCGTGGTCCACCGGGGACCCCGAGATGGTGAAGCCCTCCGACCACATGAGCTTGTCGCAAAAGGCAGAAAGAGGGATGGGGCCATAACCAGATCTGTCATCAGGAGAGCTTGCTGCCTTTAGTTTCTGCTGGATTGGGAGCAAGAAGAGGCGGCGTGTCTCGGCCTCGATAGCATCCAGAAGGCGTGGAGCGATGCGGTGTCCTGTGACCTGAAATGCGCCCCACGACATGCATGCACGGCCTATCGACCCGGCAGCATCGCGGTCGGCAAGATCGATGACCGGCATGGGCTCCGACGCAGATGGCTGGCCATGTAAGGTCGGCCATGCATAGGAGTCAGGGACCTCGCTGGCAGACTGCAGATCGAAGTGGTGGGGTTGGTGAGGGCCAGCAGCCGGATCGGAAAGCGACGACATGCTTAGCGAAGATTTTTGAATAAACAAATGGGGGAAGCGAGAGAGAGATGATTTCTCTGTTGATATCTCAATGATTATATACAACAATGCCAATCGATTGCATCAAAAATTTTAAATAAAATTATATGAGAATAAAAGTAAAATTAGTAATTATTTACGGCATATATTTATATCATTGATTCTTGGATTTTGTCTTCAATATAGTAAGATATTTGTTTCTTTAATTAACATCTTCAAAATCTGAGTGATTATTTTTCTTAATATCTTTAGAGAATATATTCGTATCATTGACTTTTGATTTAATTTTGTTTTCAATATAATCAAAATATGAGAAATTTTTGTCCTTAACATCTTCAAAATCTGAGTGATTATTTTCTTTAATATCTTTAGAGCATATATTCATATCATTGACCCTTGATTTTTGTCTTTAATATCCCCAGAATATGAGAAATTTATTTCCTTAATATCTTCAAAATCTGAATGATTATTTTTCTTAATATCTTTAGAGCATATATCTATATCATTGATCTTTGATTTTTGACTTCAATATAGCCAAGATATGTGAAATTTATTTCCTTAAGATCTTCAAATCTGAGTGATTATTTTTCTTAATATCTTTAGAATCTGAGAGTTTATTTTTCTTAGTATCTTCGGAATCTAAGAAATTATTTTTCTTAATATCTTCAGAACCCGAGAGATAGTTTTCCTTAACACGCCCCCTCAAGCTAGAAGGAGAATGAATATAGACTCCCAGCTTGGCTCGAAGTAAGTTGAATGCTTGCTTTGGTAGAGGCTTTGTAAAAATATCCGCCGATTGAGATAATGAATAGATATGTCGTGTGACAAGGATACCCATAGCAACTTTCTTTCGAACAAAATGATAGTCGAGCTCAATGTATTTAGAGTGAGTATAGAACATGAGATTGATGGACATGTGAAGAGCACTAATATTGTCACAAAATAGTTGAGGGAGGTTGATGAAGAGGGATACTAATATCTTTAAGCAGAAAGGTTAGCCAAGTGATCTCTACAGTGGTGAAAGACATAGACCTATATTCGACTTCGAAACTAGAACGAGCAACGGCAGGTTAGTTCTTGGAACACCAAGAGATACAATTTGTATCCAAAAAGATACAAAAAACAGTAGGGCTTCTCCTTATGGTTGGACAACCTGTCCAATCTGCATTACTAAACCCATATAGAGATAGAGGGCTTTGAGTAAGATAGCGCAACCCAAAATTTTGAGTACCCTTCAAATACTAAAGTATGCACTTGACTACCTTCAAATAGAGTAAAATGGGAGCATTGAAAAATTGGCATACATGATTAACAACATGTATAATATCGGACCCAATGAATGTCAAATATTGCAAAGCACCAACAATGCTGTGATAGACAATTGCATCCACGAATTGTATGTTTGAGGTAGATGATTTTTCTTTTAGAACCATAGGTGTAGATATGGAGGAACTTTCAAGCATCTGTGTGCAAGTGAGAAGGTCTTAAATGTACTTTGTTTGTGATAGGTAGACTCCATCAGAAAAAGGTCTAATTTTTACTCCAAGAAAATATCGAAGTGAGCCAAGATTCTTAATTGTAAATTCACTGCCAAGATGAGCAATCAAATCTGAAATAAATAAATCATTATTACCGGCAACAAGAATATCACCAACATAAATAAGGAGAATTGTAGCAATTGTGTTAGTGCGATAGATGAAAAGTCAGGAGTCCGCCTTACTACAATAAAATCTGAGATAGAGAAAAAATTGTGAGAGTCGATCAAACCAAGCATATGGTGCTTGCTTAAGAACATATAAGGATCGTTTGAGCAGGCATACATGATCGAAAAAAATGGAATCGATAAATCGTGGTGATTGCTTCATATAGATCATTTCTTTAAGGTGATCATATAGGAAGGCATTCTTGACATCTAATTGGTGCATGTTCTACTTGAGTGAAGTCGAGAGAGCTATGACGAGTCGAATGGTAGTCAGCTTAACTACAGTATTAAAAATTTTATCATAGTTGATGCCAAACATTTGAGTAAAATCTCACACAACCAACCGAGCCTTGAAGCGATCAATGGAGCCATCCTCTTTATACCTAATGTGATAGACCCATTTTGATCCAACCACATTTGCATCTAGAGGATGAGGGACGAGTGTCCATGTTTCATTGTCATAGAGAGCTTGAAGTTCGTTTTGCATGGGCGATTGTGGCAAGCACATAATCATTTAAATATGCAACAAGCCCTTCTTCTAGTACCATTCTGTTGCCGTAAGTCTTCGGACTAATACTGGTTGCCCACCACTGGAGTGATAAGATACGGTCGATGAAGTGATTGCTCCTGAGGGACACCTATAGTAAAAGTCTAATGCTTAAGTTAGCCGAGGCTTGAGAACAGAGAAGAAAGAAGAAAAGAGACGAAGAGAAAATGGACTATATGCTCCGTGGGTATGATTGCTTGTTTATGTTAAGATCCCTTGGGTTATCTTTTCATATAGAGATGGAGCTATAGATCGTTATATCTAAATTTGATACACCATTGGACCTTAATACCGTAGGTTGTTAGTCCTTGATCAGATACGTTGTTAGGATAAGAAATCCACCAACTATTCTACGAATCATGGTTGTTGGTCGTGATTGTTGGGGCCGATCTCTCCACCAAATTGGTGATGAGCTCGACTGCCATCCGAAGTTATTGGCTCATGTAACCCACCCTAGATCGGACTTATGATGTGGTCCAGATTATTTCAATCCCTTGCTATCGGTATAATACACCACAGATGTAGTAATGTAAGGTATAATTTCTTGTATTCAAGTGCGAGAAGTGTAGGTCAGTCATTCAATTTTGTATGGAGAGGAAATTAAACATAGAAACAGCATGACTATTTTATTAGCATGTATTATGACTAAAGGCTCATGATTTGGCGTATGAGGTATTATCCAATCTGACTCATGGGACGTCTTACGTAGGAAAGATTATCACTTTCTATATAAGCTAAAATCCTCCTTGACTCATAACTAATATGAAACTAATAGTGCCCTCTCTTCTATATCACAACAGTATAAATTCGCTTCACTCAATCGCATGGATAGAAATCTGTTCTCTTTGCACCCAAAAAAAATAAAAAAAATCTATTCTCTGAATTGCCTTGAGCTTCGCCATTTGCTTTGCATCCCGGAGCGGTGACAACCATAGAAACAAACAAAATGTAAGAAAAAAAATCTACCAGTAACGATGTCATCGTGTCCAAACTTACCTTCTCATTATTCAAAACGGACAAGATCGTTTCCTTGAGACAGCTGATCATTATTCATCACAGACCTCCTTTGATTCCTGCTTTGATTCCTCTTGCTCTTTTAGCGACGCCAGCGCCTTGTCAAAGAGCTTCATCCTGATGAGTAGTCCGCCCACGTAACACCCCGATACGCAGGGGCCCGCCCGGGGCCCACCAATTGTTCAACGGGCAACACCTTCACGTTACCCGGAGGCCCGCTGAAATACGCCGCCGACGCACGGCGCTGGATCCGGTCGACGACCACCCGGTGGACGGCGGTCTTGAGCTGGCCATTGGATAGTATGTGGAGCAAATCTCCCACAAGCACGATCAAAGACTCCGGCAGCAGCGGCGCCGTCACCCACCGGGCCGGACTACTCGGGTCCTCGTCCCGCAGCACCTGGAGCCCGGTGGTGCTGCTCTGGTGCAGGATCGTGAACAGGCTTGAGTCGGTGTGGGCTACCATGCCCATGGCCTTGTCCGGCTCCGGGCACGGCGGATATGAGTTCAATCGTAGCGTGCCGGTCAAGTCCGGCGGCAAATTTCCAACTGGAGCCGCCCAAGCGACGTCCTCAAACTCGAGACGGGTCAGGAACACGCCGAAGACTTGGGATGAAGTTTTTAACCATCAAACCGTTATAGAAATAAAGATCATCCCGGAGAACACTCCTAAAATCATGGGCGGTTTGTGGGCGAACTTCATGTGGGTAATGCCTGTAGCCCACAATCTACAATTATCGCAATCATGCATATTGATTCTTCACTGCCATTACCGGATTTAGGGACAATGGACGACTACCCCTTTCTATATGTTAAAAAGGGACACAGGAGACCCGGAGATAAGTGCGCACAAAAAGGGGAAAAAAAAAACAGAGAGAGAAAACTCTATTCTCTCCTATTTCTTTGCTTCCATTATTTTCAAATTTCGGCTACCTTAAATATCAAAGAATCCCCATTATGAGAGGACTTATTTTAAGATTCACCAAGATCATCATCATCCTCGGATTGGAGCTAACCGCAAGCTAAGACGGTCCCGGCCACAGCTGCTCACCTTGGACAGGAGTTTCGTGGCAACACCATCAAAATAAAAATATATATATATATATTTAAAGGTACAGATAGCCAATGAAATGAAAATTGAAACTAACACTACAGAAAAATGACTGACAAAGTCATATGCAAAGAGTTCACTGCCATGAGTTCGGATTTTATTTTTTGCAAAAGAATGATTGATCCCCTCTCATGACCTAAACGGTTGAATGGCATACTGCACAACTCTGAAAGCAATCCGAACTCCCCGAGCAGATCTCTAACCATCGTGCAATCCAACACTAGATGTGTACAAAAACAGGTGCATTATTCTTTCGCACATAACATATCTGTGTCCCACTATTATGAGATTAGGGCTGGAAGTAGGCTCAGGCCGGCCCAAAGCCCATCAGACCAGGTCAGCTTCAGATCGAGCTTCAAACTCGGCTCGAAACTATTCAGGTCGGACTCAGATCAAAAAAATAAAGCCCGTTTTACTTTCGGACTAAGCTCAAGCTGACCTTTGGCCCGACCAGGGCCTGATCATGAGCTCAATTTCTGGCCCGAGCCCAATTCTCCATTTCAATGCTTCCATCCGATATTCCATCCTCTGATCTTTCTTTCGACTTCCAAGTCCCGAATTTTTTCAATCCCCATCGAGGTCTCGAAGAACCCTAGCCCCTGTCCGTCGACTATTGCCATCCTCACTCCTCCGTCTTCTCCCATAGTCGACGGTGATGCCGGCCTTGTTTCTTCCCCCATCGGCCATCCATGTCTTTGATTTTTCATTTTTTTCCCATCGATTATCACTAATGCAGTGACGCCACTCTTTCGACCTCCCTCATCGACCATCGTCGACGTCGGTCTCCCTCTCAATCGGAGGAAGCCACTGTCGAGAAAAAACGATGTGCCGATGCTAAAGGTGGAGGCGGCAGCGGACTTGGCTGCGATAAACGACAACTATGATAAAAGAAAGTCGAAGGCCCCTTGCTCGGATCGCCTTGCCCGAATCCTCTCGAAAGGGGTTCGAAAAGATGACCATGAGCCGTGATAGATTGCTCACGATCCACAACAGCTCCCATTGAACGATGTGCCAGACGGGCTCCGTCAATGTGTTGGACGGTGACCTAAAGCCATCGGCCGTGATGCCATCGTGGGAGCTCTCGACAGAGGGAACGCTCGACGGCACGACCTCCCCCTCCTCCATTCCCCCGCCAACCTCCCCCTCCTCCGCTCCTCCATCCTCTCCCTCGCCTCCGACCACCCCCTCCCCTGCTTATTCCCTTCCTCCGCAACAAGCTAATCCAGACCCGATTGGGCTCAAGCCTCATTCGGATTTGGATGCGGGCCAACCCGATTGAGTTCGACCGATCTCAGATCGAACTCAAACCTATATTTTTTTAAAAAAAATCAAGCCTAAATTCAGTCTGAAGCCCAAAAAATTATTTCAGACACGAACAAAAATAGAACCCGACCTGGCCCGACCCAATCCAGCCCTATATGAGATATTTAACAAGCCGACCAAGCATAAACCTGAACATACCAAGCCGACCCAAGCATAAAGCAGGAGGTGATGCTAGTAATATGAAATAGACTAGATTTCTCGACAGTTTCAGCTCAAAAAATGGTAGAACAAAAAAAATGATAACATCGCATGCGACACTGTGCATTAAAAGCTAACAATATCATTGGCTACTGCCATGTATGATCCTCGCATCCAAAAGATTAAGTTCATTCAATATGTCTACCGGGAGCATAACCTAGTAGCATCGAAATGTCATGCATAGTTTCCACACGTCCAGCCCGGTATCACTGGAAATCCAAGATGGAATAGAAATTCTCTACTCCAACAAAATTACATTGTCTCAGCACAATTCACACTTCAGACGTTTGCCAAGGCAACCAAATTAGGTTATTGCAGTATTGGACTCATTCATGTTCTCTAAATGTTCTCATTTTGTCCTTCACTATGGATAAATCACTAAATTCTGATTCTTGCTCAACAAAATAGATGGAGAAAAACAAAAGTAGAGTACATGAAATCCAAATTATGCAGCAGACATGATGCAATCAATAGCTTGCTTGCAAATTCCGGTCATTGTTGCTTCTGGTCCATACACCTGCAACAAATCATCATGCATCCCTTTTCAGGTTAGTATTCATCAGAAACCAAAAACTAGAAAGATCTCTGACGTCCAACAACATTTGGAAGGTGAAGTGGGATATAACACTTGTTCTAAGTTGTACTCCACAAGGCAAGAATTATGAATAACTCTGACCATTGAAATCTCACGTCTACTAAAAGAGTAAGAAACTAGTGCATGGAACTAATTTATTACCTCAAGGGGAATGCCTAACTCGTCACCCAGAGCCCGCATTTTGGCTAGACCTGTTTGATAATTTGGACCACCTCTTCGGACAAAAATGTGCATCCTTGCAGCCTTTAGCTTGGATTCCTGCAAGAAAAGATGCAGAGTTGTGCTTTACACTGAAAGTAGAAAAGATAATAAACCAGTTTGTTATTTGATCAACGTACCTTTTCTTTTAGGGCACGGATGATGCCACTAAAAGTAGCAGCAACATCAGTGAAGTTAGCTATACCCCCTCCAATGAGAAGGGCCCTCTTTCTGCCATCAGGATCCGCAGTTGCACACTGCAAATGCATAAAGAATCCACAATTTGGGTGAATAAAGCAGCATAAGTACCTCGAACAAAAAAAGCATGAAAACTGAGGATAAGGAATTGAACAAGTTCTTACATCAAGAACCACTCTGGCATACTGCAGGACCTCATCCGCATTAGGAGCACCACTGTACTCTGCATAGTTTCCGAGCTCTGATGCATAACCCAAGTCACCAACCTAATAAAGTGATAAATAAAATATCAGATTTGCAGGCAGCTCTTTTGCACCAGGTGTATTTTTTTTGTAAGTTCCTATGAGTGGTGGCCTTAAAGGCATTTTGATGCCATGTAGGTTTAAACTGGACCAACAAAATGATTTCAAAATCTTATTAAACCACACAAAAGAAATGTGACATGGATAAATGGAAGCTTACAGTATCAGCATATATAACACTGGCACCACCACCAGCTACCATGGTCCATATGCGTCCTTTGGGGTTTAAAACAGTGAACTTCAAGGAGGCACTAGTCTGAAATGAAATAGGTTAACATATCATGTATATGCTCTATTCAAAGCTTAGTGAATCTCAAGTTTATTTCCAATTGCAGAAACACACAACAATTAATACTTTCTCAAAATATATCAATTACAGCTCCTATTTAGAACATGAAAAGACTGCAGAACAAAATGTAGAAAAAATGAAACTGCAATCTGTGCTAGCTAGCAGTCACAGATATTTCAAGGGCTTCACTCATTCCACCTAACAGTGAGCATATTCAAAATGATAAAGAACATTTATGAAACCCATTCAGGAATTTGCTTGGACAGTTCTAGCTTTCTCCAGAAGTGTTTATCAGTTATCCCATCCTGATGCCCCAGAAGAAAGTCACCATTGGGAATTCACCCAGTAGCTAAGCACTCTAAGAAGTTAATAATAAGTTACACAGATTTTACAGTATCTTTTTCGTGAGGTTTTTACAGAATATAATTGAATCACTGGCAACCACAAGCAATCATACGCCTAAAAAGATTCTGGAGTGGTGGGGATAGACCAGTCAATGGTTCAGCTCTAATCCAACCCTACCTGTAAACCTGACCCAACCCATTTCTGGAAAAGACCCGATATTTGGACCCAAATGTATTCAACCTGAATTCACCACCTCTGTCAGGCCTCCCCAAAAAACAAAACCCCTCACCCCTCCCAATGGATCCACACTATGACGACAACACCAAGAACAGTCATGGCAGCAGCAAGGACAATAATGGCACCCTCCCGAACCATCCCCTATCTCTGTCACCAAGATCCATTATAAGTCCACCTACCACAACCCCAATATCGCTTGCATCAAAACTGGCATGTTTGGGAATCTGGATGCAGCTGCAGCAATGGTGACACCTGTGCCAATGTTTGGGACAGGGAGAATGGGCCCACACTCAGAGATGATCAGATCAGACCATCACCACGGTGACTATAGTGGGTATGTCCATGGGCTCAACTTTCTCAATCTCCTCGTCGCCGAGCTCACTGTCACTGCTGAGCTTTTCCATGAAGGATAGGTTAGTGATATGGTTTTGAGCGTTTTGAGAGTTTCAAACTGCAATGAGGGAGAAGGGAGGAGCAGGTGGGGTTATTGGGCTGGGTCAGGTAAACGACATGAGTTGGGCTGGATTATATTTCAAGTTGGATTGAGTCCTAACCTAATCCATTGACAAGCTTAATTGGAGAAACTGAGTCTTACCTCTCTATATGGCCAATGATGTTGTAGCTAAGAAAATTATAATAAAAGGAAAACATCCAACTGGAGGGAAAATGTATCTTTGATGAGCTCAGTAGGTCGAATGTGAAGTTTTAACAAACTAAAGAGAACATCAAAACATAAAGTGATCAACACCATAAAATCCACATGACATAACAAACCGAAACTAGAGAATCTCACTATCCTTTCTAACAAAGTAGATATTGGAAAACATTGATTCCCTGCATTAAAATTTTCATAGGATCAAAGTACTTGACCATACAAAAACTTAGAAAGATCAAATTTATTTTCAGAACTTCCATTACCAACTAGGAAATTTCTCCTTCAACAAGAAAAAGAATAATGAAAAGAACACTATTTGAATAATTGAGATCATAGATCAAATTCAAACACCAATAACTCCATGCCAATCTGAACCTCCAGCAGAAGAAAGAAAGAATAATCGTGAAAATTCAAGCCCTCATTTTTTCTGAACATGCAACATTATTCTGATGGAAGATTTCACAACTCAACTTTACCTTTTCAAGCTCCCAATCCACACTAATCAAATGGCCATCTTGAACAATCAAAAAGCACATCCAGAACTCTTATGCCCTCAATGCATACATAATTCTGGAATCTAATCTAGAACCCCCAAGATCCAATTTGAGTGCTAAGAATCCCCATATCTTCAACATTCTCTTCTCGATACATTAAAGATAATTTTTGAGATTTCACACTTCTCCTTTTTCAGTAATTTCACCTAATCACTTGCATGCAAAATACTTCATTTGTATTCAGAAAGTGTGATTCATTTGCTCCCAACTGGTATTTTTTGATCTCCATCTCTACCAGATTTGGAGCCAACCCGAACCTATATCGATCTTTTTCACCCACATCTCATAAATAAATATAACCGTTTTTTACCAAAATCCTATTCTCCTTTCTCAAAAATGTTTGTAGTGCAAGTCATCAAAGGTCCAATTCTAGGCAGGTTCACTGCCTGACCTCACAAATGTTGTTGTTCTTGCATTACACACTGAGTCTCTAGTACTATCTACCTAACAGTCAACAGTGCAAAATTTGTTTGTGGCAATCACCTATAAGCCATTTTCATGCATCCAAAGTCAAGGTAACATGGCAATCATGTGATGACCATTGAGAAATAAAAAGGCATGATATAAAGATAGACTATGGCTACTTTACTTAATAAAACACATTGACATATAAAGATGGTCCACCAAGAGATCATTTTATCCAATCTAGAATTTATTTTCCTGTTTTACAGTGCAGAGAGATTTTAAATATCCAATCCCCATCTTGCTAGGAGTTCTCTTTCTTTCTGGCCAACAAACAATTAAGCATAATAGGGGTATGCAAGGTTTGGCCAAAATCATTTTCAACAAAATATTAATAAATCATCATGTAATTCTTCGTGATAAAGATTATCTTGTAAGAAGCAAGATTTAAACACAAGTTCAGTGTAAACATTGCAAAAGTACTAATATAGCATTAAAGTAAACATTGTTACTTTTCATCCAAGAAAGGTTTGCTCAAATTATAATATTTGTAAATCAGTAAATGTTGCCACCTTTTCATCAAGTTCATGAATAAAGCTTTCTGTAGGGCTCAAAACTCTGCCAAAAGGAAGTGGAAATTCTATGTTCCCCCACCTGCACATCGTAACATAACTCAGCATATAAATATATACAAGGTTCACTTGAATGAAACATCGTTGATAAGATGACAATGAAGCTTGTACCACAAAACCTACTTCTTGAAGTTTTTGAATGCAGCAGTATCATCCAACTCTCCTCGCATATCCAATGGATAAGGCTCCCCATTTACCAAAGTAAATGGGTTCATCTCAAGAAAAGTGAAATCCAAGTCTGTGATATATTTCATTAAATCAACCCCATTACAGAAAAGAAATCAAGAAAATGGAAAATATTACAAAAATGTCTCTAGATCTAATGTACTTAGAAAATGATATGGCACAAGAAAAAAAAAAATTCCCCCTCCCGTTCACCAAACTTATGACATGAAGCTTACTATGAAAATTATAATATACTAAGATTATAGACAACCACCTATAAATATAATAAAGTAGTTATGTACATGGTTTCTTGACTATTTAGCAAGTAAAAAAGCATGCAAGTAGATTTCTCTTCCAGCATACCTTGGAAAACAGCAAAAACACCTTTTATGAAGTCCCCTATTTTTCCTCGTACCTGACCCAACATTCATGATAAGTAATATCAGCAGAGCAATAACAAAGTATACCTCTAAATTATAATAGCATAGCAATTAAGTTAACTCTGCTGTCTAGGAGGAAACAGCTTAAACAAGATTACCCATTCTTATAGCCAAGGGCCCATGGCTTGGCATATGAGGTATTATCCACTATGATCCATGGGTCTCATGGTTTTGCCCTCTGGATTGTAATCCAAAAGGCACCTCATGTGAGGAAGGATGTTTCCTTTCCATATAAGCTAGAGTCCCTCTTGACTCATAACCAATATAGGACTAATGGTACGCTCCTTTCTTATTACCACTATAGACCCCCCAGTCAAGGGAGAGTCTATGTACGGATGGGAGACACATCACAATCGCAGGCTCAGGACCTGCATGAGCCACCAATATTATAGCCAAGGGCTCATGGCCCGACACGTGAGGTATTATCCACTCTAATACATGAGTCTCACAGTTTTGCCTCTCTAGATTCTAATCCAAAAGGTACCTCATATAGGAAAAAATGGTCCCTTCCAATATAAGCCAGAGTCCTCGTTAACTCACAATCAATGTGGGACTAATGGTACCCTCCTTATCATCACCACCACTTAGCAAAGATCATTATGTTGAGAAATCGGATAAATATTGCAAGTAAAATGGATATATAGAAGAAATACACCTCACCTCCAGGGGAAGTGTTGCAATCAGTGGAGCACATGCCTCAGATGTCATAGGCTTCTCGGTAGGGAGAAAGATAGTCTTAACCTTGTCCCAGTTCTCTTCAATTTCAATTCCACCACACTCTGAGAAGCTGATGGTGCAACCAAGCCTCTCGGAGACAATTGAGAGATAGTACTCTTGGTCATGGGGAACAAATGGCTCAACTATAAATGTGGTTATCGGGGCCTTGCAACCACCCATCTCAACCTATATGAAATTAAAATTTGGAATACATTTTGTTCTATTAATAATCACAGAGTCAGTAAAGAATTAAAATGCAAGCAATGTTAATCCCATAATTACCTCCACTCCCAGGCGTTCTTTCACAAACTGAGCCACCTGAGCCATATCTAATTTCAGAGCCACCAAACCACTCTTCCCTCGCTTCCCGAACAGCATGTCAGGCTTCACAACCAGTTTCATGGATGAAAGCCATGGCTCTTTGTTCACTAACTCAGCGAAGTCCGTAGATTCCGTGACCTTATTTAACCAACATAAATAATTGCACAAAATCACCACTAATTACAAGAGTCGAAGAGCACAAGCAAATCATCCAATCAAATAACCAGGAAATGACTGCCATCCTTGAATCAGTGAAAAAAATAGACTGTTGTTGCTTTATCATTAAATCCAAAACATTTACGATCTAAGTGTCATAAAATGCCACAAACCTGCACTAATCAACCGCCAAAAACACATCCTTAATCAGAAAACCGGGCGAACACAATGCACTTGATAATCCAATCGAACAAAATCATTTTTTTTACACTAAAAACACATGGATTATTGAAATACCCTAAAACAGTCAAATAAACATAAAAATAACCACAAGTTTGCTGGTTTTTCCATCGATAAGTGCACATATAGCTAAAAGATCTCCCAGATCTCCACTGAAAAACAAATTTTTCAGCCAATTCTCAATCAATCACCACATGAAACTCCTAGAAAACGAGATCAAGACAGAGATCATAAGAGCCCACCTGGGCTGAGCAGATCTGGAGGTCGATGGCGGCGAGCCGCTTGAGATGCTCCCTGAGAAGCCGCTTCGAATCGTACTCCCGGATCTTCTTCCTCGCCATCTCCTCCTCCCTTTTTGGAACGCTTCAGAAATCGATTGGAGAGCTCCCCTAGATTCGAGCTTCCAAGGAGCGGTGGCTTCGAAGAGAGGTAGATCGGAGCCGAGGGAGATTTAAAGGAGGGAGAGAGAGAGAGAGGAGGAGAGTGGGTGGTTAGCTGCGATCGCCGTCAAAACGCGGCAAACGTCCCACCTACCATTCTCCCAACCAAGCGAGCCCTTGGACCGCCTTTCGCCTTAGTAGCAACTGAAGAAAACGACCGCACAAAAGCTTCATGCTAGATGCAAGATCTGCCGTCAATGTGAATAGTGCGAGAGGATTTGAACGATAGATCTGATTATTTACGTAAGAAGTTTGTGGGGACGATTTGATGGGAGGAAGAGAACGGAATGGATGGGTAGCGAATGCTTTCGTTTTCGGCAACCAACTGGGAACGGATGGGTCGGGGATCGTGTTGCCATAATGTGATTTTCGGTTGATGGAGGGGAGGTTAATTGGACAAGGTCCAATGGACCACAACAAATCGCACGGTGGAGAACACGCCGCATTACCTGTAGTATGTCCCTAAATCCCGATTGCGCGTTATCCACCGTGCATATGCCCCGAGATTTGCCTTGTCCACTTGGTCCTGGTCCATGCATCAAATTTTTGTTAGAATGGGTCCTGGAAGGTAGGTGGGTTGGTGGTGGTGAGGGTGAGGGTTTTTTTTTTTTTGGTACGATGATGGTAGTGGAGTTTGGGGAAACCACGTGCGGACGTTGAAGCGGTTTGGCGGCGTAGTATTCACGGGCCAGCGAACGACCGTGAAAGAGGCGGATTAGATGGCATAATAAGATTAGTTGGACGGTTGTTAGTTGGGGATTGGGATCCACGGCGCAATAATTCTACAAGGGGACAGACTTAGATGGGTTTATAATGAGCTAGTTCCGCCATGAACGATGTTTGCATTAGATTTTTAAAAAACAAGCAATTTTTTTTTGTATATATAACAAAAATATATTATTTTATTTGATTGAATTAAATAGATATTATTTTTCAACGTACATTTAATATAAAATTTTGAATGATAAAAATATTTTTTTTAAAAAAAAATTATGACATCCTGTAGCCATATTATGACATCCTGCCGTCAAATTATGACTTCCTGTATATAGAAAATCATAATTTGATCACAGGATGTTATAAGGAAGGAGAAGTATTTTTTGTTATTAAAAAATTTCATAAATTTTCAATGACGAAAATGTCATTTCCTCTTATGACTTCTAAAAGAAAAATTATGACATCCTATATGCAGGAAGTGATAATTTGACCACAGAATATCATAATATGGTAATAGAATGTCATAATATTTTCAAAAAAAATAGATATTTTTATCATTCAAAATTTTAAATAAAAAAGTGAAACTACAAGTATTAAATATGCATTGAAAAACGATGGCGATGTGGCCCAATTAGATGGAGCGGTATATTTTTTCTACATCGCATGTAGTGTACAAAGAATTTCTCTTTAAAAATCATATAGGTGGGCACTACAGGCCATCATATGGGGCAGGTCTAGTTTCATATCATGTTTTCTTTTTTCGTATCTTAAAAAAAATATATAGATCAAATAGGGATTTAATTTCTCCTACTAACAGAGGCTGTTAGTTTCATAATTGAAATAATAAAAAAAATAAAAATATATGCTTAAGAAAGATCCTTCGTGACCGTCCATATCATTTTCTTTCTCATCAAGTCTCTCTATCTATTATCTTTCTCGATGAGTTATTTCTTCATCTGTAAAGTCTTCCTTCCGAGTCTCTTTCTCTTTATCCAAACTCTACGCACCAGCTCTCCTATCTATAAGGTTTTCATTGAGTCTCCTTATCCTCTTCCAAATCCTTTTTCTTTTATAAAATCTTTGCATCTAAAAGTTTATCGAAACTATGTATCATTTTATCTAGAGATACGTATATTGGGATGTCGGATAAATATTTTGCTAACTAGATATGTATCATCTAACCGTATACTATATATTGATGAATACTAAGTTCAATATACTATATATTAATTTATCTGTAGATATATATTAAATTATTGCTGGATATATATTAAAAAAAATTATAGTATGTATCATTAAGTTATCTAGTACGTATCATTTGGTCATGTGTTGTGTACTGATGATTACTGTATTCTGAAAATTGTGTGTTGCTTTATCTAAAGATATGTATTGGGATGTCGAACGAATATTTTGCTAGATATATATCAACCAGTCATATACTATATATTGATAAATTTAATTTCAATAAATTATGTATCAATTTATCTATGGATATATATTGGATCGTTACTAAGTATGTATCAAAAAAATTTACAATGTGTATCAATGGCCAAAAATTATATATTAGTGAACTTCATATTTTAAAATTATATATTAATTTATTTATAAGTATGTATTAACTTGTTTGATGATTAATTTATTGTGTGTATATCATATGGTTGAAGCGAAAATTCAGTGCAGGGGCAAAATGGTAATTTTAAAACTTTTTCAAAATTACTATTTTATAGTAAAATTATTAATTAATCTCATTAATTAATACTAATTAACCTACACTAGGATCTAAATATGATACAACAGCATGCATTTAAATTTAAAATTCAAATTTGAAACAGTAAACTTTTTACTGTACTGTGTTCAGAACACATCACCTTTTGTGGATAGTCGATCACCGCAATCTGATCACCGTCGGAGGCTCTGATCATCATGTCACAGCCACACTAGTGTCTAGCCTCTGCGGATCATCCACACGAAGCTCCCATCTGATCGGCTCCTCACGAATGCTAGTTCGTGATTTCACCCTTTTGATGGCTGATGTTGATCGAACTCCTTCGATCGATGTGTGCCGACTCCTCGGATGCTCCGGATCATCTGCACGATTGGTTGAGAGGTTGATGGATCTCTCTCTAAAATTTGGTGGACTCACGACACTCGTGGCACACCAATCTCATTTTTCGAATCCTAGGTAGAAACCCTAGGATACACACCAAAAACCCTGCGCCCAATTTTCTTTCTTTTCTTTCTTTTTCTCTCGGAAGGTTTTGGACCTTCACCTCAGGCATAAGGCTTCCTCATGCCCCACTTTCTTTCTCAAAATTTTTCACGCACGCCCCACCTCCTATCTCTTTTAAAATAATTCAAAACGTGTCTTATCCGCGTGAGAGGATAAAGACAAGTGGTTACACATTTGAATTCAAATCAAATTTGAATTCAAATGAAAACCAACTCATCCCTATCCACTTATGGCGTGAGAAGAGAAGGGCGTGGACTCTTTGTGCATGAAAAGGTTTCACGAGAAACTCTTTCTCGTGTGGATTATGTGGCGCACAAGATGGATAAGCTTGAAGGCAAAAGAGATAAGTTATCCATTCAAATTCAAACACGCTTTGAATTTGAATGGTTAACTAATCAGCTTTATCCATCCATATGGTGCACAAAAGTGGGCGTGAGAAGGGCTTTGCGTGAGAAAAAATTCATGAGAAGTTTCTTCTCGTGAATTCAAATGGGCGCAGAGATTTAAGGTGGTGCAGGGATTCAAATTCAAATGGTGATTTGATCTTAATTGAACCAACCTAATCAAAATAGGTTAAGCACAATTAGATTAAATTAAACCAACTTAATTAGGCTTAATTAGGCTAATAAAATCTAATCAAATCAGAAATTGACTAAGTCAACCCCTGATCAAATCAGGGACCAAATCATCTCGACGATTAGGTCAACTCTTAACCTAATCGGGTCAAACCCAACTGAATCCAATTCAATTGGACTTGATCCAAAAATAATTACTCAATCAAATTGAGTTAATTAGCGATCAAATCACTAATAAAATCTCTCATAATTATTGAGTCCAAATCCGATGGGTAATTAGGCATCAGAAACCATCGATATGAACCCTGATCAAAGAGTTCAAATTTCAAATTCAAAATTTGAAATTCAAAATTTTGACCCCGGTATCCAAAATGTGTGGAACTCATGATCAGAGAATCTTAATTCTCAATCATAGAGTCCCAGACACATAAGACTCATAATCAGCCATCAGATCAGAAAGGAACCTCTAATGTGTGTGACCCCGCAGGTTCGAATCTAAGCCGGTGGCACAGGAACCAATTCCTGTACTAATCGAAGTGACCATCTAGCAATGGTACCCGTCGATCGGATAGGTCGAATAGTCGCAATCGCAACATTCAGAACCTACGTGAATATGTTACCGTATAATTCATCCCTTTTGACCCCTGTGTTTAGGATGACTCAGGGTTAAACTATCAACCCTGATGAGATCATCCGAATCGTGCTCAACTCAATTAGTCCTGTGACTCCTCACTAGGACTACCCTGGTCAAAGTTTTGCTAAATTGAAACACGACTGTACGCAGCTCCTAAACTGGAGTGGTCAATCCCATCTTGACACACGCACCGACAAGTCAAGTACTTGACTACACCCAGCAGTCTTCCGTCACTGAATTAGAAATTCAGGTAGTCCAATGTCTAAGTGCAGTGAGTTGCTTGCAAGTCACCGTGGCGGTCTCAGGTCGGAGGGACATTTATACCCATATCCCATCGGAGCAAATCTTGACAGCAGAAATAGCTCCGGAGTCGGTCACGTTCAGTGCAGATGTACCATTACATCTCACCTGTATGCCATACCAGTGTCTCCACACTCCTTGGTTATGAGGACAACCAACCCATATGGCACACAACGACCTATGCTCGATAAACGTTGTCGTCCTTGGTAACAACGTATCATTTGATCGGGAACAGGTTTAAGGACTAAGCGACAAATCCTCCTTTGTCGAGTCTAAATAGTCCTAAGGACTTCACCACAACACAGGAGTTCATTAGAAGATGAAACATTTGTGATGAAAAAATATCAAAATAACTTTTATTTATTTATAATTCATGTACTAATACAAAAGGAGCACAACCGTCAACAGACTGACGATTGGCTTTGGGACACTATTCCCAACAATCTCCCACTTGGCCTAAAGCCAATCAGTGCAGTATCTAATACCCATCTTCGACTTGTAGTCGTTGAACTCCTTCACCGCAATGGCTTTAGTGAATGGATCGGTCAGGTTCTCCTTCCTGTCGATCTTCTGAAGGTCGACGTCACCTCGATCCACGATCTTCCGGATGAGATGGTAGCGATGCAAAATATGCTTCGTCCGCTGGTGTGCCTTCGGTTCCTTCGCTTGAGCAATGGCTCCAGAGCTGTCACAGTAGAGCAAAACTGGACCAACAAGGGAGAGTGCTACTCCGAGCTCGGTGATGAATTTTCTCAGCCACACCGCTTCTTTGGCAGCATCTGATGCAGCAATATACTCTGCCTCACATACTGAATCAGCCACAGTGTGCTGCTTGGAACTCTTCCAGCAGACAGCCCCACCATTAAGGGTAAAAATAAATCCTGACACACTCTTGCTGTCATCACGATCAGACTGGAAACTAGAGTCTGTAAACCTTATAAGTCTCAAGTCTGATTCACCATATATAAGCCACTGGTCCTTAGTATTTTTTAAATACTTCAGGATGGTTTTAACAATCTTCCAGTGATTCTTCCCTGGATCAGATTGGTATCTACTCACTACCCCTAGTGAGTATGCCACATCTGATCGTGTACATATCATGGCGTACATGATAGATCCCACTGCCGAAGCATATGGAATCCTATCCATACGCTCTCTCTCTTGAGGTGTTGTCGGACAATCCCTTTTCGAGAGAAAAATTTCACGGCCTATCGATAGATAGCCTTTCTTAGAATTCTCCATGCTGAACCTTTTCAGCATAGTATCAATGTACGTTGACTGGGATAAGCCAAGCAACCTTTTGGATCTATCCCCATAGATCCTCATCCCTAGGATGTAGGAAGCTTCTCCCAGATCTTTCATGGAGAACTGTGACGACAGCCAAATCTTTATTCCTTGTAATGCAGAGACATCATTCTCGATTAAGAGAATGTCATCCACATACAATACAAAAAATACTACTACTGGACCATTAGCTCACTTATAAATGCAGGGCTCTTCTTTGTTCTTAACAAAGCCATATGTTTTGATCGTCCTATCAAAACGTATGTTCCAACTCCGAGATGCCTGTTTAAGTCCATAAATGGACCTTTGTAGCTTGCATACCTTAGACTCATCTGTGGATGTGAATCCTTCAGGTTGTATCATATACACCTCTTCGTCCAGCTCTCCATTTAGGAAAGCTATCTTCACATCCATCTGTCAGATTTCATAGTCTAGATGGGCAGCTATCGCAAGCATAATCCGAATGGATTTGAGCATTGCCACAGGAGAAAATATCTCGTCATAGTCTATACCATAACGTTGACGATATCTCTTGACAACCAGACGGGCTTTATAGGTCTCCACCTTTCCGTCTGCGTCCCTCTTCCTCTTGAAGACCCACTTACACCCTATGGGTTTCACTCCTTCGGATGAGTCAACCAATGTCCACACATCATTGACCTTCATGGACTCCATTTCGAATTTCATGGCCTCTAGCCATTTCTCAGAGTCAGGTCTCTGCATTGCATCCATATAGGTGATCGGATCCTCGTCGTTTTCATCAAATTCGACAGGATCGCCATCCCGGACCAAGAAACCATAGTATCTGTCTGGTTGATGTGATACTCTACCAGACCGCTTTAAGGGTGCATAATCAATGGGCTCCGGATCTGATCTAATCAAATCCGGTTCAGGTTCAGTAACATGTGTCGGATTTTTCACCTGTCAAACTTCGTCAAGTTCGACCTTAGAGGCAACAGTTCCTTCACTAAGGAACTCCTTTTCTAAAAAGATTGCCTTAAGGCTGACAAACACCTTTTGCTCATCAGCAAGGTAGAAATAATACCTTTTGGTCTCTTTTGGGTACCCTATAAAATTACACTTGTCAGACCTAGGTCCAAGTTTGTCTGTAATTAAACGTTTAACATAAGCCGGACACCCCCAAACTCTAAGGTGCGAGAGTACTGGCTTATGTCCTATCCATATCTCATATGGCGTTTTGGCTACAGACTTACTCGAAACTCTATTTAGAAAGTAACAAGCCGATTCGAGTGCATATCCCCAAAGAGAGATCGGCAGACCAGCAAATCCCATCATGGATCGAACTATATCCAATAAGATCCGATTCCTCCTTTCAGACACACCATTATGCTGTGGTGTTCCAGAAGGAGTCCACTGAGAGAGAATCTCATTCTCTCCTAGATACGTCAGAAACTCATTGGAAAGGTATTCACCTCCTCGATCAGATCGAAGAATTTTAATACACTTTCCAATTTGTTTTTCTACCTCATTTCGGAATAGTTTGAACATTTCAAACGACTCCGACTTATGCTTCATTAAGTAGACATACCCATACCTCGATAGGTCGTCTGTGAAGGTTATGAAGTAGAAATATCCTCCTCTTGCACTTGAGCTCATAGGTCCACATACATCAGAATGTACCAGACCCAAGAGTTCACTGGCTCGCTCACCTTTTTCAGTAAAAGGTGACTTGGTCATCTTTTCAAGAAGACAAGACTCACAGGTTGGAAGTGATTCACAATCACCAAGTTCAAGAAATCTTTCTTAAGCCAACATGTTTATCCTGTTCTTATTGATATGACCTAGCCTACAGTGCCAAAGGTAGACTTCTGACACATTATCTATTCTAGGACGTTTACCAAAGTTTTGAACCACATTAACAGGCTGTGATAGTAAGTAAATTCTATTATTTAATTATCCAACAAACATTGTAACACCATTCAAAATGATATTGCAGATATTTTTTTTTATTAAAAAATCATAACCGTACATGGCCAAAAGGCCTACAGAAATAATATTTAATAAAAAGCTTGGACAATAGTGACATTCACTCAGAATTATATTACGAGAATTAATTACAAGACTCATGATTCCTAAAGCTAGAACTGGAACTTTGCTTCCATCTCCAACGTTCAGGAACCTCTCACCTTCATCAAATCTCCTACTGACCTGCAGACCCTGCATCGAATTACAAATATGATAAGGGCTTCTGGTATCCAATACTCAGGCAGTAGTATCACAAATAAAAAAGTTGCAAGGAGTTATCATATAATTACCTTGCTTCTTCTTCGACCTGTTCGCATCCAGAGAGGCAATGTATTGAGGACAGTTCCTCTTCCAATGCCCCTGCTTCTTGCAAAAGAAGCACTCCGCCTGGCTCTGGTCGGGCTTGTGCTTCTTGATCTGACCCTGTGCAACTGTCCCAGCATGAGGCTGCACCTTCTTGTTCTTCTTCTTCTTGTTCTTCTTCCCCTTTCCAAAGGATCGACAATGAGAAGAAGACCCTCCCATTACATTCACCGACTCCTTATGGAGCTGGTGATCCTTCTCAAAGTTTTGCAGCAACCCCAACAACCCGTGGTAGTTTACTGCAGGCTTTGTCATTCAAAAATGAGTAAGGAATGGGAGGAAGGACTTGGGCAAGGAATTAAGGATCGCATCCATACCGAGCTGCTCGTGCAGAGAAAAATCCAATTTGCTTAGGCACTCAATCATCTTGATCATGTATAGTACATGATCAGTGACTGAGGCCCCATCCCTCATCCGAGCATTGAAAATGGCATAACTAGTTTTGTGCCTTTCAACATCGTCAGGCATGCCAAAGGAGTCGTTCAACATTTGAAGCATCTCCTGTGGCTGGACATTCTCAAACCTGCGGCTGAACTCGTCATTCATTGCTGCCAGCATAATACATCGGATGGTAGTGCGGTCATTGAGCCACTTCTGGTAAGTGTCTCTGATCGCCTTACTAGCGTTCGGAGCTGGCTCCTCAGGTGCTAGATCCGTTACTATATAAAGGATCCGCTCATGCTCAAGGATGATTTTCAATTTTTGATACCAGCTATCGAAATTAGGTCCCATGAGCTTGTCATTATCTAATAATGACCGGAGCGACAGGGTAGTGGCCATAGCTGTATAAAGAAAAATTAGACCTCTATTAGTACATAAATTAATACTAAAGACTTGGACTTTAGTCTAAATTTTTTCCAATATTTTTACGAACCGGTAGCCTCAATCTCAAATTCGAGGAATTACTTTAATTTTTAATGGGTACTAGAATTCACACAGACTACACACGAGCCCAACTTTGGTTGGTCAACCCATGTGCATCTATGGGTAGGTTCTTAACCAGTTGTTTCTCTAAACAACTTCTAGTAATTAATTTTGCCCCAGAACCTAATCAGTAGGCTTTGGCCTCCACTGAAAAGATCTGGTTAGGTCCAACCATTAACATAACTTAATTTGGTGAATCAGACCAATAAATGATCAGGCCCAACTTTGGTCGGCCAACCTAACCACCATCAGAAAGACTCAACCAAATTATCATATTATGAATGATAATTCCATTAGCCAATGAGCACCAGGCCTTTAGGCCTCCAATGATCATTGAACTAATGGACTCATTATCACTCACTTAATGGGAGGCATTGACTTAGTTATCATTATAACTTAATCATTTTAGGGACCTAATAATTTTTGAAGATTTTATTAAAGGATAGTAGAGAAGAAATCATCCAGTCAATTTCAATCCTCCCACTGACTTCACCAAGTCAGATTAAAAAAGATTTAATTAAAGCTGGCATTAGGAGCACCTAAATCAGTCACACTGATTTACCTAATGACATGGGTGAGCTCTAATCACCAAGTGATCTAATCAAAATCTAACTTACCAGATTGGCCAGGTAAGTGAGATCAGTGGTGGGGATTTACCATTAACTCGTCAATGATCGAATCAATGCGAGTAGCTCCCGCTTAAGAACCACTGGTCAAAACTGTCGAACTTACCTTAGACACCAACCGGTTCATTAGTTTTAATTTTGATCAACTTAGTAAATAGGGCTCCACCACGTAGCCATGAATTAAGTCCATCTTGGTCTAGTTAAAGACATGGACCCATTCAACTACAACTATTGAAGTTGAGTCTAGAGTATTCTTGACCTAATCTAATTCAACTTTTGATTAGATTTGACCAATTACTCCATTTAGTCTATTTTTTAAGCTAACCTTAGGTCTAACCCAATTATGGACCTAATTCATCTAACCCATTGACCCACAAGTTTATGCAATTGTCTTAGGTCTTAATTCACAATTCTAGACCTACTAGACTGTCACTTAATTCTTTTAATTAAGTACTTGGGCTGATGGGTCAGATTTGGCATTTCGAAAATAATTTTTAAATTTTGAAAGATTTTATTTTCTGTTCACCAAATGTGTTGACTCATTTCACAAACGGGTCAGCACAATTCATAAACAGCAATCCTATTGCTCATTTCATAACAGAAAATAACTCAAAATAAATCATGAATTTTTTTTAGATCTAATCTAACACATTCATGATAAATTTTATAATTAAATCCTTTCGCTGCTTCATCGACATGGGATATAATTGCATCGGCTCCCTACCGCCATAGGAGACCCCATCGAATGGGAAGAGAGGGCCTTTAAACCCTACTTTTCTCCTATGATCGGACGGCCATGGCAACCAACCCAATTAGATTACTTGCTACTTGGATCAAGTATATCTAAATATACCAATTTCAAAATTTAAATTTTGAATTTCAAATTTTAAATTTTAAATTTCAAATTTGAGATTTCAACCAAATTTCAAATTTCGAATTTCTAATCTTTGAATTTTAAATTTTGAATTTTGAATTTCAAATTTTAAATTTTGAATTTCAAATTTTAAATTTCAAATTTGAGATTTCATCTAAATTTCAAATTTTGAATTTTCAATCTTTGAATTTTAAATTTTAAATTTCAAATTTGAATTTAAATTTCAAATTTGAAATTTCAAATAAATAAATTTTAAATTTCAAATTTTAAAATTTAAATTTAAATTTCAATTTCAAATTTGAACTAATAGATTACACTTTAATCTACGCATGCATATGTATATCATATTCTAGAACCATGCTCTGATACCATTTGAAGCGAAAATTAGTGCAGGGGCAAAATGGTAATTTTAAAACTTTTCAAAATTACTATTTTACAGCAGAAGTATTAATTAACTCATTAATTAATACTAATTAACCCTACACTATGATCTAAATATGATACAACAGCATGCATTTAAATTTGAAATTCAAATTTGAAACAGTAAATTTTTTACTGTACTGTGTTCAGAACACATCAACTTTTGCCAGTAGTCGATCATCGCAATCTGATCACCGTCAGAGGGCTCTGATCATCAGTCGCACCCACACTAGTATCTGACCTCTGCGGATCGTCCACACGAAGCTCCCGTCTGATCGGTTCCTCACGAATGCTAGTTTATGATTTCACCCTTTTGATGGCTGATGTTGATCGAACTCCTTCGATCGATGTGTGCCGACTCCTCGACACTCCGGA
Source organism: Elaeis guineensis (assembly GCF_000442705.2). Lineage (NCBI taxonomy): Eukaryota > Viridiplantae > Streptophyta > Magnoliopsida > Arecales > Arecaceae > Elaeis > Elaeis guineensis. Next base: position 20,775,588 of record NC_026002.2, read on the forward strand.
TCATCTGCATGATTGGTTGAGAGACTGATGGATCTCTTTCTGAAATTTGGTGGACTCACGACACTCGTGGCACACCAATCTCACTTCCCGAATCCGAGGTAGAAACCCTAGGATACACACCAAAAACCCTGCGCCCAATTTTCTTTTTTTTTTCTTTTTCTCTCGAAAGGTTTTGGACCTTCATCTCAGGCACAAGGCTTCCTCACGCCCCACTTTCTTTCTTAAAATTTTTCTACGCATGCCCCACCTCCCTATCTCTTTTAAAACAGTTCAAAACGTGTCTTATCCGCGTGAGAGGATAAAGACAAGTGGTTACACATTTGAATTCAAATCAAATTTGAATTCAAATGAAAACCAACTCATCCCTATCCACTTATGGCGTGAGAAGAGAAGGGCGTAGACTCTTTGTGCGGGGAAAGGTTTCACGAGAAACTCTTTCTCGTGTGAATTATGTGGCACACAAGATGGATAAGCTTGAAGACAAAAGAAATAAGTTATCCATTCAAATTCAAACACGCTTTGAATTTGAATGGTTAACTAATCAGCTTTATCCATCCATATGGTGCACAAAAGTGGGCGTGAGAAGGGCTTTGCGTGAGAAAAAATTCATGAGAAGTTTCTTCTCGTGAATTCAAATGGGCACAGAGATTTAAGGTGGTGCAGGGATTCAAATTCAAATGGTGGTTTGATCTTAATTGAACCAACCTAATCAAAATAGGTTAAGCACAATTAGACTAAATTAAACCTAACTTAATTAGGCTCAATAAAATCTAATCAAATCAAAAATTGACTAAGCCCAATCCCTGATCAAATCAGGGACCAAACCATCTCGACGATTAGGTCAACTCTTAACCTAATCGGGTCAAATCCAACTGAATCCAATTCAATTGAACTTGATCCAAAAATAATTACTCAATTAAATTGAGTTAATTAGCGATCAAATCACTAATAAAATTCTCATAATTATTGAGTCCAAATCCGATGGCCAATTAGGCATCAGAGACCATCGATATGAAACCTTGATCAAAGAGTTCAAATTTCAAATTCAAAATTTGAAATTCAAAATTTTGACCCCGGTACCCAAAATGTGTGGAACTCATGATCAGAGAATCCTAATTCTCAATCATAGAGTCCAGACACATAAGACTCATAATCAGCCATCAGATCAGAAAGGAACCTTTAATGTGTGTGACCCCGCAAGTTCGAACCTAAGCCAGTGGCACAGGAACCAATTTCTGTACTAATCGAAGTGACCATCTAGCAATGGTACCCGATGACTGGATAGGTCAAAAGTTGCAATCGCAACATTCAGAACCTACGTGAATATGGTTACCGTATAATTCATCCCTTTTGACCCCTATGTTTAGGATGACTCAGGGTTAAACTATCAACCCTGATGAGATCATCCGAATCATGCTCAACTCAATTAGTCCTGTGACTCCTCACTAGGACTACCCTGGCCAAGTTTTGCTAAATTGAAACACGACTGTACGCAGCTCCTAAACTGGAGTGGTCAATCCCATCTTGACACACACACCGACAAGTCAAGTACTTGACTACACCCAGCAGCCTTCCGTCACTGAATTAGAAATTCAAGTAGTCCAGTACCTAAGTGCAGTGAGTTGCTTGCAATCACCGTGACGGTCTCTGGTCGGAGGGACATTTATACCCATATCCCATCGGAGCAAATCTTGACAGCAGAAATAGCTCCGGAGTCGGTCACATTCAGTGCAGATGTACCATTATATCTCACCTGTATGCCATACCAGTGTCTTCACACTCCTTGGTTATGAGGACAACCAATCCATATGACATACAACAACCTATGCTCGATAAACGTTGTCGTCCTTGGTAACAACGTATCATTTGGTTGCGAACAGGTTTAAGGACTAAGCGACAAATCCTCCTTTGTCGAGTCTAAATAGTCTAAGGACTTCACCACAACACAGGAGTTCATTAGAAGATGAAATATTTGTGATGAAAAAATATCAAAATAACTTTTATTTATTTATAATTTATGTACTAATACAAAAGAGCACAACCGTCAACAGGCTGACGATTGGCTTTGGGACACTATTCCCAACAATGGTCATATAATATGTCTCGCTAAAAAGTATGTGCTGAAAATGGGGAAGAAAAAGAATATTATTTTTTTTAATCACAGCACTAATAACTCTATTAGTAAAAAGTCTTTAACTTTTGATTTATCTTTTAAGATTTATATAAAAAAATATGGCAAACTATGAAGCCCATCCTTAGCAGCAATAGCTCCAGCTTCCACACCCCCAATGACACCTGTCAAAGCACCTCAACTGGCTCAGCCATCCATGGTATGACTTGATGAAATTAGATGAGGAGGATTGTTGACCACATTTTGGATGGTTTGAGGTCAAAGAGGAAGTACCTAGTGGTACTCCAGGTAGATCTATCCTAGGTCGCTTTCTTAATGCAGACTAAACTACAAGGATTAAGGAGCGAGGTAGCCAGATTGTCTAAGAGGATTAGAGCTTTGAAGCAGCGAGTCAAGCACAAGAAGCACAAAGATATATCAGTGTTGGCTCAGAAGGCTGCTTATCTTAGGGGGAGGATTGAGATTGGAGTGGCATAGATTTGTTTGAGATCACGGAGCTTAGAGCTTCACAGAGATCAGAGATCTTCTCCCTTCTGAACTCGATGAACCGTCTGATGGTATAGTTGGAGAGTATCGCTCTAGGAGCTACTGCAGCAACTACCATTGGAGAATGTGGTCGACAGACTTCACCAAATAGATCTTCATGTCAATAGAGCTAGCCGACCCATTGTACTCAACCTTCCAGACCTCCCAGCCATCTCAGCCCACTCCTAGACCACCATTCTGGACTTATACGAGTCTGATGTAGGTTTCTCTATCCATGCTCTTGGATTCTCTAGTAGGATTCGGAGCAGAAGAGATAGAGCCTCATCATCTAGGGCTCACTCCCTTTCAACCATTGACCTTCTCTCTAACAAGGATTAGGTTTAGGATTTGTTACTTTTTTAGGTTGCTCACTATATTATTTTACTTTACTTTGATGTATTTCTATTTATATCTTTATATCATATCTTGGTGTACTATAGTGGATTTCTTTTTGTCAACAATATATTCATTTTACTTAATACTCTTGTAAAGACACCATTTATGAAATGAAATGATACTTTTCTTTTATGTCATGTGAATTTTTATGTGGTATCTTTTTGATTGATGACAAAAAGGGAGAGAATAAATAATAAGTTAAGAAGCAGATAATTGATAAGCAAAAATGGTAAAATAAGAAGTAAATGATTGACTTGATCTGATTTTGAATTCATGCATTATTTCCTTTGATGACTTGAATATACATATGAGATAATTGTTTTGATGATTTAATTATATGAATCAATTGCTCTGATATCTTGATATCTTGAAATGCATTATTCAACATTGATTCTTCTGCTATGATATAATACAGTTGCATCCCTTCTAGCTCTGATATGTTTCATTTTGATTGGCTCTAATATATTCATTTTTAGCTCTGATACAAAATATTTCAATATCTTCTTGCTTCGATACCTATCTATTCATGTCATCATATCTTGATACGCACTCGAGCTATTTAATTGGTTGCATAAACTCTTTACTCTGGTACCTGTTAATACTTGGTATATGATTGAATTTCAAAATTTTTAGATCAACTCGAACTTCTACTATAAAGAAACTTCATGCATGCTTTATATTCAAATTAAATCTCCCTTAAGATAAGATAAAACCTACTTTAATACATCTATATTAGTGATATTATTTGCTTGCACTTAAAATTTTGTAATCATCAAAAAAAGAGAGATTGTTAATCTAAAGATTGATTTTGATAAATATTAAACATTTGAGTATTTATTTTGATACTAATATATTATTTAAGTTTATTTTAAGAATATTTCAGAAAGCTAAATCCATTTTTAGAAAGTATTTCATGAATGTTAAATAAAGGAGTCAAAAAAATAGATGGAAGATGCCATATATGAAAAATCAAGTGAAAGAAGTTAAAAACCGACTCTAAGCTTCAAAGAATCAACTCTTGTACACAAATGTTAAGTTGCATAATCTGTGAGTCGACCTTTACTTTTATCGAGTCGACTCTCTCAGACAGATAAAAAATTAGATTTTTCAACACTGACCTCGAGTTGACCTCTATTGCACCTCAAGTCGACTCTCTCAAGAAGTTAGAGGGCTATATTTTCAAGCTTGATCTCAAGTCGATGCCTACTTCTATCGAGTTGATTGGTAGTTTTCTCAAGTCGACCCCTATTTGATCTCGAGTCGACTTGACTGCAACTGATAGATCCAACGACTATTTCTATAGAAATTTCAGAAATATACAGAATGAGTCCAATGACTAGTTTCTGGTCCCCAATGGCTAGAAATGACTTTTTGGACATTTTAAGACATTTTAATGGTTAGAAATGGCTTTTTTGGTAGAAGCATGATAGTTTGTGATGTTTGGGGGATTTTTGTGAGACTCGATCCAACCTGAGGTAAGGCGGGTATATTCGACTCAACTCGACCTAAACCGCACCCTTTATTTTTTCCAATCCTATCCAAGATGAATATGAGGCGAGTATAGGTATAAGTTTTTTTGTTATGAGGCGAGTACAAGTATTGGTCAATCTAACTCATACTCGATCCATTGCCATCCTTAAATAAATGTAGGTACTGAGTTTAGTACTAAACCACTATAAATTTGATATTTTTATGATTGTGTTAATTTTTTTTTTTATCTAGTATTGCTATTATCTATTTTTCTCTTAGCTTCTCACAAGCATATTTATATCTTGTAATATGCACATATTTAATTTAAATTTTTAAGAAACCCAATTCACCTCCCTCCCTCTTCTTGGGTTGCTATTTTGGGCAATACTTAAGCTTTCCAATAATACCGTTACATGGTAGAATTTGTATGCAGATCAATTAGAATTAGATTATACTTAATCATTCTCTCAATAATTAATTTATTGGATCATGCAAGATTTGATTGGGGAATTAAGTAATCCTAGACTAGGCCTAGAAGACCCGCTTGGATTATATAAAGCCATTTCAATTGGACAAAGTCAAACCTAGTTTGACTGGTTTGAGTGTGGGTAACCACCTTTATCCTTTGTTACTGGTAAGAAACTGAGTTTAGAGCACGAGGATAAGGAGGCACCAAGGGGTGCCCTTCTTTTCTAAAGTCCTAGTTGGACTTGGACTAGAGGTTGCCTGCCAAGATAAGGCCGGCCAACAAATCCTATATATATATACAGACATACAAACACACACACACACACACACATATATATATATATATATAGAGAGAGAGAGAGAGAGAGATGTGTACAATTTCTCCCTCTGTGTATGTGTGTGTGTGTGTGCGCGCATATATGTGAGAGTGTGTGTGATGTAAGCTTTACATTATCTCAAAGCAAACCTTTCGTGAGGAGATACAACCCCTGTCCCCATCGATGTGCTCACTGGAAGAAGAAGGGAGATAATGAAAAGGCATAGGATCGTGAATTAGGCAACTAGCTTACAAGTGGACGTAAGAAAAGAATGATGTTATCCATTACTCTGTATTTGTATTGTTTATTCTTGCACGGGCACAATAATCTTTGTTTCACAATCGGTGATGTTGAGTATAGGGTAATACTAAATCTTAAACTTATTTTCAACAACGGTTTTGGAAGGTACAACTTAATTCATAATTGAGGGCATATTTTCATCACCACTAGGTTTGCTTGACATGCAAAAAGATTGTTGAAGATCTCTCATTTAGGTGGTGACATGACTCTTTTCTTTCCTGCTTGAAAATGAAGTCACTCTATGATCTCTAAGAAAAAAAAGATAAAAATCAAATTAAACTTTAGTTGATAACTGGACAAGATTTCTATAAAAATATTGTTGAAGATTTATGATTTGTGCGGCGACTCTTTTCTTACCTGAAGACGAAATTATTCTATGATCTCTAACCAAAAAAAAAAAAAAGAATAAAACTGCACTTTAATTGATAAGTGGACAACAATATTGTACTAATCTGAGGCATCAAAGAATCAATTTGTAGATAAATCCACGGTACCCAACTTCTTATAATCCGTGGTCGAATTAGTTTTGATCCAAGAGTTGGAATTAGAACTTGCAATGGTACATATCATGCTTTTAACAAAAACCCATCATGTGTTTCAAACAGTTCATACAATTTTTGCTTTCATCACTCAAGCACACGAATGTTGCACCATACAAAATAATAAGACAGAAATACAAAATAATAAGACATGGCATCAGACAGAAGACAAATTAAGTAACAAACATAAAACTGAAACAAACACTTCACGCATATAAATCCTGCATGGTTTTCTCTCATATATATACATCCTAATCATTCACCACCCTACAGTTCTTCCTTATCTCCCCTTTATTCCCAGTGAGCACGTCGATGTTGCCCATGCGCACCATGGCCGCCGCGAACTCCTCTTTCCATTTCGAAGGATTTCTCGCATGATCGATCACCAGTCCAAGCGTCGACCTGCTACCAGCCAGCGTTTGATCGGATGTCAGTAAACCTTTCCCCTTCAACAAATTCTTGTAGTACTTCACGTCCAAATGGTTTGGCGCTTTGATATCCAACGGCACCGTTGGCTCTGTTTGAGTCCTAACAGTCTTGGAAGAAGGAAGGCACCTTGCTTTCAAGAAGTTGGCGAGGTGGTGGTTCAAGGAGGGGTCTTGTGGGTGGGTAGCATTGAACCTATAAAGTCGGCTATCAAAGGATGAGCAATGCGAGACACCAATGGAATGAGCCCCTGAGAGGGTCACCATGTCCTTGACTGATAGACCCTTGCCGGCGAAGCTTTTTATGAGTTGTTCTGCATTGAACGTAGGGAATGGGAGGTTCTGAACGACTTCAGAATCAATTGAGACCATGCCATCGCGCCGGCCGGAGGGTACCGAGTAGTCGAGCCCACCGGTTATGAACGTGCTGTCGCGGGCAGCAAAGGCGATGATATCGGCGCACGAGACGGTTTCTGGGCAGAAGGCTTCGAGCTCGGCCTTGGCATCATCGATCACCTCATAGCCTCGGAGGCTAGCATTGTTGGCCGGGCTCAGTTTTTCTGATGGGTTGTTGGGGAGTGGATCCAGTAGAACTGAAGCATCGCAGCCCTGCAAAACAATTAAGAGAGTTTCAGTTGGTTACACCTGCACTACCAGAAGAGTAGCAGGTCTTACTTGGTCTTGCACTGGAGTGTAATTTATGGCAAGAGAAAATTTACATCATGCAGCGTCCGGGCGCATTTAGAAAAACTTTGGTCAAGTAGGATTTTGGGTGAATCATCCATTAAGTGACAAAAAAATAAATCAATGAGTAAAAACAGCACATTTGAGAGGGCAAGAAAAATTATCCATATTTAGTTGCGAAAAAAATAAAAAAAAAACATAATAAATTAAATTATCCTTTTCTTTTGTTCTTTTTTTTTTTTTCTTTTGTTGGTGAAGTCCCTTTCTTTTTTTTTCAATAATTTAATTCTTTGCACTGGTTAAGAACTACAGGCCAAGATGTGAGATAGACGTTGGACCACATTTTATTGAGAGAGAAAAAGAGAGAGAGAGAGAGAGAGAAGGGATTTAAAAAAAAAGGCCAAGTTTTATTAAAATGACTGTTTCTTCACCTATGACATTAATTTTAATTTCTCCTTAATTAATGTTCTACTTTCTTTTATTCAATTTAATATTTTAGACATTGTATATTAGCATAGAACAAAGCCGCTTACAGAAATGAAAAAAGAGAGCATTTCTGTAGGTAAGTGGAAGATCAAAAATAAAGATTGAACACAAACAAGTGGTTCAAATGTATCAAAAGGAAAAATAATCAGAGAAATATATACCCTAACAAAGCAATCATGGAAATACAGCCTTATTAGACCAGCAGCCAACCCATGATCTCTAGCTGCGGCTTTCACTACAGTCCGTCTCACGATCTTCTCCGCCATCGGGCATTTTGATTCATAGTAACCCACTTCCAATGATGCCAACGACGACACAAGCAGCATTGAAGCAAAGAAGGCTACAATGGCAAGCTTGTGTAGACCTGCTGCAAACCCTTGAGCTCTGTAGTTCCCCATATCGATCTAAAGAGAGAAAGAGACGTTTGTAATGGAGAGGAATCTCGGTGCCTTAGAACTTATAAGGAGCAAGAGAGCTAGTGGATGCATTATTTTTCTTTTCTTTAGGAGAAAGCTTGGTGCTAGTTATATCATTGTGAATGCAAATAGGGTCTATTGACTGGCTCATTCCCATGTGCTTTGAACTAGGCAACGTAGGTTTTCTTAACTTCCTAGCATGGGTAACGGCAGTGAGAAAAGCTACCCCAAGTTTTTCATTACCCAATCTGTTTAGCTAAATGGGCCTCTCAAGTAAAGACAAGTCCACAAGGTTTATGCAAGACTGCTAATTGGCTTGCCTTATCAATGATAAGTCATTGTTCATATTCATCTGAGCTCCTTGGCAATAATATTTTAGAATGACTTAAAGAGTGAGGGGTCAGAAATGGCAGCTGGTTTGATGTAACATGATGCCAGAACTCTGGATTCTAGAGAAGAAGAACCGGTCTTGCTAATTTCTTCATGTTTTGGTTTTCTAGATCTTGGTAGTGCTATTATAATGGAAATCTGGGCCCATGGCAAACCTAATCTCATGAATCTGGATGTTCGAGCGAGCCTGCTAGCTTATCTAACAGAGATGACAAGGCAATGGTGATTGATAAATAAAAAAGGATAATACTGCAGTCAAGTAAAAGGAAATTTTGCCCAACAGAATCAAATGGAGAATAACTTGGAGGTAGGAAGTGGGAGATGAAACCAGAAGCCCATTGAAAAAGTGTTGAGAAGGCTCTAAAACAATGCCCACTGATATTCTAAATGAATAATCTGATCATATCCCCTGAATCATTACATGTACTAAGTATTAGATTCCTGAAGATCATTTGAGGTTTATATGATCCATCATGATTGGCCTATTTTATCTAGGCCCTTCAATTGCCTCCTAACTGTTGACTTTCTCTGCAGAAGTGGTGTCAGTCTTATCAAACGCAAATAACATAAGAGCATGCTCTACATTATTTGGAGAACAGATCAATTTCCAATTCTTTGCACTCCATGTAGACCAGACAAATCTGTCATCCAGAACTAAACTGAATCGGTTCTGATTCCGCTCAAAACCTTTTGTGGTTTGTAACATATCATTTTGTCATCCCCATTAAACAAAAAGGGAATGAAACAACCTTCTTAGCACATGGTACAGCCAAATACTTCATCCCTACTTGAAAATTGGTGCCGGATTTGTGCACCATGTGCCATCGGATTAACAAATTTGAGCTTTTTGAACTTCATGCAAACTCTGAATAACAGGAAAACTGGTTATCATATTTCTGTGGTTTGCGAGCACAAGCAGGTGGTATCATGGCCTACGTGGTACCTTTTTGTCACCATGTAATGAGTTATGTAACAATATTTATACAACTTGGCTCCTGCCCTACATGGCATGATATAAAAGCTATAGCTAACCCACAAACCCAATCAATACACACCATGCATGCCAATTATCACTAATCACTTGCTTTCTTCATTCAGCGGTGTCTATTACTATGACAGCAGTACACAATAGAGCTTTCGTTGCTGATTCAATCCAAATATAAATCATTCAACCTCATACACACCGGGTCCTCGAACCCTCAGGGCCCACCCCACTGGTGTTCAACAGCGGTGCAAGTCATCTACGACGAGCAGCTTAAAATCAATCATCATTGATTCTCTTTTGCTTTCTTTCTTCTTCTTCTTCTTTCCTTTTTTTTCCTCTTTTTTCTTTTTTTTCTTTTTTTTTTTTTTCAGCAGAACATGATTGTCCGGCACTGATTAAGCATACCGAGATGGCAAGAGAAAAATAACGATATGCTAAAAGAGCCTCGCGGCAGCAGGACAGGATACACGCCTGCGGTTACTTGCATGCTGAGATAGCAAGCGGCCAACATGTCAAAAGAAAATGGAAAAATCGACGTCCCGCCTATCATCAGGTTCCCAAAGTATCTACAAGGCTCCACATAAAGGAGTTGACACACAGTAAACAAGTTGGAACTCATGCAACACATTTCAACATAGCTGGTGAAATCAAAGCCAGCAACAAATATGCCTCCAACAGAATTCATTTGACATTCGGATCTTCAGAAGGATTTGACATGGAATTTCAGGAATGGAAGCAAAACAGATCCAACATAATATCCTAAATCCCGAAAACAACAGACTCCTGCTTGTGGAGAAACCCATCGAGCTTTAACTCTCACTTTGAGGCATGGCATGGAGTACAGGTAGCGAAGCTAGTTACTAGTCAAATCCAGCACCTGCAAATCCCGAGCCAACAAAAAACATGCCTGTTGCTCTCAAAGAACCCCTATGCCTTGAGTGTCACTCTGACCAGGCTTTCAGCATGCTGCCAATCATACGCAAACACTGCATCTGCACATCCAAAATGTACATACCAATTATTGATAAAACGAGATATAAATGACAACGAGACAGTTGATGAATAAGTGGTTTCATGTACAAACCTGTTTCAAAATTCTTTCTCCACAATATTAATAGGTTCACCACCACGAACTGCAGCACCACCACTCCGCCTGAAGAAGTGACCACTGCGTCTTGAATGATTCTGACTGCGCTCCCTGTACCTCAATCCTGGAGGCCGGGAACCCTCCTGTGCTTCTTCACTGACATCAGGGTTCCACTGAGATGACTCACTGGGCTTACCATAAGAACCGATAGGCTGGTACTCATAATGTGAATTATGCTTTCTCCTCTCCCCATTCATCAGAAAATTTTGCCTGCCCCTGCCAGCATCTTGCCCTGAATCCCTACCTCTATACACTGCTTCTTGGCCTCTATTAAAGCGCCCATTGTGCTGTCTTGGCGCTGGAGTAACCTCATGCTCATGATGTGCTTTTACATTCTCTGGACCTAGCTCAGCATTAATTGGCACCTCTTGGTTTAGGGTATGGGTCTGCTGTTTTGATGGATCTACAATAAACTTCATGTCTCCTTGAGCTTCTTGATAGCATTCACCAACCCTATTTTTTTGGGTAAGGGCATTATCCTCCTGCAAAGGATGACCGTCAAAGCCTTCAAAAGCAAATTCCTTGTCTGATCTGCCGCTATGAAAAGCAACTTTTTGCCCTCCACTGCCCCTATGTCCTTGGTTATGAGAATTGGCATGAGATTTTGGCTTCCAATGTGATTTCATATGCTCACCACCAGAAATCTTGTTCTCGGTCTTCGAAGCATTTCTTATATCAGGTTCATTTAAGCCAGGGGCTGGATTTTGGATATCACTTTTATCATCTATCCCAGTCCGCGAATCCTTGTTTCCGGCAGGGATATGATTACTTCCTGCAACTCTGTTAACCTTAAATTGCTGATGCCTTTGTCTACTTGTTACTCCATGATCCTGCACACCAGCAGGTGCAGCAATCAGTTCAGTTGGCAATGCTTTAGCACTATTACTGTCCCAGCCATCAGATTTGAACTTTTGTAACTGTCTGTCAGGATTTAACAGTTCATCTTGATCAGAAGGCTTCTGAATAACTTTAGCAGCACCAGAAGAGCCTGAACCTTCACCGGTACTCTGTAAAGCTGATGTAGATTCAGCCGAACTTCTTTGACACCAAGATGCATGTCCTCTGCCACGCCTATTAGGCTTATTCTCCTCAACATTCTTGGTATCAGCAAGAAATTCCATCTCTCCAACTGCCAAATCATCAGGTCCTCCCCTATCAAGAATCCTAGAATCAAATTCAGATTTTTCTGACTTATCGCCAGATGCTTCCTGCTCGAGGGAAGGAGAAGGTTGTTGGCAGTTTGGTTGCTGCGACATTTCTTTGGTTACAGGTTTAGGAATGTATCTCTCCATTTCAGCCCTCTTTGCTTTCTTACCATTGTGCATATCATGCTCTTTCTTTCCCAAAGATTGACTGCTAGCAACAATCATACTGCTCTGGCTGATTTCCTCAGGTTGCTGCTCATTCTTGTTTTGTGGCTTTACAGGTGCCCAGATGACAGCATCGCTGACATGGAACTTGTCTGCAGGCTTGAAACCTTGCTGGTTTCTTGATGACTTCCTAGGAGGCTGAGGTTTCCATTGGTTGCCAATCCTACCATGTGCTTCTTCAGTTGACTTGGACAACCTGTTGGAAGATGTAACCATAACATCCCTAGAAACTTGAGGTCCTGAAATCTCACAAGAATTTTGAGCTGGAACTACAAGAGTTTCCGCCACTGATGCTGGGGAATGAGTTTTCTGACAATCGCTTGGACCTTTCTCAATATTCCCATCAGTATGTGCTAAAGATGGTGTGGTGGAGCCCATCAGAGCCTCCTCCAGCTTGTTCTTGTTCCTTGAGTTCCTATTATTTTTCTTCTTGTGCACAGGACCCTCATTATAGGGCAAGCTATCATTAGATGCATCTACAGCCACCTCAACAAGATCTTTTCGGCACTCCATATTCCCAGCAGTGTTTGACTTCTCACCTGGGTTTTTTTCCATTGAAATGCTCTGCTTTCTTCTGTAGCTTATATGCTTATGCCTGGAAATATTACTATCATGAACGTGTGAACTCATTTTCTGGTCAACAACAACGGTAGTATTGTTCTCTTGCCTCAGTGTCGGGGATGGGTCATGGGAAATTGCAGGATCTTCTGAAGCTATATCAGAAGGCAAATCAGCTGGTGTGGGAAGATTTCTAAGCTCACTATCATTTTCATGTATCAGTGCATCAGAATTCTCCTCTGACATAACACCTGGCACTTCATTGTTTGTCACATCAATTTTGAGAGCTGTACCAGCCCCAGAATCCTGGTTATGCTGCATATCAATGCTTGGTTGTATAGAATCATTTGACTTCTGTTTTGAACTTTGAACTAAAGATCGCCTGTTCAATTCTTCCAACTTTGCAAGAGCTTTTGCTCTTTGCTCCCTTGTCCGTTCCTCCTCCTCCTTCTGCAGCTGTTTTGCACGCTGTGCAGCTATCTCCTTCATTTTAGCACGCTAGTAGAAAAGGCAACCAAATACGATCAGATTTAATGAAGGAATGTTAAGCAAGCCTTCACAAAGTAATTTTTAACAGAAAAATATTCAGTGAGATACATAAACAGTCTTTCTCATTTGCATTTACAGAGCATAAATATAAAATAATTTCCATTTCCCTTAAATATGATCCAACTTCAAGATACAGTCATTCTACATTTAAATACTTGATTTTATAAATCAAAATCACATATTTCCTTTCGAATGTCTTACATATACAATGTCCAATCCTAAACTAAGTATTTAGTTACATTTTAGTCTGACAGCTTCCCTTTGCACACAATTATCAAAAGCATAACAGAAAAGGAAAAACATCCCCTAGTTGTAAGGAAAAGATATGAACAAAAGCATATTCATCAAAAAATAAAAAGATGATAGTGCTTAGTCCTATTTACTTTGGTCAAAGAGGATTTAGATTTTCTCCTAAATGCAATAAACTTAGAAATATACATTATGCTTTCCATGTCATATTATTATGGCCTAAAGCTATAATATTTATTGTTTGTTATAAAAGTATCCTTCCTTGGTTTAGTATAGAATTTGCTAAGAATAAAATGGATTTCTGAACATAATTTGGAACAAGTTTATGTACCTTCACAAAATTACATAGATCAGAACCTGTTTAAATTGATTTATCATTAGCCGATACTTCCATTTGGCAAAAATAGGACCAAGTAGGCAATGCCAACATACATATCAATACCAAGGATTGCCGACTTGGAACAGGACCCTATGCCTGCCGGCTGGCAGTACGAGTCGGTATGCCCCCATACCGGACTGTACGGGATCCAAACCGACATAGAAACAAGGGATGAATCGAGGAGGAAAAGAGAGAGAAAGAGGGGGGAAGGGACGAAGAGGGAGGAAGGAAAGAGAGGCTAGCGGAGACCCGACGATGGCCACCAGAGGGCCACCGAGGCCTTTCGGGCTCCACAGTCCTTTGCAGGAGAAAATACAAGAAGAGAAAGAGATAGAAAGAGAGGGGAAGGAGAAAGAAGAGGAAGCGAAAGGTAGCAGGGAGGCCATACAGCTCAAAATAGCCCCATGGAAGCTTGGGTTTGAAAAAGGGCTTCATCCCTATTTCATCGTATTTTTTAAAAAATTCAATACACAATGAAGCCGGCAATGGGTGAACAGGGGCTATTTTGGGCCATCCAGCGACTACGACAATCACCCAATGGCCCTCCGATGGCCTCCTACTCCTCTTCTCTCCCTTTCCCTCTCTCTCTATTTCTCTCTCTTCTCGCATCTTGCAGAGGACCAGGAGCCCCGGAGTCTTCGATGGCCCTCTGGCGACCTCAGCGGGCCACCGACGGCCTTTTCCTTTCCTTCCTCCCCTCCTCTCTCTCCCTCTCTCTTCCCCTCTTTCCTTCTCCCTCGCTCCGTCTTGCATTCCGAATTGAATGCCCGAACTACACTAGTTAGCTGCTGGTATGGTTCAGCACGCCCCAAACCGTCTAGTTTGTGGCAGTTTGGCAAACCCTAATCCATACACAAGGACGGCAAGATGGCTTTTGTTAAAACTTTAGGCTATTACTTGACAAAATTACTAGATGAGAAATCATATAACATATTGGCTTTCTCATGAAATAAAAGAACTCGAGTAGTCCCCTGGAATGGAGTCTCTCAACATCATTGTTACATCATACTCCTAGTTGTTCCATAGAAGAAGCAAGATACTTTCATAAAATTCCTTCTAAAATCCAAACCATGTTTGTCCAATTGTCAAGAAGAAATAGTTTTTACAAAACAAAGTTATGACTTCAAGGATTCGCAAAATGATTTTCAATTGTATATTGCAGCCGCGGCATAATGAAGATGAGAGAAAGATACATACTTGGGTTTGGTAATCAAGTGAATCCATAGCAGACGTATATGACCCACTGATGATTGCATGATCTGACTCCATTACAGCAGTATCTTGAGAAGAATGGTCATCAGGAACTCCTACCCGAAGGCCATCACCATTTGTCACAGCGGTTATCACTGAGTAATCTTTACCAGGGGATTCCTTTGTCCACCCATCATCGACTTGATTATTAGTTCTTGACTTAACATGATAATCAACTCTAGTTCGTGTTGTATTATTTCTCCTGTAATTATGAGAATGAGCCACTTCACCATATTTTGAAGAATCTGACTTGCCCACTGCAATGATTTGTGATTCCGATGGCCCAGGGACAGCTTTCCCATCACTAGATGATTTGAAGTCATTGTCTATTGCAGAAGAATTCACCTCACTGGAAGCTGGGATGACCATACCAAATGAAGGACCATTTTCAGTGGGAATAACATTAGAGCAGATTACTTTTGTAGAACGATCTGCCTTTCTAGTTGCAGCCTTTAATTGTTTTGTCTTTTCTTCTCTGAATGAAAATGGTGTAACTTCATTGTGGCTATCAGCACACCGAGCTTTATTATTTAGGCCTTCTATTTTCTCTATCAGTGCTGCATTCTTTTTAGTAACAGGATATTGTTGCCGGTCATGAGCCAGTGAAGTAGCAGTTTCTGGTCTCCTCATCAGAACACCATCAGCTGCTTTGTCTGAATTTTCTTGCAAGTCCACAGTAGCAGGTTCTGAAGAATGATCTTCACAGTCATGGGATGGCTTCAACAAACCTTCGGAGTCAGGTTTTGTGTTCACAAGTGCGGCATGTTCATCCTTTCTGCTATCAGTGTGCCAGCAT
Source organism: Elaeis guineensis (assembly GCF_000442705.2). Taxonomy (NCBI): domain Eukaryota; kingdom Viridiplantae; phylum Streptophyta; class Magnoliopsida; order Arecales; family Arecaceae; genus Elaeis; species Elaeis guineensis. The sequence goes on from NC_026002.2 coordinate 20,791,419, forward strand.
TCCTCCTGTGTGGAACCACCTGGCTTGCTTACCTTATCAAAGTGTGGGGGGTTAGATATTACAGCTTGCCTCATCTCTTGTAACTTATTATCCTCCCAACCATCACGCTGTTTTAGGCATACCTTGTACTGTTCTTTATGAATACCATGAGCACGATCAGCTTGCATCCGTTCTTTGGCCATTGGTGGATCACGTCGACCTACATGAAATTGTCCTGGGTTAAGATTGCCATTTTGATGTGGATGGTGGTCATAAACACCTGGTTGACAAGCTACTCCCATGAAGGGGACATCTCGCTCACTGTAACCGCAAAAACCCACTTGAGGCATGCCACGATAGCCATCATAGGGCACCGGAGCTTGGTAAACTCCAGGCCTAGCTGGGAGAACAGGATGACTGGCAACCATGAATGAGGGAGGGGGTACATGAGGACGATAAGTTGCACCATTATTGGGGTGGAATCCACACTGTCCAGCACCCGGCCCAGGAACAGCCTCAGTGTTTTGTGGAAACTGAGGATAGTAACCAAAATGATCAGCAGCAAAACCACCATGAGGGCTTGCTGGTCTGTATGGACCACCTGGCCCCCCTCCTCTATACCAAATTCCATCAGGAGAGTGGAGTGGAGGACCATGCCATGAGTCAAACTGGTGAGCCGTCATGTTTAAGCTAGGATATTGCTGTGCATGCTGGGGTTCCATCTGCCAGTTCATGTTTAGTGGGGGCCCTCCACCAACATACAAATAATTATCTTTCTTTTGTGTATTCATAATTTCCTGCTCTGAAAATGCAGCTATCTTAGCATCCCCTGGAAGAAAGAAAGCAAATGCCACATCATCATGGGATAGCAGTGAACAAAATGTGAAACAATAGGGACTTGACTGTTCAAGATAACAATAGGAGTTCCACGTATCTACCAGACAGAGGAGATTCCAACTTTTCTTTTGGTGCTGCATCAGTATCAGAAGCAGAAGCACAATGCCCTTGAGAACTATGACCTGGCAATGAGAGTAACAAATAAGAAAATTATATGGTAGGTATGAACAAAAGAAATACTAAACTAGAAACCCAAGATGATTATGCTCATCATTCTTCCTTTCTTTGATATTATAAATGTGCCAACAACACAGCTCTAAGAAGCCCAAATCAGAAGAGGATACATGAAGTGATACTATTGCTGGGTGGGGCAGGGCATCAGTGTTAGGGGAAGGAAGTTAAAAGCCTAAAATGCATTCGTATGTTAAGATCCAGAGCCATGAATTTTTTTTTCTTTGTAAACAAAGTTGGGGTTTGTATTTAGAAAAGCAAAAGACATGGACTTTGACACGGATGAATAAGAACTAGCACAAAAGTAATTAAAGTAAGGTCACTTCTGATAGTTATAAATGTTTCAGAATATTAGTTCAAATGGGAGCCAAATGCATCAGGAAGTGCTCAGAAGCTGAAAAATAAGTGTGACCAACAAATTGCAATGACCGAATATCCCGCTAGAATTCCTATTTTCTGGATTTCAGTTCATTATTGTAAAAGTCATACATCTTTTGTAACTTCAACAAGAAAATCACCCAATGGGAAATAATATGCTGGAACATCTGAAAACCCATTTTGTTGAGAAACGAACGGGGAACAGGAGTTTATCCATGTACCCTTCATAACCTGAAAGCAAGATGAAATGCTAAATATCAAATAGCAGGTCACAAAAGATTCGATGATCGGAGTCGAACCAAGCTTCTACACGAAAGCATCATGTGATCCATCACAGAATCTCCTGTTAGCAGCATTTCAAGTATTCAACAAACTATATGGCTCATGATACCTACAATAAGATACCATGAAAGAAGACCATGCATACACCTCTAAGGTTCTTCTTAAACACAATTCTTTTGTGGTTTTGTGTTTCATTTTATTCACTTTCTTACATTTCAAAATGTGCAAATGAAACCTTTGGTACATTATGAGAACTCTTAACAACAAATAGTTGATTAAAACCAGCATAATGTAGAACCACAACTAACATATGAATTCACCCATAATATAAGTGTAAATTACTTGGGTTTTTCTCCAGGAATTTGGTGTAAATATGTACAACTAATGTTCGCAAAGTAGTTCAGTAAATATCGGTACTCTTGCAAGTTATCCTAAATATCTCCAAATTCATTAGTTTATCAGGTCAGATAGAAAATGAAAAGTTCATGCAAGAAACTGACAGAGTGAAGGATGTGCACCCTTTAGCATAAAAATAAGATAATTGGAAATGCATACAGCAGAGTCAACTTATTGAAAAAATAAAACAGTGTTGGAATTTGCTAAGAGCTAATTTCATTTACATGCGCAGTTGAACTACTATATGGTCCTCTTCGATGCAAAGCCACAGTATGACATGACAGATACTTATAGGAGGAAAAAATAGTATTCAGCACTAATTGTAACTTTGGTCCTGGTATAAATGGCTTCCACAGTCAGTCAAAAAGTAAGCACAGAGAATTGCAAACTGATTTTAACAAAACTTTTACCTGATTATGTCATTTGAAAAAGATAATTTGAAGGATGCTAGTTGTCAGAATGTAAGATGCACATACAATACAATGAACTAATGGAATGGATCTTCAACTTGGTTTCTCTTGTACTGAATTTATAGTGATTAAAGATGTGAACAGGTTAGTTGATATGCAATTTGTAGTGATACCAGGAAACTTTCCTTTCGCTTTTATGGATGTGATCTACTTTTTCTTTGTACTGAATTATAGTGATTAAAGATTGAAAGTTAGTTATATGCAATTTGTAGTGATACAGAACTTTCGCTTTAGGAGTGCCGAAATATTGACATTTTTTAACACAGATGATATGGAATGGCATGACACTCATTAGCACAGAGAAAATGGAATGTTCAACTGACATCATCTCAAAGTATCAATATTCTGCACTAATTTGGAGAGTCATGTCCATATTCCAGTGGAAGTGTTGAAAGTTCAACTCTAAATGATTTCAATTGCCACACAAAATTGACATGAAATGTCCAGGCATTTTCACTCTACTACAAAATTTTCTTCTTTCAGTATAATCTAACTTGATCTCTTTTGAATACATATAGTACCACTGACTAGTCAACTTAGTGTCGTGTCCATTAAATTTATGTTTAGTATATAATTACTACTTATTTATATTGATTAAGCGTCATTCTCTTGACCAAGGGTTGAAGAGCCAATACCAATACCCCTATCAGTATCTTACTGGTACAAATACCATACCGAGATGAAGTACACCTCTCGGTGCCAATACAGCACTAATGAGGTGACATATCATGGTCAATACAGACTGCTACTACAGGATATGTTGGTGGTAATACACATAAGCACTTAATTCCTTGCTCTTAGATGGCTTTTGGATGCTGATCCATGGCATATGCCTCAATAACATCAAATGTTTAACATAATAATTCAGCAACAATGCAAGACATGTATTGCAAGAAAATAAAAAATTGCACAAGCACTAATGGTGCAAGATAGGATGGAGTGGCAGTCAGAACATCACCAGTTTGGGTAGAAAGGGCTCCACTGAATATCAAGGAGACAAGGTCTAGGCCTACCATGCAGTTTTTTTGAGAGGTCGATCTTCCGACTTGATTAATGTTTTACAGCATTTAATATGAGGTCATTAAGTGATTCTAGTCCAACGACTAGGATTATAAATTGGCCATAGTCCCTTTAAGTTATTTGGTGAATACATCATGGGACCATAATTTTTTTTTCCTAGTTTTCATATGCATGGTCAGCATGGAGATAATCAGATCAGCGACACCTTTCCCTAGCCAATACCAGCAGGCCAGTACGGTGCAACAAAACACTTCATGCATTTGAGTACTATGTAAACCAATGTAAAAAATTTTTAAAAAAAAGGTACATGAAGAAAAATACTAATTAGGAACCTGAAAGTTCTATGATATATCAATTAACTGGAGATTTACTACCTAATTAATCTCATTGATAACATCAAAAAAATATTCGTTCATAAGAGTTGAAAAACCATCAAGTAAGGAGCACCTCGCTGACTATGCGACTCGGAATTCTTGTCAGAGCCAAGTGTTGGAAAATCTCCAGAACTCAAAGTAAACCCATTAGTTTTGGATGTTGGTGGCCCCTACAAAGTTCAAAATCCAATCATATGCCTGCAAAATAGATTATACATGGATATAGAGGGGAGAGGCAATTTCTTCTAATGTGATCCTTAAACCTTGAATAATAATTAGTAAATAATTTGTGTTGAAATATCTTATTCATAAGACATTAACTGCCAGGATAATACCACTCTCTCAGTAGTTCTAGTGGACCCCCATGCAACTGTACTATCTGCTGAATTTTCTGCAAAGCGAGACAATTGAGAGTTTCCTGGTCTTGTTTCTGCACTTCGAGGGCGAGTTGCAACAATAGATGTCTGATTTGTTGCTGATAATCCTGATGCAGATGATGGACGTGAATTTGGACCCCACGCATTAGATGGAGGCTCATGGGATCTATCACTACCAGCAGTAGATGGTCGTGTGCCACTTCCCCCAGATGAGGGGCGACCACTAGTATGGCTTGGTGAACCAGTACTCCCATCAGTTTTAGGTGATAATAGAGAAGATGAACTCCATGCATTTGGCACTGCCGAAGATGGTCTGCTTCCCCAGGTGAGAGTACCCCTAACATAGCAACCACAAGTCATGTCATAAAGCTTAACTGGGCATCTTTTGATCATTCAAAAAGGAAATAGTACATCACAAAAAATTTAAGATGTCAAAATCATACTAATATGGAAAGGAAAAGAATGGCAAAGAACAAGACTCACTTTGGAACAATTTCCACATTTGGGTCCAGACCATTGTTTTCCAACCTTCAAGAATGAGAATAAATTAATTTACAAAGAAAAACAACATTAGTAATTAAATAATGAGCTTTGAACTAATTATTCTTGAAACAGGAATACCTTTGACTAGGTAAGTTAATGGGCTTCGGAACTTTGCCCAAAACAGTCATGCCAGATTTTCGAGCAGAAGCCCATCTAGAAGTAATTAGAAAAGTTAAATAAGACAACCCACTGGTATGCATAGAAAAAATATTAACCTAGAAATAATGGATCAAGATAGAATAAATGACAATCCACACTCAATTTAGTAAAACATAAAAAGGTGCACCAAGGTACAAAAAATAATTAAAGCAGCAAAAGAAGTACAAAAGGCATTTGAATGAGATTTTTTTTTGTAACATATTAATCACTAAGGATTTAATTATTGGTTTGACACTATGGACCGGCCATACCAAATTGCCAAAATGCCCCCCATACCAGCATCAAGCCAATATAAGGTATTTCACCCAAGATTTGCCATACCAGTCAATAACATACCGTACCAGGTGTACTGTATCGTACCATACCAGTACATGGTACCATACCATACCAACACTCAATACACTAAATCTTATTGTACCATACCACATACTAATACTGTAATAGGATGGTACCGATACATGGTCTTGTACTAAAATGACGAATGTTGATTTCACCTTTATTTTGCTTTGCCAAATTCAAGAGGAGTACGATGTGCCTGCATGGTCCCATACTATACTAACACCATCCAGTAATGTATTGGTTTCAACCATTGCACATTACTTTATATACTGGTTCTGGTTTTAGAGGTTATCAGAAAAGGTAGTATTACAGTTAATTTATAATCATAAATTCAGCTTCCATATTGTTGTCAAGTTTCAGAGCAAGAAAGCAAACACAAAAATATTAAAAACATTTAATAAAATTTAACTGACAGTGATCTGATTCTCTTTGTATTGAGAGGTTCAGAAGACAAGGTGATGCATCTGAGATCCATTTAGCTGTACTATTATTATCTATTTTATTAAGGGTGCGTTTGATTATACTTTTTGATTTTGATTTTTAAAAAGTACTTTTTGTTTTTTTGATTTTTGCTATTGAGTAAAAGCAAAAAAGTAAAAAGTATATTTGGTAACTACGTTGCTATAAAGCAAAAAAGCAATGTTTGAGGATGGCAGGTGAAGAGCTCGACGAGGAAGAAGGGTTCGGAAAGGGAGGGAAAAGGAGGTGGGGAGGTGAAGAGCTCGACGAGGGAGAAGGGTTCGGGCTCTTTACTTTTTGGTTTGGCATTTTACATGTGGGGAAGAAAAAAAAGCAGAAAAGAAAGTTTTGGAAAACAAAAATTTTTGCTTTGCATATAAAGCAATTATTTTGATTTTTATTTTTTGCTTTTCATGATGTTACCAAACATTGCTTTTTTGATTTTTACTTTTTAAAAATCAAAAAGCAAAAAAAGTACTTTTTTAATGGCTAACCAAACGCACCCTAAATTATTTGTTATTATTGTACTTGTACTCACATCTCCCAAGAATGAAGCATTTGGTCAATACAATGCATTGGTTTTAAAAACTACAAAACAAAAAGGTACCATACACATGATATAGATGCAACAAAGACTTATATAGACACATACTTTGGCTCTGCTGTGAGACAGTTTTTATTTGTTCAAATTTGATAACATTTCTTAACTTGTTCTGATAACTGAAGCAGGCATCAAAGCACAAAAGATGCTAAACAAATAGAAGTTCTGCATGCATGCAAAAGTCACACTCCTGCATGCATATCCTTCCTCACATTGCATTGACTTGTGTCACTCTAACATTAGCATGGCTGGGAGTAAGTTAACCCAATTTATTTATCTACTATTTTGTTATTAGCTTTATAAATCTATTTCAAAATTTTTAATAGACATGTCTAAAACTTCATGCTAGTGGTATTTATTTTCTTTCACCTTTTTAGTGGAAGACAAGCAATTAAACAAATATTGAAGAGTATATATGCAAAAACACTTGAAGGAATAAATTGTAAAATGAATTCAGCAACATTACTTTTCATTTGGAGCTTATCATCTAGCCATAGAGGACATATGTGCAAGTTTAAGATTTTTGGGGGAATGTATATGCAAGTTTTAGACTTTAGGAAAGACATCTATGTAGTTTTCACTTTCTGAGAGGTCAATAAGCAGAGAAGCAAATTCTAAAGACTATATACACAATAATCACATAGCATTTACATATACGTGTGCATGTTAATTTAAATTGACAACAACAAAATAGTTGCTTGCAGATCATAATTTGTGCTCGACAGCCAGCAGTACTAGTTTCTTTACTCATCAATGTAGAACAAATATATCCAAGGTAAATAAGCAAATAAGCACGTGCTAAAGCACTTATATGCAATGATCCCATACACGCACATCCAAGTGTCTGCATATTGATTTAGGTTAAGCATTATAATAGATTACTTGCATATCATACTTTGTCCTCGGCAGTAACTGGTTGCTTAACATCACTCTAGAACTAAATATTCTTTTCTATGAGGTAAATAAACACAGAAGCACATTAAATAGTAGAAAACATAAATGCAACCATTAGGTTGATCATTATAATATATATGTTACTGTACTTGATAATGTGTATTTGGCAGTTACCAGTTGCTTCTCTTCTCATTAAATTATGTACGACACTAATGCGTAGGGGTCACGCGCATAAGAAAAAAGGCAGTCATTAGAAAGCAAGACAAAACATGTTATGTGTTAATTTAGATATAAGGGGTCCAGTTATAAAATACATACTAAAATAAAGTACCCTGAGAAAAATTTTTTAATTGCTAGATAAGTTGTTGCGGTTTTACTATATGAAAGTATTTTCAAGGCAAACTTATAATTAAATAATGAAAATGGAGATGGTTGATCTTTAACCTTCGATCTCCTGCCAGTAAACTTGAAGCCATAACTCAAGCACAGTGCTTGCAAGATCATCAAAATATATACATAGATCTATACCTGAAAAGGAAAAAAAAAAGAATGAGACTTCTTTGAGTACTCTGATATAGAACTAGTTCATGTGGAGATAAAAATAAATAACACTAAGAACATGTTTGATGCTCAAAAAGATAGTCAAACATCACTTCAAACCTCAGATAACCCAACCTGGAAATATTCAACCATAATCTGATTTAAGAAGACATTCTGATTTATAACACAATGCAACTTAAGCGATCTGGTAAAAGTTTTCTGTTATTTCCATGTCTTCTCTAATTGGACCCCAAAATGATGTAAAGTGACAAGCAAACCTGCTCAAATACTGGGCATCCCATCCAGCCCGCCTGAGCCAGGAACATTTAGAACAGGCTTGGGCTTGATTTTTCAGCCCAGCGGGTCAGACCGGGCATAAAACTCAAGCCCATCTTTTAAATGGACCAGGCTCGGGTTTGCATCGACCTAATCAGGGCATGGCCCGATCCCAATTATACAAATCTTAAATTAATAAATATATTATATATTATATGATAAAATATATTAACTACCTTGAGTACCCTTAACAATTCCCATTATTACTTCCCTATCCCACCCCTTAGATCCCTAATCCATCCCGTGGCAAATTAGGAACTTGGTGAAGGAGGTGGCAGCGTATCTAAGGTTTCTCCTCCCCGCTTCCTTGCCTCAACCCAACAACCTCCCATGCACCATGCCATCGCCCACCGCTCCACATGACAGCCAGAGGCCCAGCCTAGAAGCCCAAAAACCAGAATGTAGCAGGCTTGGGCCTAGGAAAGAGGCCCATAGGCCAGGTTGGGCCCCAGCTTGGAAAAAATTGGCACGGTGACTTGGGCTGAGCCCATCCCAAATCTGGCTTGCCTAGTAAGCAGCTCTAATCACAAGTCAACTAGCATGAACTCAGGATTGTTAGTGATTACCAAGTACAAGTAGAAGCTCAACAAAGAGTTGCAAACTAAGAGATAATAAGGGATATAACAGACACACAAAACAGATCAACCATTTTCCTTGCATATGAAGGTTAGGAGAAGATGTTACTAAGAAACAGCATTACAACATTTGTAATAATTGTGCATGTATGTCGTTCTGTTATCTTTTCTTCCAAACAAGCAAATATTATTTAGTAGCAGAATATAGAATTGCAAAATTCTTGCTACAGAGAATATAAGGATGGGAAACAGCATCACCTTATTCTTTAATTGTTGTTCCTGTGCTATTCAACTTGATTTTCCAATCACGTAAATGTAAGATCTCCTGATCTGCATTTGTAAAACAAGCATTTTGTGATTCACAGAACCTTTGGATATAAGCAAAAAAATCTCATGATGCAATTGGAACAATAGGTTCATGAGTGCCACCAAACCTCTCTCTTTTTTATTTTTAGTGCATACCCACTTCAAAAGCAAATTAACAGGCAGATATGTTGCAATCAGCAGTGCTAGATTAAAATTTCAACTGCTGTATGGATATTCCAGTTTGTAACGCAAATCACAATTGCTTGATTCTATTTTTGGTGCCGATACAGAAACATGAACCAGTAGATAAGATTGCAGATAAGATCTTGATGACTGCAATGATGCCAAACATTGGATCACCCAGTCGTTTGAATCCTTACATGCACTCTGAAATGCACAGTTTTAAACAATTAAGAGAAGAAACATACATAGAAATATTGATTATTTGATTCCTGAATTAATCACCTGGATTGGTAGCCCAGTCAATATTAAGATGCAGTGGTATGATGATGAAATTTGCTTTTTCTTTATTTGTTGAACACTTTAAATTTTATAACAATTCCGAGTTCCCTGATGTAAAGCTAGTTGAAACTCAAAAGTTAAATAACTAAACGACAATCCTTGACACAATGTTTTGCATTCATTAACACCTCATAGTTCATACTACTAACTGGTTAAGGAAGTGGCCTGGAGAAGAAAATGAACTGCAAAGCAACGACCTCGTATAAGCAATTCAATAAATAAGAATATTCAGACATGAACTTCCATTTTCATTTTCATGTGAATATAACGTGTTTCACAGATCATAAGATTTTGTCCATAATCTTCCACAGTTTGAATGCTGTGGTCACAGAAATTATTTTGCCATATTCATAACAAAAAATGTGATAACTAGAGGAATGTTTTAATATGAAGAGAAAAAACTCTTAGAAGTTATATTGTACCATGATAACCACCGCAAATGACAGGCACAGCTGACAAGACCCTACATATTCACGTGAGGTCCTGAATGGCAAGTCACACTAGCTTATTGGTTGGCTATAAAGGATTAGTAGAGAAGTTGAAAGACCAAGAGATGGCTATAAATTCTAATGACAACTCTACCAAACAGTCAATCATCTCCATTATGCTGGAAAATTTTATATGAAACCTGAATGCTTCAGCACAGAATACTATATGTGATGCTAGCCAGGGATTCAAGTCCCAATGGGACGTCCCATAGGACACCGGGATGAGGTACCATCCTATATGTTGGGACAGACCATCCCGCTAGCGTCCCGGTATCCCGATCAGGACGTCTTGGACATTCTCTGTCTCAAGTGTCAGGACAGGGTGGGACGGCGATGCATCCCTTTCCATGAAAAAATCGGGACAGCCTCGTCCCACGGGATTTAAAACCTTGATGCTAGCAACATATATGATTAGATCAATGAGATTCTCAGAGCATCTAATTACTTACTCTCACTACGTGCATCAATCTAAACATATTTAACAACCCTTCTTTGCTTTGTTCAATCAACATAACGACAGCTTTATGGATAATCTTATAATTCACTACAATCCAAGAATGTCTGGTGACCAGCTCATAATGCCCAATGAATGGATGTTAAATTCCTGACAAAGGCAAATTCAGGAAATATAGAGTCCTACCATGGAACGTAGAAGGCTACTTTATACCTTAGCACTCAACAAGGCTTGTCTTATTGCCATCGAGTTTAATTTCATAAGACCCGAGAACGAGCCTTGATGGAATGAGATGAAGACAGCGTTCGATATAAAGAATGGCATCCCCACCCGTCAATCACCAATTACATACTCCTCCGGCTGCCTCACCAACACATTTAATCCATTCACAAAAGACTCAATAAATCACAAGAGGATCATCCGCGTATTTAATCATTTTCCTAATCCACCAGAAAATATAAGAGAACATCCGCTTGGACAAGAAGTTCTAGATGAATTCTAAAACACAAACTTCAATAAAATCAACAGAGCCAATAAGACTATCCCATTGAGATCGAATCCAATGCCATCAAATACACCAAACCACAGAATCCACTTAGACCCAGAGATCGCAAGCGTGCTTGCATGAGACAAAAGAAAGGGGAGCAGGAAACATGATTCTCGAAGGTCCGATCCTCAAAAACCCTAACTCTAGAACGAATCTGGGAAGCGAAACCCTAACCCTAAAACAGGAGAAGGATCGCGAGCCTTACTCTATTGAGCTATTCCGGGAGAGGACGGCACAGAGAAGGATCGGAGTGGCCGGAAGGTGACCGGAATCGCAGCCGAGTGGGAGAGCTTGCCCGCGTCCGCGAAGAGAGGCTGACAGAAACGAAGGAAAGGAGAAAGGAAGGGGGACGCGGAAAGGAAAAGATAGAAGCAAAGGAAATTTCGAGGACGTGGCAAATTATTATTAGATCTCCACGATAATCGATGTTCTAGGAGGATCAATGGCGCTTTGCCTCTTTCCTAATGCATGCCGGACGGATGATTGGATGTCCTACTGGACTCACTAAGTGCCACGTTTAGAATTCTGTGGTGGGGCCTGCTTTTTTTTTTTTTTTTTTTTTTTGGCGGTTGGGGGTTGGGTTTTGGTTTGGGGGCGGGTGCGCGTTGAGATGCACTGTCGCTCGTAGCGGCAGGTGTTTATCGTTTAACCGGGTCGTGCGCGTTCGCTTTTCACTTTTTCTTGTTAATCCACATCCGCTGCGGTACGGATGGCCTGACTTGGAAAGGGAATCCAAGGTGTAATTGTGAGGTGATCTCAGCCGTCCAATGCGGTGGATTTCGCTTCCAAACGGATTGAAAATTTACTTGTACCCGGAAAAGACATGCTGCGAATTGGTCGGATAGAACATAGAAGTTTTATACGGATGGTGAATCCACCATCTAACTTGACGGTTAGATGCCATTGCATCCGTCCGATCATGTGTCTAGGAGAAGACACGTGTGATGCTACACCCATGCTGATTGATTCAAATGAAATTTGTTTCAGATTGCAGGTGGTATCGATCTTGATGGATGGTCTTTGGACGATGAAATCTATCTAGATTTTGTCCGTTGGTAGATGATCATTTGAAAAATCTAGCGCAGTCCATTGGAGGCTTGTAACACCCAGTTCGTTTCAACCTAAGAGGGAGATGGGTCTAGTCCACTTAGCCGATCCAAATAGACAAATCAGCCAAAAAAAACCCCACACACACACACAAAAAGAAAAGAAAAGAAAAGGATCGGCACATGCTTGCCGTATACTGGTGTTGCTACCGATTTATGACTCAAAGGTCGGCACGATTGGAGTTGAGTGATGGAACGGTGATTAGATCTATAAAAAAATTTTGATCGGATTTGGTTTTGATGAGGATCCTCAAATGCTTAACTCAGAAACTTGGAACAAATGAGAAGGAGTAAACGAGAGAGAGAGAAAGATTTCATATATAAGGATCCCCTATTAGTTTCTATTTATAAATAGAGGTGAGAGCCGTGAGAGGATAGAAGTGCAGGAGGTCATCCTGGTAATTTCAAGTGTGAAGTCTGCAAGATTTCTAACCTTATCTTTTAGGATTCAGTGGTTTGTCCATTGTCTTATCTGCTCTATCATCGGTTGTTCCCAATGGTCATAAAATTTGAAAATCTGCACGGGAGTTTAAGATCGATCCTTTCGATTATATTGATCAAGGTCGATCAGAGTATCTTGGATCGATAGAAGACAAGGTCGGTTGAAACCAGAGTCAGGTGGTGATCGAAGCTGTTCACATCTTCGGCTTAGTAGAGGCAGAATTCTCTGTCCATATCATGTACTTCTACTTCTAAGTCTAAGCTAAGACTGGGTCAGATAAAGGGAATATGCCAAGCCTGCTCCATTGATCAAATCGAGGACACACGTTGCATTTCTATTTCTTCAGATGGAGTGGTGCTTTTCCATCTCTTGGACTAGATGAAATATCGCATTAGGAGGTCGGTGCGGTCGATGGAAAGTCATCGGTGGTAGTTGTTAACAGATGTGTCTGGCTCGAAGCATCGCGCATGTTCTTTGAGATGTGCTCATAAATGTGCCATCCGAAAAGACTGGTTCGGCCAATCCCACAATGCCATGTGGTGGCCATCTATCCATTGGAAGCTAAATCAATCATTATGCTGTCAAATACAAAGAGGTCAATTCTTCTTCTTCAAAGGTTGACTCGTCACCATTTGGGGCCGACTCATCTATTATTTGGGTCAACCTTTGAACCATTATTTTTTGACTGTCTTCTGTATTGTGTTTGCGATTGTTTTAAAATCAACTTTTGTTGGAGGTAGGGTTGACTTATGTCTATCATGAGTCGACTCTTGAAGTGCTAAGGTCAACTTTTAAAGGCTTTGTTTTTTCATATGTTTTGTCTTTATCTTGAAACCATCTGATGGACTCTTCTAGAATTGGGGTTGACCCATCTCTATCTAAGGTCGACCTATAAAGCTTTGGGTTTGACTCTTTCAAAGGTTATTTTTGTATGTTCTATGTCTTTGGCCTAAGATTGTTCAAGGGTTAGCACCTGCAAATCCAGGGTTAACTCATGAAACCAACACGTTGGGGTCAAATAGTCTTGAATTTTGAGGCTTGACTTAGGAAAGTTGCAAAAAAAGATGGTCTTTTTTTGAACCTGCGGACATTTTGGGGTTGACTCTTCTAAGCCAGATTTTATGAAAAATATCTTAAAAACTCTTTTGACTTAATTGTTTTGAGATTTTTTTTTAAAATTTAATGGGTCATTTTGAGCACCATAAGAGATCCTATGACTATTCTTAAAATACACAATTAGTACCAGTTGTACTCAAATATTTGCATCATCAAAATCAAATCTTAGATCACAACATGTACTTTCTCGATTTACTAAATAAATATTAAAATTTCATAGCACTTTAGAAATACAGTTACCACATTATAAATATCTTTTTGTCAAAAGCTTTAATTACACAAGCTCTATTTCTAAAAGCTTCGTTAATAAAAATTTTATTGCTAACAATAATCCCAAACATACCCTAAAAATTCTATATATGAAAGCTCTACATAAAGCTTTGTAAGACAAAGCTTTGCTAGCTACAACAATGCCAAATGAGCCAAACCCTTTAAATGAATATGCATTAAACTGCATATTTGTATGGCTTTTTTAACAAATTTTTTATCGTAGCTAAAGATGGGACATTTAAAATTATACTTGAAAGAATCATTAGTCTTTTTTTTTTTTTTTCTTTAGACGTAACTTTCAATGATCAAGCAAAATAGCGTGCTTATTCATCTTGCAAAATAAGCAATTTTATGATTTCATGAACTATTGTTATATGTATGGGCATCGTATCCATAATTACCATTCATACTTAATTTAATTGTAAGTATAAATTATTTCTAATTCAATTTTCTCCTTATCTGGATAGACGGTCAAGATCAATCTAGTCCCGCGAAACACCCCACCATGAGCCATTCCACTTAAGGTTGGAAATGGGCTTGGATGGCCCGATTTTGGGTCGGGCTATAGGCTGGCCTGAACAAAATCAGACCAGATTTCTGCTTGAATATATAACCCATTCATCTTTCAGATCGAACTTGAGCACATCATTGATCCAACTCAAACTTGATTTGAGGCTGTTCCTCAACCCGCTCCATTCTCCTCTCCCTCCTCTTCTTCCTCTCCCGTTTCTTTAATGCCACCGCCATCGGATCGTCCATGGATGGAGATGAAGACAAAGACGATCAAGAGATCTAGAGATGGAGACGTCAGCAGATCATCTGGAGACAGAGATCAAGAGAGGGATTAATAGATTAAGAGATTAGGGTTGTTTGGTGATCAGGAGAGGGGGCTCCAGAGATTAGGAGAGGTGCGAACAAGTCGTCCGAAGATACAAGTTGGCACTTAATTGACTTGGCCATGACGGGCTCATCAGGGACAAGGGATGGGGACATGTGGTTGAAACGGAGGCGATGGGCATAACGGAGGACTTAAGAAGGTCGGTAGAGGGGTCCCCAACGATGTATCGAGATGGAAACGAATTGTTAGGGATGGAAACAAGCACCCAATCGGACTCTTTTCTCTTGCACTAGGTTGGCCCAATCAGACTTAGATTGGATTTGGGTCTGGACTCGAGCTGATTTTTTTTAAAAAAATCAGATTTAAGTCCAGCTGGACCTTAAAAATTATTTCGGGGCCGGGGAACAGCCCGGCCCAGTTCCAACCCTAATTCCACTACAAATCCCGGCTTTCCAGTTTCCACTTCTCCAGGAGAAACCCTAACCCCAGCCCCCGCCTCCCTCTTCCTCCCTCCTTCCCGGCCTCCACCGTCTTACCCATACCCCTTGCCGCTGCAGGCCCTGCTGGGCTGCCGCCACCATGCAGATCTTCGTGAAAACCCTCACGGGGAAGACAATCACCCTGAGGTGGAGTCTTCCGACACAATCGAGAACGTCAAGGCCAAGATCCAGGACAAGGAGGGCATCCCCCCAGATCAGCAGCGCCTCATCTTCGCCGGAAAGCAGCTCGAGGATGGCCGGACCCTCGCCGACTACAACATTCAGAAGGAGTCCACCCTCCACCTCGTCCTTCGTCTCCGCGGCGGCGCCAAGAAGCGCAAGAAGAAGACATATACCAAGCCAAAGAAAATCAAGCACAAGAAGAAGAAGGTTAAGCTCGCCGTTCTCCAGTTCTACAAAGTGGATGACTCTGGCAAGGTCACCCGCCTCAGGAAGGAGTGCCCCAACGCCGAGTGCGGTGCCGGGACCTTCATGGCCAATCACTTCGATCGCCACTACTGCGGCAAGTGCGGCCTGACCTATGTCTATCAGAAAGCCGGAGGCGAGTAAGTGAGCTAGACTTCTCTCGATCTCATCTCAATCTGTTTTCTAGCAATAGGGAGAGGAAAGATGGGATCTCGTAGAGAGAGGCACTAAAAGGTCGTTTCTTTTTTTGGGTTTATATGGTATTAGAGATTTTGGTTTTATGTTGGTTTGTTAAAAGGTTATGACTTGGAACACCAGTTGGTCTGGTTTCTGACCTGGTTCTTAATGTTTGATGAATTTTGTCATTTACGAAATATGGATGATTATGAAAAGATTTGGTTTTTAATTTATATGGTTGCTTGGTTCATTGCTTACTCTGTACTTCTAAGTAGTTGTAGTGATGTGAAATCTGGTTGCAAGTGGAGAATGTTTTGATATCTGGGATTTTGGATTTCTGTTGGTTCTGTCGAATGTTATAGAGAGGCAGACCAATAAGCAAGAATCTGCAGCCTGGTATTTATTTTTTAAAAATTAGTCTTGGCTTGTTTATGCAAAGTAGAATGGTTATTGTAATCTTCATCTTGCATACTTGAAATGCTTAGTTCATGATAACTGATGCTGGTTTTGGAATCTGCTTTCTTTGATATTCTTAGTTGGTGCTGATTTTGTCAGAGGGTATTAGGTGTGGTAGGCTGGTGAATTAGGTTCCTGTTTTTTTTTTTTTAATCATAACATTGATGGCTACAGTGGATTGGTCCTTGATGTCATATAAGTTCTGATAAAATGTACCTTGTCAGTGACTTTCTCGACGGGATCTTTCTTTGAATGGTTTTTAAGTTGGAGGTTGGTGAATTAGGTTCCTGTTTTTGTTTGTTTTTATGAATTTGTCTATCATAACATGGATGGCTAGGGTGGATTGGTTCTTGATATCATATAAACGCTGAGAATGTCTGCTTTGTGGATGACAGTCTTTATAAGCTCTTTCTTCAAATGGCATTGGCATTGTAGAATCTGGTTGGTATTATAATTTGGTAAGGCTCCTTTATATTTGCTCATGCCTTGATGAATTAATT
Source organism: Elaeis guineensis (assembly GCF_000442705.2). Classification (NCBI taxonomy): domain Eukaryota; kingdom Viridiplantae; phylum Streptophyta; class Magnoliopsida; order Arecales; family Arecaceae; genus Elaeis; species Elaeis guineensis. Next base: position 20,808,336 of record NC_026002.2, read on the forward strand.
GCAAAAGTAATGTTCTTTGTACAACTTTGTTCAATTATTTTTATTTTGTTGGAACGGTTGTGAAATTTCTACCTTTAGGTTGCTGTTTATGTATTCATGATAGGTAAACTTTAGAGCTTATTACTGGGTCATTATTAGGTTCTACTTTTGTTTTTTTAACATCTTAAGAAGCAAGAACTGCACATGAGTGATGACTGAGTTCCTATGTCCTTTTTTCTACCAACTAGATTTTTGCATTTGGAATAATTTTTTTGTTTTTCTTAATTTCTTGATTTGCAATTTAGTCTTTTACGTAGCTATGTTTACTTAAGCACTTATGCAAATGCAAAGATGTATATGCAAGAGTTATTGCAATATTTCATATACAACATAATCTGTTTTCTTATGGATATACATCATTTAATAACAATCTAATCAGAGTGACTATCTCTCTCTTTCTCTCTCTCTCTCACTGTGTTTGTGTGTCTCTGTGTGTGTGGTTTTGGACTATGTTTTTTTTCCACTTTGTCAAGCATCATTTTCCTCTTCCATATGTTGATATTAGCTTATTACTAATATGAGCTAGCCATTTGTGTAGCACGTATGCCATTGAATTTTGAAAGCTTGATGAATTTACGTTGATTGAACTTCAATTTTTGCCTTTTCTTTTGCATCTAATTATAATTTATATCAACTTTATTGTTTTAGTTTCTATAGGTGAAATGGAAATTTTCTTTGTATGTATATTGATGGGCTTGAGTGAACTTTAAGAACATTTTATTGTTGATATGGGTGGGATGTGGCGGTTAAGTTGGTCATAAATAGAATGAATTTTGAGTAATATGGTGCTTAGCTATTGTCTAATACGAGTGGCCCTTTCTAATTGGTGGCCACGAGCTTCCTTTTGATAGGAAATTGTAGATTTTGTCTGATGCAGAAAAAGAAACTATTTTAAGTCCTTAGGGGACCTTGTACTTAGGATTGCTTGATTTGAATTGGATGGGAGCTCATAGTCATTGAGAAGCTTGGTTTTTTGATGCAATGTGAAACATTTCATGCTTGGAATATCTTGGAAGCTTAAGCTTTTGTTCTTCCTATTGTTATAAAATAACTTAGTTTTGATGCATCATGATGCTAAGCTGTTTGATACAAATTTGTTGTCCTGTGTAAGTGTGAGGTTGCTCATTTGACTCATGAGTTGCGTTCGGTGCCAGGACAAGTAGGCATGTTCTTGTGTGATGTTCATCCATTTCATGGGTGCACTCATAGTCAACTTTGTGTTGGTTGGAAGTGAAATAAGTGAAATGTAAGAGCGCAGGATTGTCTGGGTGACGTGTGGCGATTGTTTGATAGAGCAGGTCCAATGTTACATGACTATCCTCATCTAGGACACACTTTAGCAGTCATGGCCTTTTAACTTGCCCGACTGCATAATATTGACAGTTTTAATGCCTTCCTGACCTTGTACCTATTGCTGGCATCATATGAAGCCAAGCACAAGTTTGTGCAATCGATTGCTTAAGGGTCCGTTCTTTTGTAGGTAAAAAATTTGCCTGAGAATCCATACTTTCCTGGGTAAATATTTCTCAGGCAATATTTAGATAGAAAAATAATTTATTTATGTTCTTTTATACATGGGAAAGTGACTTTGGAATTTGTTACCCATGTTCTTTTATATTACTACTTTTCTGGATAAGTTGGTAAAATTTATCCATATTTTTCATGATATCCCTTATGCTTTTTAGATTTAACTAAGCTATTAAGCATTGAATGATGGAGACATTGAAAATGAGAATGGGCATTTTAGGGACAGCATTAAATGTCTACTTCACTGGCTGATGGAAAATAATTTAGCCACCCCTTGGATGGGTAAAATTTTTTTCATTTTATCGGTAAATGTTGTCCATGGTAAAGTAACTTATCCATCTTAAAAAGTGTGAGAACATGGGTAAGATAGTCATAGGCGCAAGGCGCCCTTAAGGCGCTTGGGGGGTCTAACGTCTTTAGGCGAGAGGCGTTAGAAAAGCACTCGTCCGAGTGAAGTAAGGTGCTAAAATTGGAGAAAAAAGCAGAAAATATGATATATAGATAAATAACAACTAGAGATAACTATCATAATATGAATTATCATATAATTAACAATTTAAGTATAAAACATATATAAAACAGTAAATGCTCAACTAATTCAAGATAAAGTATATGATAACAAGCCATAGGCAGCTCTAAATTCATAAATGAAATAGAAAACATAACAATCCTAAAGTTCATCAATGGAGTCTCATAAATAAAATAGAAAACATAAACAGTCATAAAGTGGAATCATATAAATGAAACAAAAAAGATAAATAGCCCTAAAGCTTAAAGTTCATTAATGGAATCATTAGATTCAGTTCCACTTCCATAGTTGTCATCATTTTCATCTTTTCCATACTAATTGACCACTTTATCCCTTGTTAGCAATAGAACTAAGAAGTTAAATGGGTGGTCTTTTAGGTTTTTAATACTTTTCAGCCATTAAAAAAAAAAATAATCGTAGAGTTCACTGATGCGCCAAAGACAGGCACCTCGCCTCATTGAGAAGGGCCCTAAAAGGCGCCAAAGGCGTGCGCCTAAGTGAAAGGGCATCGTTTAAAGCATCAAGGGGCGATGACCTATTTTGGCGCCTCGCTTGAGCACCTGAGGCGTGCCTTTTGGCGCCTTTGACATCATTGAACATGGGTAAGTTGGTCAATGAGAAAATTGACCAACTTGCCCATGGGATTTACTCACAAAAGAACAACCTCTAAAGGAAAAACAAGGAAGTGTATGACCTTTGCATGTGGTCGTAGATTGCTTCCACTACCAGCCTGCCATAGGTGAGGCCATCTACAGGAGTCCTGGGAAGTGAGATTTTCCTCTCAAAGACTTCCTTGGGCAAGGTCAGCTCTGCAACAAGCTAAATGCTCCAAGCCTGGCTGTGTGAAGGGAGGGCTTGGTGGTGTCACCTCCTCCATAGTGGAGTATGCTGCTTCTAGTCATCCTCTAATTCGATTTAGAGCCTAGACCTCTCAAGTCCACATGAAGTATATGTATTAAACATAATCTTGTAAAGGAGGAAAAGGGGAGGAAAAAAAGGAATACTGACACATTGGAAATTTAGCTCTTCATGGGCCATTAGACAAGTAAATACAGAGATAATAGACAAGCATCTTTTTTTTTTTTTTAAATTTATCCGGCCAGCAACTCTTTAAAACAGACTTGTGAAGACCAGGTCTAAATAATTACTTTGAGTGCAACATCTCTTTGTACTGCTTCATAGCTTACAAATACTCAGTTTTAGCCTGTCTGATCCCATCAACAATTACTCAACATCCTATCAAAACGTATGAAAGGCTTCCAATGCATGCCTAGCGCTTGCCATCCTCCTTGTCTCCCTCATCGGCATACATGCTGAGCTGAGGCCCTGATATGACATAGGATTTCATAGTCCCAAATGGAGTCACCCTTGCCAACTTCACCTCCAAAGGGCTCAGGCAAGCTCTGTTGAGCTCACGAGAGATGCATTGTTCAAGGTGAGCAAGGCTAGGCTGATGGAGTTGCCGGCGCTTACCGGGCAGAGTTTCTGGAATGTGGTCCTACAATATACTCCCCCCTCCCTGGGGCATCAATGCAGCACACACCCATCCTTGCTCCGCTGATCTGGTGTTCATCGTGGAAGGGTGGCTTGAGATTGGGCTCATTGATTCCAACTACACACTCTTCGCTCAGGTTGTTAGGTTCTTTGAACTAGAGACATGCTTGTGTTTTCTTAAGGGCCTGGTGCACTTCCAACTAAACAAAGGTGCCAGGTACCCAGCCAATGCAATAGCAGCATTTGACAATGCCAATGCTGGCATAATGGTTATGCCCAAGGCCTTGTTTGGCAGTGGAGTCAACAAGGAGGTGACGGCCGAGTCCTTCAAGACAGATGCTCGAACTGTTGACAAGCTTGTTTTGGCTAACATGGGTTGATTTATTTGACCTTGGTGTGTGGGATTTTTTTTCCCCTGAACATCTGCAAATTCTTTGTTTCAAGTTTTGTGGGTCCATCAGAAAGTAAGCTGTAAGCTTTCTTTCAGGTTTCACAGTGTTTTGCTTCAATCTGGCAAAATCCATCTCTCTCTCTCTCTCTCTCTCTAATTCACAATATCCATTTCAATATACTTTCGTCATCCAATGAATCATAAGCCTTAATTATTTTCCTAATCATGGCCATCAATAACTAGCTTATTGTGTAAGCCACTGCCGCTGCTGAAACTGTTAGTAACTATATTGAATAAAGTGTACTCAGATTAGGAGAATGATGTAATCTCGAACTATGATGAGTGGCTTGTTAGTGGCACAGAGAAATGAGAGTTTATTAAAACTTAATGGTTGATTGACCAAAGCTATGGGGTTTCTATATGTGTGTTTGTTTGAGATCTAAACAAATTGAAAGAATTTTGTGCCGATGTCCAGGTTGTTAGATTGTTTTAGCACATTGTACCTTGACTTTTAACCTCCTTCAGTTCTAACATGTTAACTTTGTGAAGCTGCTTGTTGGTCAGATTATGTCTCCATATTGCCTGGGTCATCAACTCCTGGAATTCTGGTAAAAATCTAATGGCTGGACCTCTATAACACAATCATTTGAAATAAAAATAGTAACAAAGAAGGGCTTGCCAATCTGATAAACAATGCTGGTGATTAATTCCACTAGGCGCCCATGCAACACTGCTGGACTCTATGATTTGTCCCTGAAGCTTGATGTTAGTAATGTTTCTCCATAGCATGGTTTTGGTGCCAAAGTTGATTCCAGTCTTCACTCGTTGGTGTTGATGTGTTTCATATTGAAGGCCAGCAGAAATTTCATTTTCCTTTCCTTTTCTCTTATGCATAGTCATAAAACATTTGCAAACCTGCGGTCGGGTGCATTGTCAAAGATATTTCATCTCAATTTGCTTTTGTTGCAAATAAGCTTTCCAATTGGTTCCATTTGCAGTTCATTTGTATGCAAAGTCCCCTTGGCTTTCTACTGCAGTCATTGAGCGTAGATAATGATGGTAATCATGTGTTCAGAGGCTCAATCTGCACCAGAATTCTCTTTTGATCGACAAACAACAAACTACCGGCCATCCACAAACTAAAGCTCCTAAATCAAGCCTTACACTGATCATATTGCTGACAAAAAATACACAAATTTCTGAGTTACTTTGGATTCTCAATGCTCACAATGAGCTTCCAAAAAATAATGGTCCAGCTGCCGGTACGGCATCATTGGTGGGCAACATATGTTCACAGTGTTGAACACTTGACTCTGAACATCTCTCTGATGGACTCTTCTGTGTTTAACTTTGTGATGAACATAGAGACACTTTGCAATAGTGGCCGTATCTCATGTTGATAGAAAGTGAATCTACAGGTAACAAATGCTTGGTTGAACAGAAGCTGGTCACAGTATCATCACTTCGACTGTGCCGCTTTATTAGAGTAAACTCTATCACCTGCAAACGCTTCAAAACTATGTAGATTCTACCCAGAACACAGACATGGTTCATCAATGGCCACAAATTGTTTCAGTCATCTTGTATTACATTTATTATGACATACAATTTTAGATTATTGAACCCTCCAGATAAGATTGTTCTGGATGAGACCACAACATTACCAAATCAGAAGAGCAAAACAATGGTGACAGCACAAGAATGTCTTCCTGGATGTCACCTATAAAATATATTGCACGCTAGCAATAGAAAAGCACTTCCATGAGGCCGGCATGCAGCACTAGTAATATATAGGTGCTGATCAGGTACCGGGCTGTAGCCATAGCAGCATTTGGCCGTGCTAATGCTGGTACTCTGGCTGTGCCCAAAACCTTGTTTGGCAGTGGAATCAACGAAAGGGTGTTGGCCAAGTTCTTCAAGACTAATGCTCAAGCCATTCATACTTGTTTCAGCTGCCACGGGCTGATTTATTTGGATGCCCTGAAGTTGCTGGTCTCTACATTACATGTTTGGTTTTGTTGGCACTAAATCCCAGTGGATGGTGTGTCGGAGATCAACCAGGTGGCTTGAAAGGTGCAGGCCCAGGCCCTTCACAATGACCAACGAACCTGCAAAAATGTCCACTTGTCGGAGTATGTCTGACAAGGGTGATTAAGTCAGCTGAAGTTTAAAAAATAGTCAAAGAAGAGAAAAAAAGTACAAAAATGAGATTTTTGCTCTCTGAAGTGGAGCTTACTTGAGGATTTCTTCGTTACCACTCTATATAAAGATAGAGCCATGGGCCGTTACTCCGGAGTCTGGTAGGTCGTTAGGATTTATTAGGCTACGATCTGATAGACTGTTAGAATAGAGAATTCGCTCATTAATTTATGAATTAGGATTGTTGGTTGTGGGTATCAGCTATGGATCGTGTTTATGTTCTGAAGGTTATTGGGAGATTTCAAGAATCCCCCACATGGCTGAATACGTTGATGTCTTGAAGTCGGTGTAAGATTGAGGCTCTGCCTTGGTCTCTTTGATCTCTTCATGGTGTCCAAGGTCAACCCGAGCACCTAGTCGGTTAGATAGTGAGACCAAGTTTAGTTTCTTGTGGTTGATCGTATTGTGTACTTTTATTAATTTTGAGCCATTAGTCGATTCTTAAGTAATCGGGATGTCTCCATGCAACCTGTATAGTTGAAAGGTCATTGGCCAAGTCCTGAGAATTCTTCTCAGTATCAATTCAAGATTAAAAATTTGAGTAGTTACCTCGACAGTTGCCCTCCGCTCCTGAGCCTGAGATGATCTCACCATTTTGGATGAAAGGAGTAATATTGTTATTTTTTCAACCTCGATTTTGGTATATATTAGGTGAATTGGTTTTTCAATTGTCTAGCATTTATTGTTATCTCGAGGAGTGCATGGATGTTTTTGGTTGTGGGCTGTGTAACAATAATAATGAATGAGTAGAACGAAGCGACGCATCGCCTTTATTTTGGTTGATTATATGATCCATGGTATTATTCTCGAATCGACTGCAATCCTCCATGTGTCGAAATATTATTAGCATGAGACTATTCCTGTAGATTATCTTATATGGCATCATCACAGAATAGATGCGATGAAGAGTCAGAAAATCCATCGGTGTAAATTTGCTCAATGTGTCGTCATCGACAGAGAAGAAGAAAATTAGAGTTTCAATTGTAGCCGTTCAAGTGGAATATATGTAGTAGTCTCCTTGATTCCTTCTTACTTTTCTTCTTCTCCATGAAAGCCTTCCTGTTGTAGTTGAAGAGGAGCTTCCATTCCTCCATTTCTTCCGATCCCGTCGTTCCTCCAGCTTTTTCCCAATCATTTTTGCATCTTTTGATGGTATTTTTCTCTTACTCCTTTCCCTTTGTATTTTATCTATTTCTTCTATAGTTCCCCTTCATTCTCCCATTTTCTTTTCTATCTCTTGTCTCTTTGCTTCATTTCTCTCTCTTTCTTTCCAATGTCGAACCCTAGGAACATATCCAGGGGTGAGAGCCACCTGAGAGATTAGGGCTTTCAATCTCCTCATTATCAGGAGTTGCCCAAGGTTTTCCTCAGTCTTCAATCGATTTTCGTCGATCTTCATCCTATCTCGGGCATTCCTCGGCTCGAAGATTGGAAAGTCTAATTCTCAAGCATTTCTCAGATCTGAGAAGTGAAGAATCTACACTGGCTGGGGCTGATTTGGAACGACTTCAAGGTCAGTATTATATCCTGCATTGGTATCAGTTATTGGTCCTTGATCCAGAAGGTCGAGTGATCCTTGCTTGAGAGGGTTGCATCGGTATTTTTGAAGAATTTCTTCGATCTAGACTCCATTTTCCTCTTCACTCATTTATTTGCAATATTTTTTATTTTTATCGGATTGTTCTTACTCAACTTGCTTCGAATTCCATTCGAATCCTTTGTTTCTTTATTATTCTTTGTGATATTCTTCACATCAACTTGAGATCGTCTCTTTTTCAAGCCCTCTTCATTCTCAAAAATCATTCTCGACTTTATCATCAATTTATTACCGGCTTTTCTTCATCAATCCATGAGTGGAAAAATAGATTTTTCTTTGTTTCAACCGACCACCCATGAGGTTTCAGTTGGGTTTGGGCTGAGCCCAATCGATTTCTGAATTAAAATGATACAATCCTTAATGAGGACCAAGAAGATTTTCACAATCTGCTCGGTGTCAAGGTGCCTCCTCAACATCAGCTGTTAACCAAGTAGAATTTGTATGATATTGGACTGAGTCCCGTTAATTCCCTCGGTACAATTTTAGTTCTTCTCTTTTATTTTTCTTACTGCATCTGTGCTTTTGTATTTTTTGAATAACTTTTTTGTTCGGCATTGTAGTCATGAAGCCTATCGCTGAGATGATGCAAAATGCTGCGAAGAAGAGGTCAGGGTCCTCCTGAGAAGATTCTTCTTGAGGGACTTCAAGCTCAAAGAAACAGAGGAGTGAAGTCAGGAGTTCTTCAGCACAGAGGACAACTTCTGAACTAACCAGAATCACTCCACCTCCACCAATCCCAAGGTCTGAAACTTCAAGCTCAACCCTAGCCAATGTCGAGGATGACCTGGAGGTAGTTGAAGCAACTCATGTTGGAGTAGCTCCGCCAATGTCCTTAGAGTGGGGCTCATCCTGAGCTTTTGCTTCTTCACTCTGGTGCTCGTCCACATTGGAGTCTTCTATTGTGCTAATAGGGCTGATGTCGGGCATGAACCAAGGAAAGGCACCCCAATCCTCTTCGAAACTCGCCGATCACTCTCCTCGGGACTCATCTGAGTAGGGTTTTATTGCTTTGGGGATGAGAGCCTGGGCCAACGATTCTACTCTCCATAATCATCAGCTTGCCTACGAGCTGATAAAGATGATCTTGTTGCTGGCTGACTAGTTGGAAAGAAAAGTTCATCCTTTGGATGAGATTATATCTTCTTATTATGCATAGCTTCTTGGGATAAGTCTACTTCATTTTTCTTCTTTTTGCTTTATTAGTATCCCAATCTCTTAATTTAGTTACTTTCTTTGTTCCTTTACAGTTGACACATGACATAACTATCATGTATGAGGGGCTAATCGATTTCAACTGATCTAGTCACTCATTAGAAGAAAGGCTCAGGCCACTAAAGCTTGGGCCGAAGTCGCTAAAGAACTCCTCAAGGCTTTTGAGTGAAAGGCAAAGAATGCAGAACAAAGGGCTCATATTCATGTTGAGCTTACTACTAGTCGGGAGAAGGTGCCTGCACTTGAGGCCCAGCTGGTAAAAGAAAAGAAGACCATCACTAAGCTCGAGAAGGAGCTCGATCTCTTTAAAATCCCATATTCCTTTCAGATCCATCCGAGATCATCATCCTCCAAAATAGACTTAACAGTGTCTGGGGTTTGAGGAGTCCGAGCACTTTCGTGGTGGAACCCTTAGAAGCCTGAGCAGGTGACCCCGAATCAACAAGTCCCTACTCCATTAGTTTTCTTAGAGGAGAAGGCATGCGAATGAATGCAAGACAAAGAAAAAGAGGCAAAAAAAGAAAGATCAAAGATGGCAAAGAAGACCAACCCATCGAAAATCCTAAAAAAGAAGACAACAACTGCAGCTACCATGACGCTCTTCTCTAACCTCTGCAAATAGGAGGCAAAGTGGGTGATACCCATTTCTCCCATATAATTTATAACATGACTTGATGATGATTGAAGTTTGGATGGATGGTGTGATTGGCTTATGCATGTCAACACCTTACTAGACATCGAAACACCATTTGGATCGGTGCCGCCGAGATGTCCAATCATCGCGCCAAAAAATCTGCACGTCATAATGACTTTTTGAAAAAGGAGCCAAGCATAGATCCTCCATAAATGTGCACATCCGATCGACTACCTAAGTTGTGGCCTCTCAAGAGGCAGCCATAGTGGTGCACAACATCAAAACTCCCTACTTCGATTAGCGCACCTCATCATGACCACACTCCAAAAGGTTCCTGCCAGCACTAGCCTTGGAGAGTTAGCCCGAAGCTCCCACCTCAATCCTGACCGCCAACACCATGACAAGCATAGAAACATCTTATACTTCCTTCATCCGAGCCAAAAAGATGTCTTGGCCTCAGAAGTGAGGGACAACTAATATACTCTAAAATAGGCTGTCCACCACGTCTTTAGCAACCCAGTGGTAGCTTGACACATGTCTAGAAGATGACAGAGCAGCTACTCAACTTTTACCATATAGACTTTACGACTGTGTTGGGGAAGCTTCAGAGTCTTCTATTCGTTAGACGACAAGCAACCGACCATCTTGCTATCCTACTTTCTCCTTCGGTCAGAGAGATCCGTAATCTCAATAATTTTCAGAACATGCGAAACCATTGTTCCTTAACAATCAGAGCACATTCCCATGACATCTGCTCCCTGATAATGATGCACATTCTCAAAAACGACAGGTACTTGCCTTAGTCTATAAAATCCAACTCCTCGCAACCCTTCAGATGAAAGAAAGTAAGTGAACACTTACTCTGTCTACTTTCTCTCTAAGATAGATCCTATATAAATTGGAATCTATCTTCTTTGTAAAGCTCTAAGCAATTCTGACTTCATCTCTGAACTTTGCTTTCCATATAGTATCTTTTAAGCTATCACTTTTCACTCTCTCGTGGTAACCTATTCTACTTTATACTCGACCTCATTACTAAACTCTCACTCTAAAAGCTTAGACCTCTTCTATTTGCTTTCGCAGGATTGATTTAAGCATCGGAGGGTCTATTGCTAGGAAAACCCTTCGGTATGAGGATTTTCATATCTTCGATGGTTTTATAGGATCCAGTTTAGAGGATCGGCCGAGGACTGCACGCTAGCATTCGATCCAGAGATCTCGTTGGGCCGTCCTGTCTCCCCCCCCCCCTCTCTCTCTCTCTTTCTCTTTCGACTCCAGCTCAACAGCTTGAGCTAGCTTGATTCCCCGACAGCAACAGTATCCTTCTAGCCTTTTGGAATAGAGCATAATTTTGGATTGGAAATGGACAAAGCACCCTCCTTTTGGTGAGATAAATGGGTATATGATGCAGCATGGCGGATCCTATTGCCTAGGCTCTATCGTCTAAATGGGAAGAAGAATGGGCTAGTTGCTGACATTTTTCAACCATAGTGCTTTAACTTGGAGATTTAAATAGCCTCGGTTACAAACCACTAGTATCCAAGAAGAATTTAATCATCTGCAAGCTCTTTTAAACTCGGTTTCTCTTAAACAAAATTCTGATCAGCTGATACGGAAGTTGGAAAGCAAAAATGTATTCTCCACTTCATCCTTCTACCAATTTCTAAATACCAGGGGTATCAAATGCAGGTTTGTTAACTCACTTTGGAATCTCACTGCCCCACTAAAAATCAAATATTACTTATGGTTTATGTTGGAAAAAGAAGCTGAAAACTAAACCTTAGGAGGAAGATGAACAAATATTTTGGTGGGTATGTCTTTTGCAATCATCTGAGTGAAACAGTGGATCATCTATTCTCAATGTATCACTTTTTTTCTGCACCATATGGAAGCCAATTTGCTTATCATTTGGCGTTCTTCATCTACAATCAACTTTTGAATATTTGTGTTTGGATTGGAGGTGTAGATGTTTTCCTAAATCAACCCGAACCATTATTTCAATGCTATTTCCAGCAATAAGCTAGATCTGTTGAAAGGAAAGAAATAAAAGAATCTTAGCAAACACTATCAGTAGCTAGAAGAGGCTTGGCATTATTCAATGATTGGTCAATTTTGTGCGGTCAGAATCTCCTTTTTGATTTTTCAAACGTTCGGAACCACACAACAAATATACCTTCGTGGTTATCTGATGGACAGAGACTTCTATGCTTTGTCAACCTCAGATTTGAAGATTGCAACTGTTGGGGGCGGAAACCAAACTGAAACACCTGTATCTTCTTTTCAATTCCTTTCTTCTGTAAATATAAAGTGTGTATATCACTTTTCTTTGCATAAAATTTGGCTGTCCTAACCTCCCTTTTCCTCTAAAAAAAAAAAAAAAAAATTTCCACATCTGTATCCCAATAATCTTGCTCCAATTTTTTAAGCATTTCATCTTGTATTTAAGGTCCTCATCAAAGTTCTCAAGTCTTCGTTGCATTATCTCCACAAAAGCCTTAACTATTATCGACCATATATCCTCTATCATGTTGCACTTCGGTTCCTTGTCTGCATGTTGTAAGATGAGACGGCGCTGACACAACAGACAAAGTGGCTCGTAATTAGCTTCCACCCAACGAGAGGCTAGCAAACGAAGGAGGTTGTGATCATTTGCGCATAGCCATGTGTTAGTGTTATCATTTTCAAAATAACTCTACCCTTCTAATCCCTTAGAGAGAGTTATTTTTCTTTGAATTTTTGACCATTTGGTGTTCTCAACGATGAGACGCTTCATTTCCTCTTCTTATCCATTAAGAGAAGTTTGAAATACTATGTTTTTTTTCATGAAAAGGCACCATTTTTTTCTTTTTTATAAATATGATATACTTCGGCAGATTTGGATAATTTTTCTTGCTCTTCATTCTTACAACCCTTCTCTTCCCTTTTACAACCTTACTCTTTCTCTCTTATACAATTAGCAAGCGTGTAGGTATTGGTGTTCTATACTTTTAGAGTGCAGCTCAAAAGAAAAAAAAAAAAAAGAACTTTGTATCCTCGGGACAATATATCCACAAAATCACCTACATTATAGAGAAATAATTATCTTTAAGAAAGTATCTTAAGTGATACATCTAGTTTAATTTATTTATATTTTTATAATTTTTTTTTAATTGATACCGGAAGTTTTCCATTAGCACATGCCGGTCGAAATAGATCTATGCACACATCATGGCCAACTACTATAACCAGAATGACTTTATGGTTGCGAAGCTTGCGCATATGTTCATCGAGCTCGGCTTATCATATTACTCTCATGCCATCACGGATGATGTCTGCAACCCTAACATCTTCATTTAGACTGTCTTCATCCCCAGTATATATATTCACCCTTAGATGGTAATAACTCTTGGAATGAGGTACTGTTATTATATATCCAAATGAACTCAAGGACGGGGTTAATTGAAGTCTCTCACATTCCCCTTATCAACATTGAAAGCTTGTGTTCCTTGATGGTGCTTTCAAGCATGGACATCTAGGTGGGGACAACGAGAAGTGGACTCCGATTCTTCATCCCAAGATAACCTAAGGTGGACCAATCATTTTGGATGATGGTGAGCAACCGGAATAAGTTAACGTTTATGAATAGGGGAAATTTCATCCCTAATTTATAATGGTCCCAAAAACTAAAAAAAATAATCATTCACTGATCCCATGATGTTTGCTACAAAATAAATGTAAGCTTTCTGGATTGATTTGTGAATAGGAATAAGGGGGGATTTGATATGCAATATTGATAAAATTTTGGATGTGACATGAAAAAAGATGTTCCTCTTCTTTTGTATAAAATTTATGAATAAAGAGTTGAGTGCCCGATATCTTAGAGTTTTAGAGTCAATATGGGCAGCTAGGACCTCTCCATGTCATTAAAGATTTCTCCCTACTCTTAAAATAGACAGGATGTATTGATTTAGATTCGGCTTTTTCAAGATTTTTGGGCTAGGAGTATGACATCTTAGATTGTAATACCCTGCCTTAAAATGTAGTAGGCCAAGTCCATTTGACCAGATCAAAAGTTCAATGCAAGCCCAAATCAGAAAAAAAAAAAAATAAAAAAAATAAATAAATAAAGCACGTGTACTGCACTTGAGATGAGAGATGGTGCCAATGGGAGACTCTTTGCCCAATTTCTCTACTTTAGAGTTCAACTCCCATAGGAACTCAGATGCTAGAAGGATCTCTAAGACCCTAATCCTCCTCTATTTAAACCAATCTGGGATTTTCTTATCTCCACCTTCGATTTTTGATCCTCAGAGCCGGTCATCCCATTATTTTTATATCAAACAAAATCTACTTCCGCTGCTACATTCACCAAAAAAGTCATCGAAGTATTGCCGAAATGAGAAACAAGATCCGTACTCTTCTAATTAATCCTTTCTTACATTTCTTTGGCCCTTAGACGTTGGATTCTAGTCGGCTAGTTGCCGGTTTTCATCAAGAAAATGGATGCTTTATTTTACTCTATCTTCTTGTTTTGAGTTGGTCATCAGAATAGATAGCTTGAGAGTTAGCTTTGGCCGCCGGTCCCTGATAGTGCGAAGTCGTATTATCAGAGTTAGCCTTGGATGCTGTCAGCTATGGTTGGCAATAGGAGAGATTAGGTCATGTTTTCTCTTAATCTTTGACTCCTTTTTGAGTGCCATCGACTATTAGTTCTACCATGCCAGACAATAGATTTCTCTCCATAGAAGACCACTGCCATCACCCATCCTCCGTCGCCTCCTTCCTCTCTCTATCTTTCCTAAATGAAAATCTAAACCCCTTCCTTTGTTTTGCCAAAGCAAGGAAGAAAAAGCAAACAAAAGAGGAAAAAAAAAGCAAAAAAAAAAAAAAAAAAAAAAAGAAAGAGAATTTTCTCTCTCTTCTCTCTTTCATCTTTTTCTCTCTCTAATTTCTCTCTCCATATTTTCTTTGTAATTTCTCTTTAGTTTCTCTTTCTAGATTATTTTGTCTCTCTAGTATTGTTTAATTTAGCAATGGCCTTTTTTCAGTGGTTTGACCGACCTTAATGAAGAGGGATTTCGATCCGTGATCGTTGGACAGTGTGTCACCCTCTACCTTGGTCATTGTAGAATACTATTGTATTTGATTATCTTCAATTTTTATTGAACCATCTATACTCTATTCGGACCTCCGATTAGATATAGTGTTTTGATTGGATCGACTTTGGCCATTGGGCATTACCGCCTAATTAGTCCTATTTCATCCTCTTAGTTTCTCTCTTTTCTCTATTCTTTCTCTAATTGATCTATGAATTCAATGAAGGGTCTTGAGTCTCACTGTTTTAAATCCGAGATGATTTCGATAAGGATTTTTGAACCGTCTTGTTAATCAGATAACATATCCATATTATCTGAGCCTTTATCGAGCATCTTAAAATCTAGTCTTTATTGATCTTTATCGAGTTCTTATATCCTAAGTGACTCTGATTAGATAAAGTTACTTAATCAAACTAATCCTTGATCATCAGATAGTATACTGGTTTTCACTTTGGTTCTTGTTGGATACTACTGGTTTGATAATTTTTGATTTATTTGTTGAACCACTTGTATCTTAGTCTAATCATGATAAAAAAAAATCATCTTGCTTGGGCTGATTGGAACATTGGGCGCAACTGCTTTGCTAGCCCTACGAAGGTGTCCAAAACTTAGGATTTTTGTTCTTAAATATTCATAGATAAATTTTAATAAAAAATTATATTTTTAATAATAGATTTTGAAGGACTCTCTCGGGATTGATTAAGCTGTTTGTTCATTATTTTTATAGAGGTAAGTAATGAACCGCCTTTTTGAAATATTTTATAATTTATTTTGAAAGTAATTAATTAGTCTTTGATTTATGTGTAATTTATAAAATTATATTTAACAGAGAGTGGTTTGCAAATATTGAGATTTTTGAAAAATTATAATTTATTGATTTATTTTAGAATATATATATAAATATATATGTTGAATAGAATTATTATACATATTTATAAAAATACTTTATATGCATTGGATTTGAGCTCTCAATCTAACTATATTATTTGGATCCTGTTAGTGGGGGTTAACATTAGTTTTTTGGATCCTGCCAATAGAAGTTGTACATGTTTTCTGGACTCTGTCAATGGACGTTATGTATTGGCACTTCAATTATGATTGAACTCATTATTTCTTTTTTGATTCCATCATAAGGTATAAGTATAGCCATAATTAAAGATTATTGAGTTATATATTATTTATTTCGAATCAGATTTATGATTATGTATGCATATATATATATTTTAAAATATTTTATTTACTTCAATTAATATAAAATATATTCTTATATTTATTTATCATAATTGTTTGTGAATATTATATCTTATGATAATATCTGAATTGAGATATTCATTATTTATTGGGCTATTGAATCCATTATCTTCTTTATTTTTAGATTCTAATACTTAGTTGCGGACGTCGGTGTTACTTGGGAGTGAGACTAAAAACGAGATTTGATAAAACCAATATTGTTGAACTTAGATTTATTATTGTTATTTTAAATTTCTAGTGGAAATTTATTTAATATAAGATTTCTAACTTTGATTATCCATTAGATTAGTTAATAAATTAAATTTTAATTTTTATATATTTAAATTAATTTTACTGTATGCATTTATATCATACTTAGAATATCTTGCATGCTTATGGAGAGAGATTTTTATGAGTATGCGACGGTTACTATGATCTTTGACTCATGATCTCGAGTCAGGGGCGTGATGTATATAGAGTTAACTTAGTGGCTGTAATATTTTTTGCAGTCATTTCATGTGCAATTGCTTCTCTCATTTTGAGGCTCTAGAAAGCACAGAAAAATAAAAGAACTATTAGAAGGCTTTAGGCATTTGAGTGCATGCAGCCTTATGTAGACTGGCTTGAGGCATTTGCTTCGTGATATGGTTGAGATGAATATGTTTACACATGTTTATCATTGAGGTGCAGTGATGACTATCAAGCATCCAAACATGGCCCGGCCTGGTGGATGCCCATGCCTAGTTGCTTGCATGGACATCTACCGGCCTACATAGCAGCCAATTTATCATTTTCTAAAGCTTTCCTAAGAATTTTCTTTTTTTATTTTTAATATTTGCGATCCCCCTCCTTCCTCCATTAATTCTCTCAAATAATTAACGTGAATTATATGTGGGAGGTTATCTTCTCAGCGTTTCACGTGTATGTAATTCCATTTTGACATATATTTTACCACACATATTTCTTGGCTTGGTGACGGACATAATAAACTACACCTAATAAAGCGGGACTTTGCAGCAACTCATGCGTCCTTCCATGTGAATGTCGTGTGACAAGATCTAATCATTTTATTTATTTCAAAGAGTTTTACTTCTCAAGAACTATTTGACCTTGATCAAGGTAATTTTTTCAAAAGGTAACTATGAAGAGGGGGTTTTGGAAAGATCTTTCAGTTGTTGCAAAGAGCATAAGATGGATCGTATTATTTCCGAAATGCATTGGTAAAAGGTGTGGTTGATTGAGTTGCAATTTCTCTTTTGAGGAGCGACTGAGCTAGCTGCGCACTCCATCTAACGATCCGAAATCTCTATACAGTAAAAGATTTGTATGTACCTGCGGGTGCGGGAACTGACAAACGCACAGAAAAAAAAAGTGTCGGTGGGGCAGGCCGCATAGGCCACAAACATCCCGACGTGATTCCACTGACCGCACGGTACCAGCCACCAACTTTCAGAGAGAGAGAGATAAAAGATAAGGAGCCAGCCATAGGGATACAGCCCCCTGTCTTGAAGGCCCTGATGGCCTTCTTGGTCCACTGGTATCACCTCCTCTGCCTCGCCGTCGTCGTTGGAGCTGTAGCCGGCTCTCTATGGGCAATATTCCGACGCAGCGAATGCGGCCGGCACCGAGACCATGATACCAAGCATGAGAGCTTGCTGGCCGCCGGAGATGGGTCGATGACCAGCTACGTGGGCTCGTGCCAGCTATGGATGAGCCGGTGGCGAGGAGTTCACCCTGTGTTCCTGCTCGCGTTCAGGCTCCTCGCCGCCGTCACCATGGCCGCCGTCCTGTTCTGGGATATACGGACTTACGACTTCAGCATCATGTTGTACTATACCGAGTATGTATGTAATCCCTTGCACTCTCTTTATATATATATATATATAGAAGTGGCAGTAGAGGAGTTGTGATGTACTACGCTTAATTGTTTCATTGTTTAATTTGTGTCTCCCTTCCCAGCCTACAGAACAATTTGATGTCGGTTGAAGCATGCTTTTGTAGAACAACTAGATGAATTCTTGGTGTAATGATTTAGAATAAAGTCAAGTAGAATTAATGCTTGAAATAGTTTTAGCATTGAGATTTCAAAGCTCATTTTGTGTTTTCTGGTTCTCAATAACAACATTTTCAGAGCTTTTATGCATGCTCATAATCAAAATAAAGAGTCACTAGAATTTTAAAAAGTGAAGCCTTTTAAATACCCACTTTTTCTTAGCAAATTGCATTTCCTAGTGGAGAAGATTATGGGTGCGATTGTGAAGCGTATGACGATTGATTGTGGCATGTTTCAACCCACAAACGATAGTCCAATTAGTGAGATAATGAAGGACAAGTTAAGGACCTTCACAATGTCTAAGAGGAGGTACAGAAGCACTCAGCAAATGTGTTGAGACATAGATAAAGGTTTTGGTAGCCAGATCTCTTGTCTGAGAATCTACTATCCTAATGGGTTGAGACATTAGATAAAGGTTTTGGTACCAGATCTCTAGGCTGAGAATCTACCATCCTAATTAATTTCTTAGTGTTGGAGAGATCAAATGCTGGGAACATAGAGTTCACTATGCATGGGTGGATTGTTTATTTTTTTATTCTCTTTTTATGAAGGAAGAAAAAAGGTAATAGAAAAAGGGGTTGATGACCATAGGGTGTATTTTGTGGCTGCTTGATGTCTACTGAAACATGACCTACTCTGCAACCTATCATACCTACCTACTCTGCAACCTATCATACCTACCCGACGCACCCTAAGTTCCCTTAAACGTCACCTTACCATTACGTTGGTCCTTTTCCGAGGTTCTGTTTCTAGGTCCGTGTACTTCCGCTCCTCCGAAATCAACGCCCCCTTTCTCCCTCTGTACATCGGGGACTTTCTATAGGGGTTTCTTCGTCGTTCTCGCCGTCCGTGGCGACATAGGGTTTCCGGCAGCCGGCGATCATGGAGCATGGCGAGGAGGAGGGTCTGGGCTACTGGATTCGATGGCAAGTGCCTGTCTGCTTTCTGGTCATCGCCTCCCCCACCGTCGGGGCGACGGCCGTGATCTTGAGAGCCAGGGCGGATCCTCTGAGAGCCGTTGATCTATGGATCCCGTGCTGGACGAGGGCAAACCCCCTCTGGCTCTTAGCTTTTCGAGGCCTCGCTCTCGTTGTCTTGTCCTGCTTGCTGTACCAGATGGTTCTCCTCGACGGCGCCTTCGCCTTCTACTTCTACACTCAGTAAGCCGTCTCAGATTCGGGTTCTTCTAATGGTAATCGAAAGTGCAGGATTTTTGCCAATTTGCTGCTCATAATGACTTAAAATGGAACATTTTCCGTAACAGAATCCAATTCCAGTCTCCCGGTGTGTAACTCTAGTGGGCATAATTTCACCGCAGCTTGGTGCTTTTTAATATTGTTATATGTGCAAATAAAGGTTAAACATTGGAACTTTTTAACAGGTAGTATTGAACTGATCACAGAAGCTACCTGAATTGCATTCCAGTTGTCCTGTTTTGTTGTTTTGGCTTTAAACAGAACATATATAGTTTGCACAGAACTACATCATGGTTATAGGGACTTAAAAGTCCAAGGATTTTACCAGACTAGGTCTCAGCTGGAGGATTCAAGGGAACGAGAAAAGGGAAAGACCTCAGGTAACATGGACGGATTGTGTAAAGGGATCTGGAAAAGCTTGAAGTAGTATGACAGATAGATCTAAGGAGGAATACTTGGTGAATGATGATTCTCAACTCTGAGCCAAATAGCTGGTGCAAGGAATGATGGTGATGGTCATGGTGGTGAATGTGTGCTGTTGTTTCAACTCAACTAATTTAAGTTTTCGACGAATTGTCTCCAAGGTTGTTGCCCGCAAACTTTATGGTACTTGTTGCGGCCAATCCCCTCTTCGCCTGATCGCCGGGAACGAGCGCCTGCAAAAAAGGAAGTCCACACTGACCGGAGGCGGCTCCGGCGGGGATTCTCCGACGGTCAAGTCAGAGAGGTGACTGGGCAACAGTGAAATGAAGACAGAGAGCTCAAACGAGAGAGAGAGAAAGAGAGAGAGAGGAGGAGCAAGCCTGTGGTTTTCCCCCCCTCCTTGCACTGTTGCCTTCTCCGATATTTATAGTGGAGCGTGGTATGGCGCCGTCATTAATGGCGCGGACAATTGAGGAATTGTCAACTCACTGTAGACTGTCAGAGTCACCGTAAAAGTGTCATATCGCCGTGGGGCTGTCAAATCACTAGGGTTGACAATGCCCTAGGTGGGATAATGCCCTTAGGTGGCAGTGCCGCATGTTGCTGTCAGGACTGACAAGCTCTGGCGGCTGTGCGGCGATCGGAGGAGTCGACCGACCTTAGGTCGGTGGCCATCTGTGTGGCGTCGGGTGGAGATTCGGGTCCCTTTGACGGTCAGCGAGTCATGTTGCGAGAGTCGGCCATCAGACTCCCTGGTTCAGTCGGCCCGGAGAGTGGAAACCCGACCGACATATCCACAGACGGAAAGGGGCCGTTAATCGATCGGTCGGCCGGTCGGTCCCTCCGGCAGTCGGTCAATCGGTCGGCCGTAGGTCCGATTATAAGTCGGTACGGGCGGGGTCGGTCGGTATTCCCCAACAGTACTCGCTTGAAGAGAAAACTCAGACCACTAGTATTTGTTGACCTATTGTGAATCCGTAGAATTGTTTTGCTGTCCTTGAGGTTTGCGCCTTATTTCTGCAGCTATTTATTCATTCCATTTTAGTAGAGGATTTTTGCGTTTTTACCAGGCTATCATGCCTAAGAATCCAGTTTTTTGTTTAGAGCTCATCAAATGGAGTATCTTAGAAATTTGACTTCGTCATCTAGGCCCTAGCTTGAAATTGTGCATTACATGATAACAAGGAACACAGCTTGTAAACCTATGCCTATTTAGATCCAATAAGCTTATGCTTTTGATCTGCTTTCCTTCCTAGTGGTTGAAGGTGTCGTCATTTTATAGTCTCTCTTCCCTACTATGGGCTTTGATTGATTTATTAATCAGTAGGTGTGCCACTTTACTTCTTGCTTCTGTTCTCATGTTTATCCTTTCGGTTAACTTTTACTGCTTTTATAAAATGTAAGGATCATATGAACAGTTGGAGGTAGTATCCATACCCAATTCCATGCCAATATTAGTAAGTACATATCTTTAAGTTAGACTCGCTTGATAAATCACACACACACACACACACACATATATATGTATATATTACTTGAATCAAATAAAAAATTGTAGCTATGGTCTTTGTTTAATTTATTGTGAATTATCTTAACTCTTCTTTTCTGGATGAATGATTTGCAGGTGGACCTTTACGTTAGTCATCATCTATTTTCTGGTATATTTCAATATTGCACTCTTTTGTACTATTATATTATTATTTCATGCTGAGAGTGCTTCGATAGCTTGATGAGTCTTTTATTGCAGAATGCATGACCACACACATTCTTTTATTTTCCAGAAGTCTTTTAGGCTAATGATTTCTTTCCCTCTATAGATTGCCACCTCGATATCTGCTCATGGCTGCTGGATTTATTCAAAACATGTTACTGAAATAGAGGAGGCTGATGGATTTATCAAAAGGGATTGTGAAGAGAATATGCCTGCTATGAATTTTGGGCCAAAAAGAAACAGGAAAGCAATCAAATTGCAAAGATACTATGAGCAAGGAGAGAATGAGCAAAAAGCTGGATTTTGGGGATACATTATGCAAGTCACTTATCAGGTTAGGATCTAGTAACTGTGAACTATCATATTAGATCCACAGTTCGCTAATTGTTATTCATGAATCTGGATGCTTTAACAAACAACCCTCAATTTCAATATTATAAATAACAGACTCAATATTTGTGAGTATGTATTAAAGTTCATTTAAAAAATAGAAATATTATGATTTTCTCTAGGTTATGAAGAAATTAACAGTTATCCTGTTGTCTTATTGTTTTTATGGGTTCAGTTATTCTAATGGGTTTAATCATTAAATCAATATATTCACTTGAGCAGACTAGTGCAGGTGCCGTTGTGTTGACCGATGTTGTCTTTTGGGTTCTTCTGGTACCATTCTTGTCAGCAGAGAATTTCAGTCTCGACCTGGTGCGTACTCAGTACTTGAATAATCTTTGTAATAAAAATCTCAAAGTGTGATCATTCCTCTTCTAAGCCTATCTAATCATGAAAGCTGGCAAGTTGTTTGCTTTTTGCTTTAGATATACATAAATTAGTGCTTTTAGTAAATGTTTTTATTATATAGAGGAAGGCATGTGACGAGATATTTGCTAACCATTATAATAGTTTTTCATGAAGGGTACATTTATCTTTCTTGTACTACTGGTGGTAGGTAATGAAAAAATATACCCATGCTCTGCCTAGTTTTGAGAGGCAAGACGGCACCACAATCCAAAGTTTACATGTCAACTAGTTAAGGATAGCACTTCAAGTCATTATCTGATGTGAGGGTGGCATGGTGAAACATCACAAGTAGATCTTTACATGCTTCTTGACTGCATAGAATACATCTATACGAGCTTAGCTTTTTTCTTCATTCTACATGTAAATCTGATCTTGTGGAATATGTATTTTACCATGTATATGCAAATAAAGCAATTAAATAGGAGCTGCATTGAAGGGCAATAGTAAATAATAAAGTTAAACTGACCAATTAACATTAAGGGTCTGTTCTTTTATGGATAAATATCATGAAATAGTTGGTCAACTTTTTCATTGACCAACTTACCCATGTTCTCATGCTTTTCAAGATGGATAAGTTACTTTTTATGGATAGCATTTATCCATGAAATGAGAAAAAAATCTTATCCACCTAGACGGTGGCTAAATTATTTTTCCATCAGCTAGTAAAGTAGGCATTTAATTTTATTCTTAAAATGCCCTATTCTCATTTTCAATGCTTCCATCATTCAATGTCCAATAACTCAGTCATCCACTTTCTTCAAACCTAAAAAGTATAAAGGGTATTATGAAAAATATAGATAAATTTTAGCAACTTACCCAAGAAAGTATTAATGCAAAAGAATATGGATAACAGATTTCGAAGCCATTTTTCTCATGCGTAAAAGAACACGGATAAATTATTTTCTTGTCTAAATATTGTCTGAAAAATATAGATTCTCAGATAAATTTTTTACCCACAAAAGAACGGGCCTTAAAGAATAGAAAAGAGCTAGTTCCTTGCAGCTTCTTGGGAATAATTAGTGTTTATGTCAAAACATTGAAAGATGTTTGGTCTTTTATTCAATTGACTTATTCTATAATGTGAGACTTCTAGTCATCTGGTTTTACTTTTGTTTTTCTTTGTTTTCATTATGCTAGGTGATCCAGTGGTACTGCATGAAAATATTATTATAAATGTAATATACAAAAGTATTGAATGCAGCATGGTGATCATTTTTCAGGCATTATGATAAAATAGCCAGCAAGCATTACGTTAGCTACTTTGGGATGACATCATCAATCATTTTTCACCACTGCTTAGTATTAACAACTACATCCACAATTCATGTCCACATTTCTAAATCCTACATCTAACCATGGATCATGCAATTTTTATTTTTTCCTTAATTCTCAAACCCTTGATACATATCCAAGTCTCAATTCTAACTAATCTCTCCTTAGATCTTAATGCACATGCCTGTACCATTTCAGTTGGTTCTCCACCAGTTTATTATCTATGATGTTCTTCATACTCTACTTTTGCCTACTCATTTTTTATTGTTTCTGTTCTTTTTTCTTTTTGTCATGCATCGACCTGTATTTTTATCTCTGCTGTGCTCATCTTATATGTTGTGCTATGTGGGTTCTCTTTATTTGTCATCATGTTTATCCATGTGGTATCTCAGGCTTTGCCTGTCTTGGTTCATTTCATTTATGTCACAAGAGCATGCTTTGGTTATATAACCATAGAAGTAACTCTCTACATGCTCCTGTTCTATCAAGGTGCCCTCATCTCTCTCCCTTCCTATGTTAACATATTGAAAACAACTAGATTAATTATCACATGAATGTTGATTTTGATTGAGGAATTTCTGTTGCTCCTGAAAGTGCATTCCATTTGTATCTTATGTCATATTGATTTTTAGGCCCTTATATTTTAAAAACTTGTCCATAATTTTGAATCTAGATTAACCTAGTCAGGGGCAGCGGTGAGGGTGGTGGAGAGAGGAAAACCAGAGGAACTGTGACGTGTGGGATGAGAGGGAGGAATAGTTGCGGTGATGTTCTTAGTCTTTTATGGGTTCTTAAGTGAAGGGGGTGGGGCACATGGGGGATCAAATAGTCTCATGCATAAGGATCAAAATTTTGTTGATCAAGGGTTTTCACAACCATTTTGAGACTTGGGCATCGTCCACCACCTTCTCATTACCTGCCCTCTCATTAGCCTTTCATGATTCCTCCACTTCTTTTGGTAAAATAGTTCCTCCACTTTTGTGAATAAACAAACTCTAACTTGAGTGCCATTTTCAACTATTAGACCCATAATCATGGAGTTACATATTTGCAGAACGGGATGGTACCATCGGTATTGTACTTCTTGACATGAAACACAATATTACTGGTGTCAGGATTCCAAAGAACACAAAAAGTGGGCTGTGTGGTGCTGGAGAAGGAGAAGATTGTAGGATGCAGGAAACAGGCAGAAATGATGGCGGGGCTTCACCAGAGGATGTGTAATTGGTGGGGCTTCAAAAAATAACAGAGCAGGGCGGCCTCTTGTTTGTGGGTTGACCCGGCGAAGGTGACGGTCATGTCAAGGGAGAGAGGGCAATGTATCTGGCAGAAAGAGTTGGTGCATGGCAGCTTCGTAGCAAGCCAACAACCCCAAAACCAGTCCTGAACTCTCGATGACTTATTTGAGGCTTTAACACCCAGACCAGCCTTAATTACCCATTTTACCCCTGTGGTTCAGTGGAAGACCTGGTCTTTGGGCGATTCGGATGCAGCTATCCTGAGAGACAGGATGGGATGAGGGATGATACATGGGGTATACTGTTCCACGGGAAAAACAGGATGCCCTTGTACCACAATTTTTCAACCCTTGCCCATAATAATGTGTTCCTGATTTCCAACTCTTTGATAAGTTTATACAATGAACTGTAAATAATTCTATTATAGGTTTTTTGTCTCGAAAGGCAAATTTCTGCACCAAAACATTTCTGTTTTGTAAGGTTGTAGTGTTCGAAATACTATGCACCAATTCGTACAAATTGAATGGACTATCTTGTCATATATTAGAGTCCTTTTTTTTTTTTTGTTTCATGGCTCTGCAAGAAGCTATAAAATGTTCAAGAATCCTTATCCATGTTTGTTCTTTTGCTTATCTTGTTGAACTTTTTGTTTGGCAGGTCATGGGTTGCATGCATTCCTTGAATCTTGTTTTTCTTGTACTTGACACTGCCCTCAATAGCCTGGTAGGTATTTTGCTAACAGAAAGTAGCTCACTTCCAATAGTACTTTCTATTTGACACTATAGAAGTGAATCTTAAATTATCTTTTTCAGCCTTTTCCCTGGTTCCGTATGGCGTATTTCGTTCTTTGGAGCTGTATATATGTGATTTTCCAGTGGGTTTTGCACGCTTGTGGATTTTCATGGTAAGTACTCTACTTTTCTGCTGAAGGATGAGGCTATTCCTTCATGATATCGACATATGCATAATCATAATACACATGAATTGGAAAGGATAATCATATTTTACAGAGTATGGGGTGATACAACATTACGAGCCTTATCTCTTGGACGAATTATTTTCTTATGCTATAACATGGATTAAATACTTTCCTCAAGAACCTATGGATAGAATACAATTAGTTGAATTTAGTTCTTATTTCTATATTTTAGTTATGCAATTTATCTCTTTAGTGTTCAACATCTTAAAGCTATAACATGCATGACATGCTTCGTATTAGTGTATGATTAATTGAGAGTTAGGTTTTGTATCTCCTCCAATTTGGAGGCAGTATGATGTTAATAATCGGCATTTCATCAGGTGGCCATACCCTTTTCTTGAGCTCTCAACTCCTTGGGCACCACTGTGGTAAGCATCATCTCCTTCCACTTTCCCCTCTTTTTCATTCCTCATGAGATTCTAACGGCTAACTTAACTTGCAGGTACTTAAGCTTGGCATTGGTTCACTTTCCTTGTTACGGGCTATATAGTCTAATTGCAAAAGTGAAGATAACATTTTTCACTAAATTTTTCTCCCATGTATGCACGAGGTTGTGTTAGTATAGAAGATCATACATTTCCATGCAAAATTATATTCACAGGAGGGCAATAAACAATATTCTTTTTCATAGACATGATGAGAAGAATTTTAAGTGCAGCTTCCTTCCACCAGCTTCCATATCTTATCTAGAATTGTAAATTAGTCATGAACTTTTGATGGTGTATGTATTATTGACTTGGAGAGGCAGGCTGAAGGGATCATATAGAATGAGGTGTGCAGCCTGTTCATCAGAGACTCAGGTCCCTTCCATCGGATTCCAGAAGCAAGCAGTGGAGTTGTGATAATTATGATGCTTTGAATACTGGGGTTGCATTTGTAGACCATGCAAACTGGCTGGCAAATGCATTGAAAGCTTTTGAAAGTAGTCAATTATTGGATCACCAATCAGAAACAGAAGGACCCTATTGAGTTAATGAAACTAGCGATGAGAGACGCGAGTTCCTTTTGTGTCCGATGTTTTGATGTAATTTTAGCCTTTTAGGCTAAAGTTACATTGTTACTTGCATCGGGACAAAATTACATTGCTACATATGCTCAAGTCTAGATTAGGTATGTGATGAAAACATTATTCAACCGGTTATGAAATGTTTAGGACTCCACATGTGGACAAAAATACATATGACAGAACAATTGAATGAAACGGCATTGTACGTGATAGTTCCATGGATCCAACAAGCATCTGCGGATATCTAAAGAAGGCGAGCCGAAAGAATTATATTTTAAGAGTGAAAATAGATTAGATAATATTTATCTGAATTTATTTTTATATCGTATTCAAATATGGATAGAAATTTGAATATCCTATTAATATTTGTATTTATATTTATAATCGTAAAAAAAAAATTAGATATAAATAGATAACTATATGATCCGTATTTGATCATCTGATTATATTTGTAATCATATTTAATTTTATGTAGTGCTCAAGAATTTTTAAGTAAAATATATAATCATATTAATATGTTATTAATTTAATTTATTATATATTTAGTAATATCTTTAATTTTATTGTCATAAAATTTAATTATCTGATTTATATCTGTGTTTATACTCATATTATCAGTATCTGATTTGTATCTGTATTTATTTAAAATAAATATGGATATAATTTTATGCATCTGATTAATAATCATATCTGTATTTGTCAAATAAAATAATTATGGATATAGATATACTAATATTCGATCTATATTCAATCCAATTTAAATCCTACCATATCATCTAAATCATACTTAAATCAATAGGTATACCTAATTATTCAACCATCTCTCTTGCGAGATGACAAACGATATAGCAGTCATTAAGTTATATGATCTAAATGTTACTTGGCATTTAGTTATCTGAGAAATATTCAACCATCCATCTGCTAGAATTTTTCCTTCACGTGGAGACGTGAATTCAACTTATGTGGCAAGTCATTATGACCTAGACCCAACATACCTGTATATTCCCTTCCGTGCTCTTATTCATATCTCGCCATGCGAAATAGCTCTGTCTCTTCTCTTAACATAAATCATCCCAACACAAAGTTTCTTTGCAAGCATCTGACATGAGACCCCTAAATCAGTCAATTGTCCATATGCCATCCATTGCAACCAAAAACTCTCTAACTTTTTTTTTTTTGGTTTAATTGTATAAAAAATCATAAATTTTTTGAAATTTTTGAATTTTATTTAGTCAATCAAATCATCGAACGTAAAATTCTTTCAATTCGAATCTTGACTTTAATTTGCATCTGCTTATCGTGACTAGCTTGCCACGTGATATATGTGATCCACTTACGTGGCTTTTTTTTGCTGATTTGAAAAAAAAAATCTAAAAATTCTCTTCTCTTTTTTCTATTTTCTTCCATCTAAGATTTATATCAATAGGAAGATAAAAAAAAAATCCATTCTCTCTGGATCTTTATACTCTCTCCTTTCCATCTCCTTAGAATAGAAAGAAAAAATTTTATATTTAAACTTATAGAGATCAAAATTAATGCAACTTTATCTCCTCCAATCCTCTTTCACCCCAACTTCATCATTCCACTTATCTCTTATCAATAGGAGAAACCCTCTTTTTCACTCATCTAAGATCTCTTTCTTTTTTTGGTCAGCAACCTCTCCCTTCTTAAAAGTATCTCCTTTAGGTTACTTTCGCATGACCATAATTAGAAGATCATCTCCTTCTCGAGTGAAAGCTCAATGCACTGGGCTTGTATAGGCTATACATTTTTTATGCTCTTCTCAAGGCTAGCCTTACAGACTTCCAATCCAATCCATTCATTGTTAGATGTATGCCATAGAAGTCAATCAGATTAACACAAATATATATTCTGAGATATAATTTTGTATTTAAATTTTTTATTATTAATAAAATTGAGTTTTTATTTTTATTTATATTGTGTATATGTTCATGAATCGTCAAAAAAATTAATAAGATAATGATACATATTCTCAAGAGTTGAGAATTTAAAATATATGCCATCAGTAATTAATTTCTAAATGCTTCCGATCAATGAACCATCATGGGAATGGTGATGGATCCAATAAGATTGGTGCATGGATCACTTTTCTTTGAGGGTAGATGAGTCTCAAATCTACAGTTTGAAAATACTGAAGTGAGAGTGCAGATAGTTATTAGTGAACAAGGAAATCGAGCGTGACTAATATACAAAGTCACTTAGATGTCTATTCACTCATCACTAACTTACTCGATACTGCAGTAGTATAACTAGTCCTTTGACGTGTGGTGCCTCGACTATTCATAATGAAATTGCTATAGTTTGACTGTACATATACTTGATCCCTAGCCATATAGATCCTTATGATGTATGTTGGCTGCAGTAGGTTTATTGTAGAAATAGAGTGCGCATTTATATGGAATCTATTATCCTTGGTAGATAAGAAAGTTAGTCCTATGTGATTTATGAGACTGAGTTTAGAAGATCTTCGTCGGTTTGGTGTGAATAATGAAAAAGAATTTTCAATATTTTCACATTAGAAATTTGAGTCGAATAAATTAGATATATAACAGATGATGGAGTTTGACGAGTAATTTCATAATCTTGATCTAGTCGAGACTCACAATAGAAAGTCTATATTATGTGATAACTGCATATATAGAGGTTCATTCTATTTTGTTTTGTTAGAATATCACTACATACTGCTAAATATTATTGGTGAATTATGAAACTCATGAGAATTATCTTGATGATGGATAATTTTTATTGAGATGAGTTGGAATTGTTCCAACTCATTGAAAAGAGTTTTAATGATATTATAGATGGAGATTATAAGATATCACACTAGTAGAAAGAATAAAATATATGGGTTATACACATAAGAAGTTGTGTCTAATCAGATAGTTGGATTTAATTTAATAGTACTCGATTTAAATATGAGTCAAGTAGTTTGACATGTCAAAGGTTTGACTGGTTAAAAAGTTGATACTATCAAACTCTAAAAGCAATAGGACTTCCAACAAACTTTGAATGATCAAAATTTGATCTGTCAAAATTTGATCTGTCAATATGATTGACGTACGAAAAAATTTCTCAGCAAGAGTTGTGGCATCATGAGTCCCTGTGCATGCCCACACATCTCTTGATGTGTCAAAGGTTGACACTAAAAAGACTCCTCATGCCCTAAGATTCTGGGTGGCACAATGAGACTCTCACGTTAAAAATGTGATCTCATGCCCTTCACATCCCATGATGGTTTTAACGTCAAAGTGTTTGACACCACAAGCTATCTCACGCCCCCTTTGAAGCCAACGCCCTCTCACGTAAGGAGTCTCATGCCCAAAGGTTGGATGTGGAACAAACTTTTCATGCCTTCTTAAGCCATGCGCAAGAAGAGTTCTTAAGGACGGCACAAAAGGGGAGAAGGAAAAAAAAAAGAGAAACTGCTGGATTTTCTTGAGAAGAATGAAGAAAGCTGAGGAAAAGATCTTGATCTGTTCCTATGCGAAGCACGATCTATGAAGAAGAGAAAAGCTGAAATCTTTGAGAAGGATCTTCAGTATAAAGGGAAAAGAAATCCACCATCAGAATAAGGATCTCTGTAAGAGGCTAGCACCCCAGTGAGATCAAATATATTTGATCAGATTAGAACCTCATGTAGATATCTGTAGAAGCCGAACATTTATACAGCTTCCAAAGGATCGGGAAAATATTCATGATCATCAGATTATGGTGTACATCTATCCATGCAAAAATGATGATTTGATCTCATTTTCTTTGTTAAACTTAATCTTAATAACTATGAGGTATTCTGATTGATTCGAGATGAGATCTCGCATATTTAATTAAAAATTAATTTTATATATTCCTTCCATTGCGTATATCAATTTTTTTTTCTAATAGTGGTATCAAAGCCACAATTATATATTTTAAGATTAAGTTAATATGTTCGGATATTCTAGATTGTTCTTTCTTGTTTTTTATGCTCTTTGTTGTGATGATTGACCACAAGCAAATGGGATCATGAACTGAACGATTTATAGATTGTTGAATAATTTTCGAATTAATATTACATGATTAATACCTGAATCTATTATTTATTGTTTTTCATGTATGAGACATATGTGGTTCATGTATGAGATACATGTAGTGATGATCATAGGATTGCCACCCTTCTACTTATCCCTATGATGTATTGTGTGTGTGAATTCTATAATTTTGAATTGTTTAATTTTTGGGTGCTTACGGGCATCAGCAGATTTATGTAATTGAGAGACCTATGAGTCTCGTTAGATCTGATTTAATGGATTGTAATTAATTATTATGTATTTTTTGGACTGTATTATATATATGATTGCACATCAACAGTAGATCGGTTGCAATTCTATAGCACACAACAAGCATGGATTGAGATGAGAAATTGGTTGAGGTTGGATTAAGGAGTTGATCGCGAACATTTTATAGTATGACTAAAGAGATGAATGAAAAATATTTGTATTCTCTTTTATCACCTCTTATTTCCACCTTACATATAAGAAAATAGAATGACCCGGTATTCTATTATGCTTCCGTTGTTACCAACAATCTCAAACGAATACATGGAGTACGTAAATTTGCACTATTCTAACTTGAGCATATATTAATACCTTTGTTATTCGACAGATGGGTACACTAATACTCGCAGTGCCCATCTGCATGCATCATTAGCTAATCAAGACAGACCAAGTCCCGAGAATACGTTATGTGGCCCAAAACATATAAATTTCTGAGGTCTGTCTAGTCTGGTTTTGCAAACCATGACCCCAACCCCCACGCTTTCAAATAGATGGATGAGAGCACAAGCCCCTCAACTGGAAGATCAGTGGAACATGCCACCAATAATAGGCCACGGATTAAGAAAGGAGTCGGATCTCACATGAATAATTCTCATCAAGAAGCTAAGGTAGATAGATAGTATTTATTGGGCTCGTACGTCTTGTTGGCTTCATCTCTTTTTAGAGCATTAATCTTGAGCATGTCTCGTGCACTTGGGGTAAACATATGAAAACATAGCAAATCAGATCTAAAGTATTTTTAGAGGAGAAGAGGCAAACACTAACATATATAGCCTCAAATCGTTTGGGTGCAATGGGCCATCGGCCACAACGCAACCATTCTTGGGTTGGAGCAAATAATTTAAACATAACGTAACGCTAGCCTGCGATATAAAACTTTGCATGGATGCAACGTTGCGCCTCTACCGAAGTTCTAGCGAAGGAAGTACGTATGAGCTTGCAAGTAAACCCCTTGGTTACTGACATTCTCGATCCTTCAAAAACAGAGTTTTGGATGATGGTATCATGTCATGCTCTCCTCGATCTTCTATGCAGCACCTTAAAATAGGAGCTAAAGAATCTTGGATTTTCTTTCAGTAGGCCATCCCACACTGCAATGGCAACAAGCGGTCTTATTAGCTTCCTTGAGCCTTCTCGGTTAACTCTACAAGGAGAGTCATGTTATTTAGGAATGACTCGGAGAAAAGGCTTCATATATATCTTTCTTTTAGTAGCACATGAATTAAATGTCTTATAAAAAAAAAAGTTTCATAAAAGTTCCATGATATTATTGTCATGAGTAAGTTTAAAAGCAAGGGATAATTAAATAAGTAAAACTAGCACGCACCTGCAATAGTTACAATCGGTTGAATGCTTGCATGCTTTGCTAGCACTGTAACACACTCATCACGATCCATGTAGAATGTTAAACATTTCTCTATCAAGTGTTGAACCTGGAAGGTTGAAAGCTGATGTCACAACACATGGCAAGCATCAACCTTCGTCTGTTTTTGCTTAATACTTACAACCCAATAACCTGTATTAAAAGCTTAATGGTTTCGACTTGGCATAAATTTGTCACCTATTTTCCTTTTTTTTTTTTTTAATTTTAATTTATGTGGGAAAGTTAGACACGAGGTGTCTAACCAGCTTTTTCTTAGGAAAACTTAAAAACAAAAACTAGTGGGTCAAGTTTGGATTGCCATCTATATAATGCAAAGATCATTAACTTTGTAAAAACAATTTCCTTGTGACTTACAAGAATCAATAACACAACAGTAAATTAATCTTGGTGATAAGATCATTCTTTTTATCTTCAGTTAGTATTTTGTGGGCTTAGAAAGAGCTCGAAAGAATTATCTTACCAGGCGAATGTAGCTTCGCGGATGGCAGTGGAGGCAATGGTGGCGAGAACGGTGAAGGGAACGGCTAGGAGCACACATCTCTATCTTCTCCTTCCTCCCAAGGCAAGGGTGGTGGTACACAATGACCTAGCTATACAGAACTCTGCCACCTTTCTACAATATATATGAATGAAGAGATGAGTGAAAGATATTTCAAGCCGGGCACAGACTTGCCATCCACTAAAAACATTGGCTGGGCGACCTTGGCACAAATGAAATGAGGGGACCTCGTCTCCTGTGCTTTGGCTTAGGATAAGATCACCCTAAAAGTCTGGCCATTTGGAGAACGCCAGGGTCCAAGACATTCCTCCGTCTGCATCCTATCCTCAGATTATTAGGACATAGCACTACCACCTCTTCTTTGGAGTGATTTGGACTTGGTGGTGGAAACCCCACATGAACCGTGGAATCACGACACCTGGCATGACAGCAGTGGTGGATGCTACATGCCATGAAAGAAGGGATTTATAGAACACGTTGTGCTGAGGCTCATAAGCCATGCTCGTGCCTTAAATTGTCTTGGATGGATGAGCTTGATCTAGGACTAACCAAGGGCGAGTTCAGATCATCATTTTATGCTCCATTTGATGTAGTACTGAATCCACTGTTTACACAGAACTAATAAGTGAAAAAAATAAAATCTTGACAAAACATGGATTAAGATTAGTGAGTCATTTGTTTCACATAATGACTTTATTAATGGGCCATATATATATATATATATATATATTCAAGACTACAGTTCATATCTTGCAATATGTATTGACCTTTTTTTTTTCAAAGACGATGTGGACCGAGTTGCTTAAAACCTGAGTAAACTAGCTGATCAGACTCGTTTGGAGAGAACTTTAAAACAATGATCAGTTAATAGATTACTGTTAGTTAGTTATATGTTCACAGAGCTCCTCTTTGCAGCATGGCTTCCTGACAAGAGTAACATGAACTTTTTGCTCGGAAAGAAAAAGAAGAGTAATACGAATTTGACATCTATTTTATACGTACTGATGGACATTATACTTTCCTATTCTTGTGAACGCTATTTGCTGCTGTGTAGATTGTCTCAAGGTGCCTCGAAAATTTTAATATGCCAACTTCTGAATTCATGATGAACCATCAACTAATTAATCACTTTTTATTTCGGCTACGTGCTCTGGTCAACCTCTGGTACACTACCTTTTTTAGTGTTGGGTCGATAATTTACAATTATGCTGCTAATTCAGCCACTTAAAGTGCTTCTTTAAATCATTGCACAAACATTTAGATTAAAATCTTCATGATTTAAAAGTGTGTATCATATGCTTGTCTACACGTAATGTTATATCTTCCCAGTCTTAATTGAAAGTAACAGATTTCACAACCTACTTATATAACCTTTACATTTCAAAATTATGGAAATTATCTGATCACATTGCAACTCTTTCATGCATTAGCACAACAGTAATTGAATTCAATCAACCTTTACCTTTTGAAAGAATGATTTAGCGAGGTAGTGTGGACCTCCAACACTATCTATCGAATGAAGATTAAATAATTGTCATTGTTGCCACTCAAAACCCGACCTGATAAGATGGACATGCAGGTAGGCTACTCCACTCAATGGAGATAAGATGGCTTGATTCGATGTTGGAGTGGATCTACAGCCATAAAAAAAATAGTCAGAGGCTAACTCGAACGTGTCTTGGTGGGATCCTCTAATATATAGGTCAGACAAAATTTTGAGAGAAAATAGGAGATATAAGAGAGAGAGAGGTGTTATGTATGGGATTCCCTTCATCATACCTCATCGGGTTTTTCGTACCTATTATTTATAGAGGTGAGTATAAGAATCTTCATGATTTAGATTATCAGATTATCGGATGAGTGGTTGGACCCTTTTTTTATTGTTGATCAGATTAGTGAAGATACGCCTTATCAAGTATGCTATGATTTCAGCGCTTGCTATCTACTCATCAATGAAAATATGCTGTTCTTAAGTAGATTATATATGATCGCATTAGGCTATAACAATTTGCTAATAAATCGGACATTCGATTGATTGTTAATTCTGCATGACACATGTCATCATTTGGTTGGAGGAGTTGAGCCAGCAAGAATTTTATGGTACTGAATCCAAGCTCAAGCTTTGCTAGATTGGCCCAGACGAAGAAAGTTGGTCGAAGGATGATGGGCCAAAGGAAGTAGTCACCTAGGTCCAAGGATAATGCGCCCAAACCAAATTTAAACAATTAGATTGGCTCGGGAGTCGGGATTTTTCCAGATCGTACATTTAATAATATTGAGGCATATTTTCTATAGATTCAATTCCATTTTTAAAGCGCCATACATGTAGGTAGGATTTTTGTGGCGACCATCATTCTTTTTTATGGTTCGGAGGGGAGTTGATCTCCAGGCGCTTTAATTCATCGAATACTGGATTTTACACATGGCGGCTAGTGGGTAGGAGAATGGTCATTTGGTAAAATCAACATCATTCAGGCCTTTCTCCACTTTTCAGCATCGCCCTTTGTATTTCTTCATCCTCAAAAAGCTTCTGCTTCCATGCCTTTTCTTCCTGCTCCTAGCATTCCATACCTATCTTCTACCTTCAATATTTCATTTGCTATGCGTGAACCGATCATGTGACAGATACTACATACCTATCAGAAGAACCTTATAAGTATGCAAGATTACAGATTAAATTATAAAAATTTTAAAATAATAATAATATTAATAAACACTCAATCCTCAAAAATTAATTTAATAAAAAATTAATTCAATTATTTTTCATAACAAATATCTTTACATAATATAAATTATAATATTTCATCCGAATCAAATATCCAAACTAAATTGAATTAAATTAAAATGAACTAAACTAGAAATCTAAATAACTCGAATATCTCCAAGCGGTCTACTGCACGCCTCCAAGTATCGAACAATCATGATTCATGATTTGAAAAATAAAAAAAAAGAGAAAATAATAAGCTACACTAGTTCAATAAGTAACATAATACATCAAAATAGGATTTAAGTATGCTAAACCAATAAATCATATAGTATTCACTGGGACGAATAAATCTCAAATAACACATATTTCTTTGAAAATAATTATTTTTCATAACTAATAATGAACTCAACATCAAGCTATGGCTACGTAACGTAGTAGCATGGGTCAGATAATAGAAATATGTTGTACGAAGTGCTAGATAACATATATCACTATTCTAATCACTGGGGCTCGATGTCGAAACTAGTTTCTCAGATTATAAGTCAATAGACTCAACATATAATTTCTGTTGGTGGAGCGACACCATAGCTATGCTAAATATATATATATATATATATAAGCAATTTAACAAACTCTCTAGTCAAGTTTTTCCAAATCTATTTGACAAGGTAGGTCATATATTCAAAATAAATTATTTTCAGTAATAAAACAATGCATGCTTGACACATTTTATCAAATAAAAAGTAGATAGCATAAATCAAATTAAATAACTAATTATAACTTTTCAAAAATCTTTCGAAAGTATACTTAAAGCATTAAGTTACTTACCTTGTCACACTTCAAAATTTGACTTCAATTAGATAGATCGGCTTCACCCATTCAATATCATTAATAATTAATTAATTTCATTATTAATGACATAAAAGTCTTAAAAAACTAAGAAGCCCTGAAGAACCTAGATGGATTGAATTAAGGTATTGTTAAGGAAATGACTCATATCAGATAAGGAGATGAAGAAGAATAAGACTGATCGGATGATAGGGTCCTACAACTTGATTGGTCTGACTAAGCTTGTTCACTCGATGAAGAATCATATCGAAATACAAGTGGCACACAATAACGATCAAGGATGTCCAAATATAGTGGGGTCTAATAAGAACATGGATGGATGCGGGTATGCTACCCAATGGTCATGAGTCAGCGCCCTTGTATTGAAAACAATATGATTTGCAAGAGGAAGACTTTGCGGTCTCTTGCCCTCTGGAGAGAGAAAGAGGCTTGAGAAGAGAGAGAAAGATCAAATAAGAAAAATAAGAGAGGGAGAAAGGATAGAGAGAGAACTAGATAGAAGCAAGAGAGAGAAAGTAAGGGATGAGAGGAAATAGAGAGAGAGAAGGAAAAGAGAGACTTTTCTCTTTTGTTTTTCTTTTATTTTTTTTCCTTTTTCTTTTCTACTCTCTTCGTCGTCTTCTTCTTCTTTTTGTCAGAACAAGAGATAGGCTCGACCTCTCTCTAGAATAGAAGAGGGGCTAGTTGAGATGGTGACCGTCAGACAGAGGTCTGGTGATGGGGCCAACAACGATGTGACATGGTGGCTAGCGATGGAAAATAAAAGGACAAGAAATAGAGGTTTTGGCCTCTTTTGTGTTTATTTCCATGATCCCTGATGACAGAGCTCCGGTGATGGTCAAGAATGGCACACAAGATTGGTTCCATCTCCGACAACAAGCACTAGCAACAGGGAAGGCCAAAGAAAAAGGATTAATGGGGATTTTTCATATCCAAAAATAGGAGATTTGTGGTCTTTTCTTTTCTTAAATTTTTTTTCGTTGAAGATCACAGTTGGTGACAGGAAAGACATGGAGGAGAGGTTCGATGGGGCATGGCTACAGAGATTTGGTGAGATGTGTGTGAGGTTGGGATAGGCACCGGATAGAATGCTAAGATTTTGATCAAGATGGAATAGAAAGAAAATCCTTGTTGTTTAATTAACATACCTATTTGAGTGGTTGCAACTCATGCAATGACTATTTTGACTACAAGAAGATGGGGACAATCTTGAAGTTGATTATATTTGGAGATCTTTTTGTCAAACATTTAATAACAGGACTTTTGTTGAGCCTAATAAATGATATTATCATGAGTTATGTATTTTTTCTAGATTTAGGTTCAATCTTCAATTTTTTTTTGGTACAAACGGATGTCACACCAGTCTAGTGTGAGAACAGCACAATAGATCAAGATATAAAAAATTTTGCAAGGCTAGTGAGCACTTCTCACCCTATCCCCAAATCCAATCGTCAGAGTGGTCAGCAACAAAGCTGCCACCTAGTTTGCTGCACTACTAGCCTTTTGGTAAACATGTTAGACTCTGACTACAGTGGCATGGCGAAGAGAAGTTCAGATATTCTGGAGAAGAGGATGACCTCCGGGCTGCCTAGCACCCTCTAAAGCTAAGCAAGGACAGTAGCAGAGTCATCTTCAAGAAAGATCCGCTCCACACGAAGTTACTATCTAGCAAAAGTAACCTCAGTCCAGACTGCAGCTTGAAGCTCCGCACCGAGGATAGAAGGCTTAAAGAAGTGGGAGCCACCAGCTACTAAAAATCTATCGTCGGAACTACGGATAACAAAGCCAGCTCCACCTCTCCCATCTCTGATGCTGCCATCGAATTTAACCTTGACAAACCCTGAGGGTGGGGGCTCCCAAGAGATAGAAAGAATCCTGCGGGTTGTTGCTGGGGCAGTCAGGGAGCTTCAGGGTCTGAGGGTGCCAGAAACCAGAATGGCAGTATCAAATCGATAATATTCCTGAGCAAGATAGGCAGCTATGTCCAAGACTCGATGAGAAGGAATCACATCACCGTCAAAGATAAGACTATTTCTAGATAGCCAGATCTGGTAAGTAATATAAGCCATCCGTCCAGCAACAGCGAATGAACCATCACTCATACTTTGACGAATGAAGTCAAGAAAGGAATCCAGCCATGGATCAGTGCTCGCCTCCTAAGGAGAACTGCTTGCCTGCATCCAAATGAGCCTCATCCTCGCACAGCACAGGATAGCATGCTCTACAGTCTCATCCTCCAACCCACAGACCGAATAGTAGGTCGAAACCTCCATGCCCCTATCCCTGAGAAGAGACAGAGTAGGAAGCCGATGTCAAGCCAGTTTCTAAAGAAAGATCCTCACCTTAGGGTGGGCAGCAACTCTCCAAATTCAGACAGCATCGATCCTCCTAGTAGGCATCGATACATACAACTGGGAAAGATCCCTCAAGGAGACCATGGAACTGCAAGAGTGCCCCTAAACCCTCATATCCTGAGTGGGGTACATTAGAACGGGGATGGTAAGGATCCGCTCCACAAGTGGACCCCCAAAGAGCCGAGTGATCTCCTCGCTTCTCTAGCTAGAGCCATCAATAGTAATGAGGTCAGAGACCCGCATGTGGTCATCCATCTCAGTGCTGATAAGGTTCGACCAGTGAAAAAGAGAAGTGCCAGAAATTCAGACGTCCTGGGTCACCTCTATCGAGCAACCATCCCTAATCAAGCATCTGACTTGGTCCATGACATCGGGTCCACAAGCGCAGATCTCTCTTCAGATGAAAGAGCACTCTCGGCGAGCACGGATGGGGGACCTAAGGCTCGAGCCATCGTAATGGGATCTCATCACCGTACTTCACATACAGTCTGGCTGGATCAAGAATCTGGCCACATGCCTCGCTATCAAAGCCTCCCACCGCATCGATAAGGAGTGGATCCCCAAGCCACTATCCTACACTGGCTGGTAAACCACATCCCAGAAAAAAAGATAGACACGATGATGATCATGATTGGAGCCCCATAGAAAGTGGCGAAAGTGCTACTCCATCCCTCTGATGCAGGTCACTGGTACGATCGTATGCGCCAAGAGGTATATCAGAACAGAGCCATTGATCTCAGTGGTCTGCACTCAGCTCGTCGAAGACGACAGTCGGTGATTGAAACTCCAAAGTAGGATAGCATCTCAGTCTGCTCCCAGATCCCTAGGATCTTCCTAATCCCACTCTGGTCTGGGCCTTCATCTTTGGACTGAAGATGATTGTAGACTTCTAAATATTGACCAACTGACCCGATGACCAACAGTAGGCCCTGATAATGGAGGCAAAGCACTCCGCATTGTGGGCCGAGATGCACCCGATAAGAAGGCAGCCATTTGCAAATAGAAGGTGCGAGAGAGGTAGGACTCCAGAGGCAGGCCAATACGACTCTAGAGTCTGCCCTTGAACCATCACTCGCAAAGCTCTGGATAAAGTATCAGCACATAAAATGAATAGGTAGGGGGCAAGAGAGCAAACTTGGCAAAGACTAATAGAGGAGAGAAAGAATTCCATGGGAGAGTCATTGATAAGGATGGCAAAACTCGGATCCTCAACACAATCTATGATCTAGTCAATCCATATGTCAGCAAAACCCAACTCCTAAAGCATCTGCCGAAGGAAAGGCCAACATATCCGACCATAGGTCTGCTCCATATCCAGTTTGATCGCCATGAGGCTACAGCGACATGGCGCTCGTTGGAGGTAATGCATAAACTCTTGGATGGGCATAACATTGTCGGTAATAGACCGATTAGCAATAAAAGCATCTTGCTCTGGGCTAATCAGATAGGCATCAACAACTTCAGCCGTCCCATCAAGATGCGTATACACATCTTATAGAGGGTGGTACAGAGACTGATAGGTCTGAAGTGCTCCGGAAGAGAAGCACCAGGCTACTTCAGAATGAGGATGATCAAGATCCGTTTCCACGCCGTCGGTACATCCCTAGACTGCAAGGCCACTTGCACCGCCTCAACATCCTCCTCCCAAATGATCGATCAGTACCGATGAAAGAACAGTGGAGGAAAACCATCAAGTCCTGGGATATTTTTCTCCCCAAGAGACAGAGGGCCTCATGCACCTCCTCAAAGGACACCAAACGGGTCAAGGTATCATTCTCTTGCATAGAGATGTAAGTCATCGACTGAGCACCCGGGATGGAATGGTCATCACCAAGCGGCATTTTCCAGCGATCCCTGAAGAAACAGAGGATCTCTGCTCGGATCCTTCTACCATCATCCACAACACTACCATCCCTCCGTCGTAGCTGCCTAATATGGTTGGTGGACCTTTGGATCAGGATGGACTGATGAAAGAATCAAGTGTTCTGATCCCCTCTTAAATCCACTGGACTCTGGACTTCTACTTCCATAAAGTCTCCTACTGCCTCAGTAGAGAGTGATGCTCGGAGAGATTACTGCGGAGAGCTCCCCAATCTCAGTGTCACACAAGCCACCGTGCTGATCCTCCTTTCACTGTAGCTCCACAATATCCGTCTCGACCTGCTCAATCTGACAAAAAATATCGCCCACCTCCAAGCCAATCTTCAACTTAAGGGATATGCATAGTAAGAGGGTGTATGCAGGTATGTATAGGCAATAAACAACATGGGGATTTGTAAGCAAGGGAATGCAGGTATTGATAGGCAATTGGGCTCTGATATCATGTTAAAATCCAATCCAAAATCTTAAAGTAATGGATGGATAGAGCCTCTGGTATATAAGACTATCTAGACTTCCTAACCTATTTGACATTAGGCTATTACTCAATTGTCTTTGGCTTTTTTCTGGTGGGAGCTTAGTTCATTAGCTTCTGATTAAGCATCTTGCAAGGAAGTCAACAACCAAGAGACTTCCATGTTGGGCATGTCTGGATTTAATTTTATTTATAACCTATGTGTTTGATGTTGCTTTCTTCCCTTGGATTCATGTAAGATGTCTGAATGTATGATCATGAATGAGAGAAGGGGATGAAGATAGATATATGGTAAGCTGCTTGAGGACACCATTTTTTCTGGGGATTCAATGGTCCGGAGCAGCCACCTCACTCCTCTCATTCGAAACTTGTTTGCACACTCCTGTTTTTTTATGGACTGCGCTCCACGAAATTCACTTTCTCTCACAAGGGAACTGGGGTTGCATCTCACGGAAGCAAAATGGACGTGATATTATCAATTACACCAGATGGCCACGGCACCCTGCAGTCCACGGTCTACCATTCCTTACACCGTCGATCGCTTAATCCAACGGACCAATTTCTCCTGCACGTGGCGACGAGAACCATCGGACGGATAGCTTTCATGAGCCGCCACCAGGGGCATTCGGTAGGCTCCTGCGCTCCCACCACCGTATGTCTATTTATTTTACCGAACTGCCGTCGTCTCTCAGTTTAGACTCTCTCGATCGCTCGCTCTCGAAGAGAAGAAGAGGAAGAAGAAGAATAAGAGAAGGCGGCGAAGGCGAAGCGATGGCGATGGCGAGCTTGGCGAGGCGGAGGGCGGGCGACCTCCTCCGTCCCGGGGTGCTGCAGGGCGCCGCCATCTACCGCGGATTCGCAGCAGCCGCGTCGGCGGAGGAGAACGACGTGGTAGTGATCGGCGGCGGGCCAGGGGGCTACGTCGCGGCGATCAAGGCCGCCCAGTTGGGGCTCAAGACCACCTGCATCGAGAAGCGTGGGACCCTTGGCGGCACCTG
Organism: Elaeis guineensis; assembly: GCF_000442705.2. Lineage (NCBI taxonomy): Eukaryota > Viridiplantae > Streptophyta > Magnoliopsida > Arecales > Arecaceae > Elaeis > Elaeis guineensis. The sequence goes on from NC_026002.2 coordinate 20,850,417, forward strand.
CCTCAACGTTGGCTGCATCCCCTCCAAGGTAAAACCCCAAACCCCTCTCTTTCTGTCTTTTCCCCCTCATTTTTCTGATCTTTTTTCGAGCTGGGGTTTCGTTTTTGATCTCATTCTTTGTATTTTATTTGATGATTCATATTCGACGCTTGATTGCTTCAAATTATGCGTTTTCCCCTATATATTTCTGCTTACCTTTTTGGATCTGCAATCGATTCCCCCCTTCTTGCGTTAGTATAGACTATAGATGGGATAAAGGCTTGATGCCCAATTCATGGGCGCATATTGAGCCAGTAATTAAATTTTGGTGTTTGTTGTGGTTTTCTTGGCGTTTATTGAGTTGGCTATTTCCATATCTGAATCTTAATAAAATGCAAATATGGGGATCGGTCCAAATGGATTGGGGTAATATTGATTATGTAGTTTGTTTTTTCTTTCATTTGTTTCCCCTTGATTGGTGTCTGGAAATTGGTAGATTGGTTTGACCTCCTGAAGGGAGGGCCATTCGGGCATGCGGTAAAGGGAGGGTGGGAATGAGGAAGCATAGATTTGTTGTCAATAAATGTTTGTTTTTGGGTGACTTGGGAAACAGGATAATAGATATTGGAAAAAAAAGGAAACAGTCAGTTGTTTACGTCGACCGTGGGCGATTTTCCTTTGGTTTTTTGATTTTTTAGCGCTGTTATGCTAAATTTGTGCTTTACTCCACCGTTCTTGCATCTGGGGGAATAGGAATCTTAAATTTTTTTAATTAATGTGCTTGTAAGGAGTTTGAAATTGAAATCAATGCCTTATCAAGAAATAAAAGATATTCAGGTGTGGTTGTTTTTTTTTTCCATCTATCCCTGTATTTATTTTGCAAAATAATGCGGAGAAAATGCATTTTGTTTTCCATTGAATTATAGTGGAATTGATGAAATGGACTGGTACCTTTTGTTTGTCATGTGGTCCCTTGCATTATCTAAGATAGGAAAGAAGACAGCTTTAAGGCTTTTTTGGATGTGTGATGAAGATAGGAATATAAGTTTAAGGGAGAGCATTCTAGAGAACATGTAATAGCTGCATTGATTGAGGATAAAAAGTGGAGGAACAGGAATGAATGGTGAATAAAAATTCACAAAGCCAATACTTGTTGTCGGGTGAGTCTTTTAGTTTGGGCTATAATTTTCTTATAATGCCTAATACAGGGGGAAAGAGAGCGCAAGATAATCAAGTTGCTTTTTAAGGGTGTAAGTTAGAAACTTTTTGACCTAGAAAGAGGATATAAAAGGTTAAAGATCAAATATTCTAACAGTAGTTTAATATAAACACTTTTAACAGTCAGACTGGTATTGGGGTCAACTTATTTTCCTATCTGAAATAATAAATTGAGTACAGTGGGTCTATATCTGGTCTTCCTTACCAGCATTTGTTTGTGTTGATCAGGTCAATTTAGTTTCATTGAATTGCGAGAAGCTAATAAAAAGGGTTGCAAAGCTATTCTACTGGAGAGGGCCTGGAACATAGAACATAGGATGGTTTGGATTGCAAGGTTTACTTTGAGTTGTGATTAAGTGTCCGGAAAGAGGAGGTGAAAAACTAAGAAAATGAGGATGAGCTTTATGAGAGAATTTGAAAGAACTTGCACCAACAATTTGGTAGCATTGAATGATAAAGCATTAAAATACATTTAGGCACCTAGATACATATGTATATATTTCTTCTTCTGCATGTATTATATATGTATGTGCCTATATTATGGGTATGGGGACAAGGTGAATTGAGAATCCACTTTGTTGGTCTTGAAATATCATACTTAGAATGCCTAGAAATAAAAATTTTATCTAGGAGTCTTGTACCCATGCATCAAATGGATACAGAATGGACGATATCAATAAGCTAGTATTCTAAAGTATACCGTAGGCTGTCAATCTTGAGAATCCAAATTGTTAATCTCAATTTGTACATCTTAAAACACATAAAAACCAAAATTCCTCCCCCACCCCCCCCCCAACAACAAAAAAAAAAAAAAAAAAAAAGAAAGAAAAAAAAGAGAAAAGGATGCATCTAAAACATGAGTCGAATTAAAACCCTGTGTGCTGTCAATAAAATTGGCCATTGTGGGGCCACATGATGCATAGGGAATTTCCAAAAGATTTGTGTTTTTTTTTGATGGAGCACTTAAGTGCAGTATATCATGTTTAACACTCTTGGTTTTTCAATTGAGATGTTGAATCGTCAATTTTGCACCACAAGGATTTAACACTCTCTCCCACCATGAAGATACTTGCTCAACTTTGCTTGTGTGCATGCATGCGTGTGCAATAGATTTTCGGAATATTTAGGATGGACAAATAGACAGACAGAAGATTCACCTATATTTACGCATGCTGGTTGGAAGATGTCTAAAATTCCCTAGGTGAGCATGTATGATGCATATGGTGATCTGTTTGTATATAACTAAGTTGGTCTTGTTGTAGTTGGCTTGTTGTCCTTGTCCTGTGTGAGTTTTTGTAACTTATATGTGCTCATGTGATGTGAAAAATCCTGTCATTTGGAGGGCATGCCTTGAAATTATGAATTGTACAGCAGATTAATCTATATTGAACCTATGATATTTGGGATATTTACGCACATATGTCTGAAATAGCATTAGTGAGAATGCAGAATGCATGATAACATATGGAGACCCGTTTGCATATAACTTATGTGGTCACATTGTAGTTGGAGACCTGTTTGCATATAACTTATGTGGTCACATTTTAGTTGGTTTGTTGTACATAACCTTTGTGAATTTCCATGACTTGCATCGTTGTGCTGATGATGTTAAAAATCCTGTGCTGTATGGAGGGTGTGCCTTGAAATTATGGAATTGTAACTGATTAAAATGCCAAACTGACACAGGAAGAGTGTTTTGGTGGCAACCAATAAAGGTTTAGTGTGAAAATTTGAGCCAACTGTTCTGGAATTAGATTAACTTGATTGGCAGTACTTGCAATCACATCATTTGGCAAAGATTGCTACTGTTCACATTGGTTACTTATGAAGGTTAAACACTTTGGCTGTTTCTTACTTGTATATTCCCTACAAGTAAAGAAGGTAAATATTAGATACTATTGGAGGAAGCATTTTGTAAATTGAAGAGAAATTTTACTGAAAAAGAAGATGTTTCAAATCAATCTATCAAATGTAACTAATCATATAGAAGAAATCAATGTGAAATGTGGGAATTAATTGTGGTCCGATAGATGATTTTCATGTTGTATGGGCCTATGCTATGGATTGGTTCCGATCCTTGATTCCGTAGCTGATTAATCAACCACCAGTATTCAGTATGAAACGTCATCATATGTTATTTGAAGATGTAGTAGCTGATGAGAGTGATACTAACTTGAAGTATGAGAGGAAACTGGTCCTGAGGACTATTAAAGTAGAAAATCATCATATGACTGCATTATCCATTTTGAAAAAATATGATTAACACCCAACTATAGTTATGATGGAATAATCTGAAGAATGTCTACTATGAGGTTTTTAATTCTCTTATTGAGGCCTCAAAGCAATTTAAACCATGCAAAGTAAGCCAACCTTGCACCATTGTCTTCTTGGCTTTGGTGCAATATTACCTCCAATCACGCTAGTATTCATTTAAAACTTCAATAAAGCTAATGTGGTATGATAAGCAAGCTAGCTGTTGGTAGACTGTTCTGGCTGAGCTGCAGTAATATCCTGACTGTATCTTAAGTTAAGCTTAGCCTACAGATGGTTCGATTGGATCTATTTGCTTTCTTTCCAGACACTGTCCCCCTTCAAAGGTGTTACTGTTCGGTAGTTTTGCAGTTCAGTGGTAAAGTATTGTGTAGTGGACAACGTAGAGGCATCAGACAAGCTTCATTTATGGCACTGATTTAGTCTTTTTTCACAATTTTCAGGCACTTCTTCACTCCTCTCATATGTACCATGAAGCCAAGCATGCATTCCCAAGTCATGGTGTCAAATTTTCTCAGCTTGAAATTGATCTTCCCGCTATGTTGGCACAGAAAGACAAAGCTGTTTCTGGTCTAACCCGAGGAATTGAAGGTCTTTTCAAGAAAAACAAGGTAAACTATGTCAAAGGCTTTGGTAAGTTTGTTTCCCCCTCTGAAGTATCTGTCGACACCCTTGAAGGGGAGAATACTGTTGTTAGGGGCAAGAATATTATAATCGCCACTGGTTCTGATGTCAAATCCCTACCTGGAGTTCCAATTGATGAGAAGAGGATTGTATCATCCACTGGGGCTCTGTCTTTGTCAGAGATCCCAAAGAAATTGGTGGTTATTGGTGCAGGCTATATTGGACTGGAGATGGGTTCTGTTTGGGGTCGACTTGGTTCAGAGGTGACTGTTGTTGAGTTTGCACCAGACATTGTCCCAACCATGGATGGAGAAGTCCGGAAGCAATTCCAGCGCATGCTTGAGAAACAGAAAATGAAGTTCATGCTCAAGATGAAGGTTGTTGGGGTTGACACATCTGGAGATGGGGTAAAACTGACCATTGAACCTGCAGCTGGTGGAGAGCAGAGCACGCTTGAAGCTGATGTAGTTCTTGTCTCAGCTGGTAGAGTCCCGTTCACAGCTGGGCTTGGTCTGGAAACTATTGGTGTCCAGACTGACAAGGCTGGAAGAATCACAGTCGATCACCATTTCATGACAAATGTGAAAGGAGTATATGCTATCGGAGATGTGATTCCAGGGCCAATGCTTGCTCACAAGGCAGAAGAGGATGGTGTTGCATGTGTAGAGTTTATTGCAGGTAAGGAGGGCCATGTCGACTATGATATGGTTCCTGGAGTGGTGTATACACATCCTGAGGTGGCATCAGTTGGCAAAACAGAGGAGCAGGTTAAGGCCCTGGGTGTGGCTTATCGGGTGGGCAAGTTCCCATTCATGGCAAACAGCCGTGCAAAGGCCATCGATGATGCTGAGGGATTGGTGAAGATACTGTCTGAGAAAGAGACTGACAAAATTCTAGGAGTGCACATAATGGCACCTAATGCTGGGGAGCTTATCCATGAGGCTGTGCTAGCACTGCAATATGGAGCTGCGAGCGAGGACATAGCTCGAACATGCCATGCGCACCCAACTATGAGTGAGGCTGTGAAGGAAGCTGCTATGGCCACGTACGACAAACCCATTCACATATAGTGGGTACTTGCTAGCTCATGGACTTGGAAGATTTTGAAATAATTTTTAGATCCCTTCAGAAGATCTCTTGAATTTGTTATGCTGTTTATTGTTGTTGTAAGCACTTGTCTATGAGATTTTGCTCATGTTTCCTCCCTTATGTCATATATGCTTTTGTTTGCTTTTTCTTGTGGAATCAGAATAAAAGCAGAGAACTGTAGAGTGAGACAGCTGCCATAAGCATTGAGTTCAGAAACACATGAACCCTGCTGGGGTTCCAAGAAAATTCAGTAAACACTGCTTCAGAAAAACCGGATGTCAGTTTATTTTGTTCTTGGTTAGTGCCTCTCTTCACATGTTTGATTGGTATTATGGGATGTTCAGCAGATAAAAAACTGCAGTTTGTTATGGTCTTGCTGGTTTTGGTTGCAAGTGCTGAAAATAGATAATAGAAGGCATTCGTTCTTGTTGTCAGGTTTCAACGTCTTGTGAATAAAACTGAACAAAGGTTTCATCAGTTTTTGCTTTAGTATATAATAGACATGAAACCCTTGCCCTGAGCATATCTCAGAGTCATCAAATTTAGGGAATTCGTTTTCAGAATTCTTGGTTTGGGTTTAAGGCTGCAATTTGACAAGAATGATTATTGTGTAGCTACCACTGTGTTACTTTCTGACTTTGCTTTCATCTCATTCTCATTTCTAGAGTGACTTTAGAAGATGAACTTTTAAAAGTTCAAGGTCTTGAGCCAATGGCATAGAATAAGTCTGTGGTGATCAAGTGCTTGTCCAACAATGCTACATCACCATGCTCAAAGGCAAGAGAATGATGGAGATGTTGCCTATTGACGGTTTCGATGCCCGAGATGAACAAAAGCAGTAGCATGGGGAGCTAGCCGAGCAGCTCCCGTGAGTTCAATTGCATGAGTTGGACCTGAGTAGAATAGTGCAAATCAAAGCTCAACAGGATGAGGCTTCTCGAGCTCAACTCCTAGACTTCCTACAAGCCAATATTGATGTCTTCATTTGATCGGCCATAGACATGCTAGGCATCAGCCCAAAGGTCATCATCCAAAAGTTGAATGTAGATCTCCTGCATCGACTAGTTCGATAGAAGAAGTTGCACTTTGCTCCAGAGTGACAACAAACCATTGACAAGGAGGTGGGCAAGCTCATCTCTATAGGCTTCATCTGCAAGGTGAACTACCTCGACTAATTGGCTGATGTCATCCTCATCAAGAAGGCGAACGAAAAATGGAGGGTATATATCGATTTTATAGATATTAATAAAATCTATCCAAAAGATGGTTTTCTTTGTGGAGGTTATTTGACTCGTCAATGCTACCTTACAGCACTAAATGCTTCATTTCATGAATGTATTTTCGAGCTACAACTAGATCAAAATAGTGCTCTAGGATGAGAAAACATCCTTCATCAACGACAAGAGACTATACTGCTACAAAGTTATGCCCTTGGGGTTGAAGAATGCTGAGCTACATACCAGTACCTCATCAATCAAATCTTTAAGGATTAGATTGGCCATAAAATGGAGGTCTACATCAACCACATGTTAGTGAAAATCCTTTAGATCGATCAACATGTGGTTGACCTTAAGGAGACCTTTTAATTCTAAACAAATATATCTTCACAGTCATCTCAGGAAAGTTCCTCAATGTCATAATGACACCGCATGGGATCGAAGCCAACTTTGAAAAGATCCGAGCTATCCTTGAGATGTCACCATCGAGAAATAAAAAAGAAATACAACACTTGGTAGGGCAGATTACTGCTTTGAGCAGATTTGTATCCAGGTTGATGAAGAACTGGTTGCCCTTCTTTAAGGCACTAAAGCAAATAAATGACTTCCAATAGAGAAGGAATGCCAACTCGCATTCGACTAGCTTTGAAAGTATCACAGCTCATCGCTGCTCCTGATAAAGCCTTGCCCTGAGGGAGATGTTGTATCTTTACTTGGTTGTATCCCCTGTGGTTCTAAGCTTAGTTCTAGTCCAAGAAGAAAATGGAGTATAGAGGTCGGATTATTAACCAACCAAGTTCATTGAGATGTTGATGTGGTATCTCAAGATCAAAACTTTGCTCCCTCGTCATCTTACCCAGAAGACTTCGATCTTATTTTCAGGCTTATTCTATCATATGTCGACCTATAGTTCATCACTGAAGCATCGTCTGGATCGTGAGCACCAAGATGTCCAATCATTGTTCAAAGTATGCTAGTCATGATGTCATTTTGGGAAGTGGAGATGTTAGCACCTCAGCCATTAATACAGTGTCCCAAAACTTCCAACAGTAGTTTTAAAATAGCAATTGATGTAGTACAATTCACCATACGGTCATGTAGCTTGGTCACTACATTCAACTACACATCTCAGCCTCTATATTCGACTCAAACAACTTAGTTTATAGCTTCGCGACTACATACCGCAACTTGGCAAACAGTGCCATGGCCATCCTAAGTCAGCTTTTCTACCTCCTTTGCCCAAGCACTCAAAAAGCACCTCAGCCTTGGAAGTGTGGGGCAAGTAACACACCTTGGATTAGATCAGCTTGACATGGTATTGCCGACCAATTGGAGCTTGATACGAATTCACCATGCAAGCCTTCACCTTGGCCAACCAATTCCCACCACAGTTATTTTGAAGGTGTGTGGAGATGTTCGAATCTCCCCCCATTAGATGGCAAAAATCCACAATGGTGGAACAACCTCTCTAACTATGAGATTCGTATTTCATCACATCGCATTTGTCCTGAACGTGCGAGTTATTATCTCCAACAAACCCCCCTACATCACAAGATACTGATCATGATGGGTACCAACCTTCGTCTATATAAATTTTTTTCAGAAATCCTTCAGATTAGTTTAAGTTTAAACAAGCCACAAGTCCAACTGAGTCTCTAAATCCCACTTGCGAACTTAGAGGAGATCTCAAACAAAGTCTCTCACATTTCTACGTTGAGCATAGTGCCAATAAAACTTACCTCTCTTGAACTCTTAGAATTCTCTTTCTCCTTCTCTCTAACAACGGCTCAACATCTCTCCATGGACCTGGCTTCTCCCACCTACTCTCTCTCTCTCTCTCTCTCTCTCTCTCTTTTTCTAGTCAAAACCTCTACTGTTATCTTGAGGTGATTTGATTCAGACATTGAAGGGTCTCCACCTGGCAGGGACCTCAAACTAGTAGACTTTCTCTTCTTGTGGTGTTTTAGGATACTCCCAAAAGTCCGTCTGAAGATCCAGCCACCATCAACTGTATCTCAGAATCACCATCCTCAGCTCTATAGCTCACCTTCCAACTTATCAACCTGAGTCAGACTGATCTCAATGGCAACAATTACTATTTTTGATCCATTTATAAAGACAACTTATCATAGTATGCTTCCCATCCACACGTCTTGCTTTTCATTAAACAACAAGTCAAATAGTTCCATGATGATTTCATAACATCAAAGAGAGTTCTAATCTTTAAGCAATCTGATTTGCTCATAAGAAGGAATAGTCAAGTAATGATGCTAATTAACGAGGCAGGTGATGATAACTAGTGGGTTTGTTAGATTGGAGTTTAATAAGAGTAGAATGAATGATATGAGGATCACACAAGCCAAAGGCTGGCTAACCACCACTCGAGTTATCATGTTGAGTTTCTGAAGGCTACCATCAAGAATTTCCTACTGCCTCCATTTTCTTACCATGACAATGGTGGTAATCAACCATATCATGTCTGCTACCAAAAAAATATTCAACCATATCATGTCCAGTTCCAATCCCACCTAATTCTTGGAAACTAGACTAGATGTCAAAGAGCATTTATTTTGCTAAAGTCTTTCTCGATGCTTCTAGTTCTAGTGTCTCCATCTAAAATTTTGTGTGGCTTCTAATGGTTTGGTAACTAAAAACAGGGTTGGATGGCCCTTTGGTCAAAGAGAAAGGTACACAAATAAAGGATGAGGGTCAATATAAAGAGATTCTGAATAACTGATTCAAGGTTTTAGTGAAATTGGATCATTTTTCTTTTTCTTTTGAAAAATATGGTCGCCATGCCACCACAGGTGTTTCAATCAAAAGCCCGTGGAAGAGGGATACCAACTTCATCCACGCATCTAAAGTTATGAGGTTTAACTTTTAAGAACTAGGAGAATAACTCGTATGCACCTATGGTAAAAAAATACATTGTGATATTGACAAAGAGTTGGGAAAATAGAAAATTTAATGCGAAAATACCTTCTCCAACTAATATAGAGAATTAATGATACAACAACTGCAGTTTTTAGATTAAGTAGTCCTGACGTACACAATCATAGTGATGTTAATATCTTCAGCTAATATCAAGGGCCACAATGAGATCATGAAACCAAAATTACAAAATAATCATAATGATCTGTCCTCTCCACACCAACCACCAAATCAATGGAATAGGACTTCATGGAATAGCATCCACCAGTTCACATACTACTCCAGTATTGACAGCGTTTCTGAATGTGCAAAATCCAGATATTGATACTCCCATTAGATATAGAATCAGCACAAATAATGATAAATATGAACATAAGTATACACTGACAACACTACTATACGTAGATGTATGCACAGACAGACCATTCCATCAACAGAGATACACTAACACAGAAAAGCAAATAGAGCACACTCCACACCCCTTCACCACCCCCCCCCCCCCCCGGGCCCGAAGAAACACAGCCAAAAAAAAGAAAAAAAGAAAAAGAAAAAAATTGCTGAGTGCCTTTCAGACCCTCCTGAAGCAGCCTCCAGAACAGAACAACTGATCACAGCTCTAATCATTAACAATTCTAAGTATATAAGTAATAAACTCTGTTCAGTCTTTGAAGTTTTAAGTGCCACCATCATTGTCCAGCCAGCTCCTCAGATTACATAGAGCCTCTGTGGATAGGCTGCAGTACCTCAACCTTGGCGGCTGCTGCTTATCCTGGCAATGTGAAGGCGAAGCAGTCTCCCGGTGCTCTGAAGAAAAACAGACTACAATCACAGTGAGGTTGTCAATAGCCTTGAGCTGCAGTGCCTCCATGACAAGATCCCTTGCACACTGCTCTGGATTGTCATGCCTCCGGAGACCCCTCCGAACAATGCTGACAGCATGCTGGCTTGACATCACGTCCCATATCCCATCGCAACCCATGATCAAGAATTCATCCTCTTCACTTAGTATCGTCTGCCTGAACTCAGGCTCAGAAATGAGCGGCGAGCAGGAGCCACAGGGAAATTTCATGTCCCAGTCCCCAAGGGCTCGGGTCACAGAAAGGACACCATTGAGGTACCCATCATCAACAAAGCCCCCAGATGCCTTGATTCTTTGGAGCTCAGCTTCATGGATGGGCCTATGGTCCTGTGACATCTCCACTGCCTCACCTTTACGACAAAGGACTGCTCTGCAATCACCAATATTGGCTACCAACAGAAGCCTGATAGCAATATCAAAGAGAGAACATAAAATCAGAATTCTAACTCACTTCATCCATTTATTGTTGGGATACGCCTTGTTTGCTATAGTTATGGCTATGACTACAGAAATTTGGCATGTATGAGTATTATCCAGTATAGCAAACAATATGAGCATAGGGGGTGAGCCTTGGTGAATCAGTAAGGATGGCCCACTGTGAACTGGAGATTATGTGTACAAAACATGGAACCAACCTCTCCATAAGCAAGGGTAAGGCAATAGTGAGAGCCTCATGCATTGAGAAACATGAGCATAGAGGGAGCCTTGGTGAAACAGTAAGGATGCCCCACTGTGAACTGGAGATTATGGGTACAAAACGTGGAACCAAGCTCTCCATAAGCAGGGGTAAGGCAATAGTGAGAGCCTCATGCATTGAGAAATATGAGCATATTCATCGAACCTCCAATATAGTGACAATTAAATTGCAAAAAATACCCACAGCTAAAAATTTACTAACAATCACACACCTTCCAAGTACCAATGCTGTAAGAGCCGTTGTGCCAGAAGAACTGCTTATAGTACAATCATTTGCCAATGCAAGGTCAGCATTAAGAAATGATTTCCGGATAGAGCTCTCAACTTCATCTAAAAAGGCATTATCAACTTGCGAAGCTTGGGGAAAACTAGCTTCTTCAAACAAGAATCTAATTGCATGCCTTCTAATGTAAGCTGCTGCATCAGGACCTCCATGACCATCAAAAACCTATACAACATGAACAGAACTATCAGCCAGGAACAAAATTTTCTTAAAATACAACTTTTACTTAACTAAGTTGCATCAAGAAATTGTCTGATCGAATAAATTACCCCGTAAAACGCACTAGGTGTAGGGCACCTGAACAAATATCCAAGGTGTGCTGGGAGATCATTGATGCATATGTGCTCATCTTCCATATCCTTTCGCGTCCCAATGTCTGTATAGCTACCAGAACGGAGTGTTGGAACAAACTCCAAAAGCTCAGGCTCCAGGAGGATATCTGGAATGGCATCTGAGTCTCTTGACTCCTGGATAGAAAAGAAAGCAGACAAGTTCAATATAAATGGCTACTATCAAGATTGTATTCACTAAGAAAATCTCATGGATTAAACTAGCATGCCTAGGGTAGGAAAACTCAATCGCAGCACTAAGATGCATACACTCAATTGGCTTGAATAAGAGATCCAGATCAAATTTGGCAAACCAATCTTCAAGAACAGAACAGTAAACAATTCATAAAAGAAATGAAAAAACAGTGGATATGCATCTATGCAGTACTAACAATTGCTGTGCCATAGTACAGCTTTAAAAAGATGATCACACGACACAGAATCATAGATGAAGTTACAAACTCTAAAACAGCTCAGATGAAGTTATTAAACACAAAAGCACTATCCTATTCCAACTCCAGTTTTTTTCACACAGAACTATAAACTTTCAGATTTAAAATCATAGCCAAGAAACGCCATCCCATCTATCTTGGTGCAGCATTAAACCCATCCTACAAGTCATTCAGCACCGACATTTAGAAATCATTCTAACAACCACAACCCAGGATTCTTCCAATACATCTGTGCCATCTTCTTATTTGATCCTCCCTGGATCTATTTCACAAATCACCGCGACATCGGAGATCATTAGACACCGATATATTCATCAAATGGCAAATCATCATAACACCTCAAAAAATGATTTTTTTTTTTTCAATTAACTCAAGAAAAATGAAATCAAATCCCTCATTTACCAGACCAATTATCTCACCTTGTTAAAGCTGTCAAATTAGAACCTCAATTCACAATATCTTGCAAAACTAAAGCATATAATATCACTTCAGTAACGGAATATTCAATAAATTCCACCAAAACTAACCTCCCAATTACCCTCTTAGAATCTAGGTTCTACCCGACGCAAAAGCTTCAGGCCAGTGCCATCATTTCAAGAGAAAAGAAGAGCCCAAAATTATAAATCGAGCACGGAATCGACAACCCTCAATGATTCGAATCAACAGAACAACGGAGAACTATATCACCAGAGACTCACCAGCTCAGATGCGGAAGACGACGAGGCCGCCGCCACCGCCGCTGCCGTTGCCGCCGCCGCCGCAGATACATCAACGATCTCCTTCGCTACGCATCTATACTGCGCCTCCAGCACCGGAATGCTCTGATGGAGAACCTCCGTTCCCGCCACCATCCCGACTCCAAAACCCTCCAATCCCGGTATCAAACTAACCAGCAGGAGACGACCAGGTCGAAGACCGCCGAAAGATCTCACTTTGAGACGATCCGATTCGAAGCTTTTTGCACGAGAAGAAGAAGCTTGGAAGCTAGGGTTTCTTTCGGTCTCTTTTCAGGGTATCCCTTTTCGAATCCTCTTCAATCTTTCTCCGATGCCTTCGGCGAAGTTAGATTAGAAGGCGGTCACCGGGCGGTCGTTATAAACGGGCCGGGAGGTGACCGGCGGCCACCAGTAGATGGGCGCCTCGTTACCGCCACGTGGAGGTTCCCCGCGAGGTGGTTACCGTTGTGTTGAGGCGCCGCTGGTGGCCACGTGATAGCGAGAGGTGACGCACGACCCTATCTTTCTGAGGTACGCATAGAATTTCTATGCTTTCATCGAATCTACCACCTTCCTTGATAATGAAACAAAGCAACTCCTCCCTTCATTCAAAGCGTTTTTGAGTCAGAGTTTTCGATGTCCACCTCTGACGGAATAATTGAGCGGATTGAATGCTAGTTTCGGGCAAATCCGACGGCTGGTCGCTATTACCGCATATATATTTCCATGCGATCACATCCATGTACGTGAGAATTTTGGCAAATTTACGAAAATACCCTTGATTCCATGCGACCTCGGAAAGGTCAGGACCCAGGTGGTTTGTTGAGCACGGACCGTGTGATGCACGGCACGGCGCTAAACTGACGGCCTCCGATGCATTTGGAGGAACCGACGGATACGTGGAATACTTAAAATCGGAACCGTTGGAAACAAGTTCAGCTGATTAAGGGCCGTGTGATCATTTATCATATAAGGAGGGGCAGTATTAAAATATTGATAGGATTTTGGGGTAGAGTTGGAGGATGATACAAGGGAAACTTGGAGGCAATCGCTTGCGGACACCACCTGCTTCCCTTCTCGTGACGTCTCGGGACAAGATCATTACCTGTCTTCTTGACGAAAATACCCTTCAAAATTGTAGACATTCATCCTACTACTTTTCTTTTTTTTTTTTTTCCTCCTTGATGATGTTGAGCTTACGTAATTGTTGCTCAAAAAAAATCACGGTCTATTGTTACAACGCAAATTTGCTGTTAATGCGTAAAAATACAGGTGCTGAGTATTCAGTTTTGAGAAAATCAAGTGGTAAATATTTATTTATGTTGTTAGCATGATTTTAGAGGTTATATATCAGTTCATAATAATTTTTTTTTGTTAGTATTATATTATTTTTTATTATTTTTTTGTATAGTATTTGTATAATAATACAAATATTTCTAAGATGTATCGAATGAAATTAAAACAGAGATAATAAGTCTTTTTTTCTCTCCACCTTTTTCTCTTCCGTAAATATTTTAACATACTATCAAAGCCAACGATCATCTAATTTGAAGACATCATCTCCTCTTTCTTTGTTGCGGCTGTCATTGACATATCTACAAGTTTTGAAGATCCTTATTGTCAATCTATTAATCTTTGTTTTTCTATAGATCTTCTATTTTTCAGTGGATATGCAGATTGTTTGTTTCTCGATAGATTAAGACTTAAAGATTCTTTATTTTTAGATGAATCTACAGCTTCTTTTCTCCATCTTTTTTTCTTTCTTTAGGTTTTTTTTTTACCTCTAGCTTCTTTACTATTCAGTTTCAGGTTTTTCTCTTCTCTTTGGATATTTTTTTGCCTTTGGCTCTTTTACCATCTAATTTGAGGCTTTTCCTTTTTGTTTAGATATTTTTCTATTTATGCCTCCTTTGCTGTTCATTTTGAGAATTATTTTTTCTCTTTAGATATTTTTTTATTTTTGACTCCTTCACTGCTCAGTTTGAGATCTTTTCTTTCTGTTTGGATATTTTTTTTTGCCTACGACTCTTTCTCCATCTAGTTTGATAACTTTTCTTTCTCTTTGGGTGTTTTTCTACCTCTAGCTCTTTTACCATACGGTTTAAGACCTTTTCTTCTCTTCTATGGCATTATTATCCATGAGGATCATCGATCTATATCTGTTGTCTCTTTAAGTACTAGCCTTATTTTCTATGATATTTTTGTCTGTAAAGATCATCGACCTTTATTCGCATTCTCTTTGAGCACCGACCTTCTCTTCTATGGTATTTTTGTCTCTAAAAAAAATAATAATTTTCAAACTCATGTTGGCACCTACAACACCATCTTAAGTTTGAAAGAAAGTATTAGCATGATTTTAAGGATCACATATCAGTTTATAATAATTTTCTTTGTTAGCATGATCATATGATTTTAAGGATCATATATCTGCCTATAATGATTTTTTTTTATTAGCATGATCCTGTATCGATCTATATTATTTTCTTTGTATGGAGTCTGTGTACTAATATGAATAACTTCGAAGATGTATCGAATAAAATTGAAATGGAGATAATAAAGTCCTTTTTCTCTCTACCTTTCTCCCTTATTTTTTTCTTTTTCTGCAAATATCTTAGCCTGTGTTTACACCACATCTTAACTAATGACAGGATCTAAAAGGGTACATGCATATTCAACCATATGGCTATGCTAGGATAAAAAAATGATGAAGGGATTTTGAGCCAAGCACTTAAAATTAAAAGCTTAAGATGGTAGTTCAGAGACCCATGCCTTGATACCCTTTGATTCCATCAAAAACAAAAAAAAAAGACCCAATAAGCTCAAAGATGGCTCCTCACAGAAGCTATATGATATCCTATAGGTGGATTAAAGAGAGCATCGACTAAGATAAGCTAGATAACTATCAAAGATAGATAGAGCGAAGACTAGCTATGTTGAGTTTGATACAAAATAGTTACGGTGATTTATGGGATTCCTTTGTTGACCTAGCAGAAGAGTCATGTTATGATACAAGACCTAACAATTATTAGAACATAAAGAGTGGAGGATGATTAGCACGAGTTACTGAAACTATCAAAGTAATGAAGATCGATATAGATAGGTGTTGACACTAGAGATGGGTATTTACTCTGCTGTTTATAATATTGTGTATGAATAATAGGATATTACTTTGAAAAAGGACCTTTTAGCCAATCAAACACCAATTTATCTTTATCCTCATCTTTATTTTACCCTTGCATTTACTTTTACTTTACTTTATTTATCTTGCTTTACCTTAGTTTATCAATAATTCTTGGAGTAAAATCATAGTCCTCGCTACAATATACCTCCTTTCTTTTTTGAATAAGTGGTGTTATGGTAGTCAAAGTTCTCGAAACTCAAGGCATCAGGATCCATACTATTAACCTTTTACATTCTCTTCTTTTTAGTTTTGACATTAGTGACATGCCTGTGCACTTGCACAAACCTGCCAAGAGTGTGCATACCATTCCTTCCCCCACTAGAAAATCTAGCAACCTACACATCTTTTCTAACTTGCTTGGTGGCTATATAGATAGCTGTTGTGAAAGAACATGATGCTCAAATGTCACGAATACCAAAGAGTCCACTTCACATCCTAAGGAACCTTAGAGTTCTCAAGCTAGGTTGGCACGACAATCTCCTCCAACCCTGTAGGGAATTGAAGCCCTCGAGATCAGATCAACTTTACTCCTCCTAGGGAGTTTGGCTTCAATAGCCATATTCCTCGGATCGAACTGATCCATCCACCAGCCAGTTCTTTACGATATATGGTCATATAGTTCAAGTTCTATAAGAATGAGAGCTAGTATGATTTATTAGAAGCAATCACAGGTCAAGAGCCCACTATATTGAAGCCACTTATGGAACACATAAGACATCCTTGGATTTGATGACAAAGGCTTCAATAGCTATGTTCCTCGGGTCGAACTGATCCATCCACCAGCCAGTTTTTTACGACATATGGTCATGTAATTCAAGTTATATAGGAATGAGAGCTAGCATGATTTATTAGAAGCAATCACAAGTCAAGAGCCTACTATATTGAAGCCACTTATGGAACACATAAGACATCCTTGGATTTAATGACAAAGCAAGTTAAGATATTTGTTTCTATTATCGAGAGCCAATATCATGCACCATAGTATGCTCCAATGTACATTGTGGTGAACTTTGCCAATTATACCCCCATGTAGATCAAATTGACCTATCAATTTTTACAACATTAGATATCTTGGTCTTTGAGAAGCTTGACTTTCAATTTTCAATCTATTAGAGTAACAAGGCTAAAGAGTATTCTAAAGAGAGCTCAGGATTCATGGATCAAAAACGAAAATTATCCTACAAATGAATAGAAATTTATACCAAATAAAAAAAAAAGAGCACTTAATACCTCAATCATTATTGGACTTATGATCGAATCCAAAGTGGGCTCCAACCACTATGATTGTAAATAATCGTTGGAAGAAATATTGGTGGAATAATGCTGACACAAATCTCTACTAATAAAGTTGGTCATCCTCTAGTGGTAAAAGATCGGAGGTAGCAATGTTATTGCTCTATAACAAACCCTATTCCTTTACAAAGGTTGGGGGGCAACTATGTTAATGGATGTGAGCAAAGTTCCAATCTTGGTGACTGTAGTAAAGCATCATGGAGGATTCTAAACAAAGGTTTGCTTCAGCTAGCCCCTCATCCTAGGGGGTTTCCATTGTTGGAGAGGGCTCGAGGCATAAATCTTTCATAAATTTCTGCGGCTAATGCACTAAATAAGCAAGGGAAGGAGTCAAATCTGAAGGGGAAGAGTGTTTCGTCTTCCCCTCCTTGCTTGGGGCAGGGATTCCATGGGGGTCCTAGCTCTGGTGCGAATCTCTCAAGGAGTTATGAGGTCAATTCACTGAATAAGCATGGGAAGGAGATGGATTCGAAGGGGAAGGGGGCTACTTCTTCTCCTCCTAGCTTGGGGCTGGGGTCCCATGGGGATCCTAGGTTTGATCTAGGACCATCACAGGCCCAGGTTGTCCAAGGCCGACGGAGATTTAGATGAGAGATGCCAAGCCATCTGAAGTGGATATATCTGCGTTGGAGGTTCGATTCAATGATCTTATTGTCTTCTTTGAGGAAGAAATTCAACGAACAGAGAGAAAGTGCAAAGCTATAGTTGTGGGTAAGTTTTTGGGATCTAGATTTTTTTTTTAATTTTGTGCAGTGCGAATTAAAAAATCATTGGCAGATTAAGGAAGATTTTCAAATAACTCCTCTATCTGATGGCTATCTTCTCTTTTGTTTATCATCTGAGGTGACCAGAGCAAGAGTTCTTGAAAGTGGCCCTTGAACTTTGACGGGACAGTTGCTGGCTGTAGAGAGTTGGCATCCCAATTTTAAATCTTTCAAGGACTCTATTTGGTATGTTAACATTTGGCTTCGACTGTTTGACCTTTCATTGGGGGTTTAGGATAAAGATATGATTTTAAAAATTGCTGCTAAAGCTAGGATGCCAAAATTTTTGGATCCCTGGATGGCTAATACTTCTAGACTAAGATTTGCTAGAGTATACATTCAATTAGATTTATCCCAGCCTGTGTGTCCAGGGACGAAGCTACTTATTAAGGATCATGTTATTTGGCAAGAGTTTGTGTATGAAGATCAACCCGATCTTTGCTATGGATGTGGCTATATTGGGACTACTGTTGATTTGTGTCTGAAATGTAAGAACAAGAATGTATCTCAAGTGGAGATGATCTATAGGTCTTGGATCAGAGCAGCTAGAGTCTTGGTTCGTGCTCTAGCTCAAAGTAAGGATTCTAAGTCAAGTACTTCTTCTGCTTTGAATCCTCACTCTGATAGCCAATGGGTTGTGCCTAAAAAGGTTGTGTCTAAGGAATCCCATAAAGCAGAAATAGGGGGTTCAGAGGATCTTGCTGGGGGTTTCATATTTAAGCCATTATCCTCCTTGGGGGAATCTTTGCAATCTGAGCCATCGCCCATGGAGATCTTTACTTTTACCTTGTTTAATAATAAAGGAGAGGCTGGTGTTCAATCTAAGGACAAAAGAAAATGGTCTCCACCTTATTCCTCTTCTAACACTCATAAATCTTCCTCTATTTCACCACTTGTGTCGAAAGTCATTGTTCGGGAGAAAAAATCATCGAAAGAGACCCCCAATTCTTCTTCGAAAGCTCTTATGGTGTATTCTAAAGATGTGAGGAGGAAAGAAGTTTGGCGGCTAGTGCTGATGAACCCCGATAGGCTGGATGGGTCTCCATAGGTTATCGCTTCTATACAGAAACCTTGTGATGCTGATCGTGCTTCAATTAGTTCAGTCCTTATGGTGCAGGAGAAGGCTAATTTCATGCAGGAGCCACAAGCCGATACAGGCACGCATGAAGATTTGATTTCTCAGCTGAAATCTATACTTTCTTCTTGTTCAAGTAATAATCCATCTGCAGAGCTGGTTGTTTCAGAAGGAGCTTCTAAGGGGAGGGAGCGGAGTTCGGATCCTTCTTCAGGCCCATGAAGGTACTTGTGTGAAATTGTCGAGGGACTGTTAAGCCCTTGTTCCATAAGTATTCTAAATTATTACTAAAAAAGTACGATCTAGATATTTGTAGGTTTCTAGAAACAAGGATTGGGTCAAATTCTCTTTCGAGATTTCAACATTGGTTTGGTCCTTATTGAGAAACCTATTTGGTACCCATTGAGGGCTTGTCTGGTGGCATTATAGTCATGTGGCTTAGGGATCTTAGTAATCTTACTTTTACCCATGTTGACCATCAAGCTTATTTTGATATCATTTCCTCTCATGAGGCTTCATCCTGGATCCTTGTTATGGTTCATAATAGTACCCATGGTTGGGTATGCCAATCTCTTTGGAAGATGGCTATTCATGTTCTCTTTTAGAGTTTCTATCCTTTTGTTAGGGGACTTTAACTATCTGTTACATTTTCATGATAAAGTGGGTGGCAAACCTTTTCATCTTGATCGAGATATTAGGGAATTTCGAAGCTTTTTAGCTTCAAATGGCTTGATTGATTTGGGCTTTGATGGCCCTAAACATATCTGGTGCAATAATCAAAATAGATTATCACAGGTACGTGAATGGATTGATCATGGTCTAGCCTCTGACAGTTGGCAAATCTATTTTTCAATTCTAGAATTCAACATCTTATGCGGTTTGCTTCTGATCATTGTCCTTTAATGCTATTAGTTCAATCTTCCTTTCAGCATGTGCACCCTCCTTTTAGATATTTTCAATTCTGAAAATGCTATCTAGATTTTCAGCAACTACTCCTTAGACATCAGAAGGGCTATGAGGATCTATTACCTCTTCAGCATCTTTCTGCTCTTTTGTTGAAATTCAAGCAAAAGATCTCTCAATGGAGCCGCTTTAAAGTACGTAATTTATTCAAGAAAGGAGAAGATTTGTACAATCAGATTCTTATTCTTCAGGGTGTTGAATCTCAAAATGGATGGTTATCTTATGAGGGTCATATCTATCTCCTTCATCTTCTTCATAAAAATAATCGTATATTATCCATGCAGGATAGTTATTGGCGATAAAAATACTGGATATATTGGTTAAAAGAAGGAGATCAGAGCACTAAGTTCTTTCATCGCTCCACTATCATTAGAAGTAGGCGTAATCTAATTTCTTCCCTTAAATCTGATTTTGGTCATTCGGTATCTGAGGAATCTGAGATCTGTAATATGTTCTATCACCATTTTTAGGCCAGATGCAATCTTATGCAATCTTCTGATGATTTATGGCTGCCCCAAACACCTAAAGCGATCTCTCATGCCCAACAATAAGATCTTATTGCCCCTGTATCCGAAGAGGAGGTAAATAGTGCCTTGAGAGCCATGAATCCTAATAAAGCTCTGGGACCAGATGGGTTTTCGGTGTCCCTTTTTCAGGATTTTTGATACATTGTAGGCAAGAAAGTGGTCCAAACTGTGCTTCACTTTTTCATACTTCATTTATGTTATCTGCATGGAAGCAAACATTTATAGCTTTGATACCTAAGGTTCAACATCCTACCATTCCCTCTGATTTCCATCCTGTTAGTCTTTGTAATACCATATACAAGATAGTGGCACATATACTTCTCAATCGAATGAAATATCTGATGATAGATCTTATTTCATATAATCAAAGTGCATTTATTGGGGGTAGATCTATTATGAAAAATATCTTAGTTGTCTAAAAAATCATACATTCTCTGGTTCATGCTCGACCCTCCAGAGGACTTCTAATGATCAAAGTTGATATGAAAAAAGCTTATGACAGGGTGTAATGGGGTTTTCTGTTAAGAGTGCTTAAGCAGTTCAATTTTTATGATCAATTCATTAATTAACTGAATTTCAGCCTGTGTGCTTTATCCTTAATAAGCAATTCTTGTAAATGGCTCACCTATGGATTGATTTTTTACTGCTTGTGGTTTGCATCAGGGCTGTTCGTTGTCCCTTTTTCTCTTTTTGTTATGCTCTGAAATGTTTTAAATAACTTTGCAAGCTGTGGCCTAGTCAAAGTTCTTCCATCCTTATATCCCTGGTAGGAATGGTCCTCGTATTTCTCATCTATTCTTTGCAGACGATTGTCCTCTTATTGCAAAAGTGAAAATTTGGAATGCTCTCATTCTCAAATTGCTAATGGAGGCTTATTGTTATTATTAGAGACAGTTGGTAAATAGATCAAAATCTGTTATTATCATAAGCCCATCTATTGATCTCTCTGTTAAGCAAACAATTACTTCGATATTTGGTATGCCCCGTCATCATGGAGTTTAGAAATATTTGGATGTCCCTATCTCACATTCTAGATTGTGCCTTTCTGATTTTAATTTTGTTACTGAAAAAATTTTGAATAGCATTCAAGCCTAAAAATGGAAAGCTCTCTCTTTTGTTGGGAGGGTTACACTCTTACAATTTGTTTTGGCCTCTATCCGAATGTATGCAAAGGCATCTCTCTCCATTCCACCTTCTATTCTGGATTACATGGAGAGGGAGTTTCAAGATTTTCTTTGGGGCCATTCCACTGCTCAAAGAGGTGTCCATGTGATCTCTTAAAAAACCATTTGCTCCTCTAAAGAGCAAAGAGGCTTGGGCCTTCTTTCACTTCGTCAAAGACCGGCCATCCTATTAGGAAAGTTGGCTACTAAGTTGATTCTCCAACCCTATTCGCTGTGGGCTCAATTGATCTATTTGAAATATAGGTTTCATCGATTGGGGGCTAACTATCAACTACCTGTTCATTGCTCGTCCATATGGTGTAAAATTGTAAATGTTGGACGGCTATTATAATTCTAATTTATGTGGCTCATTAGTAATGGTTCCACAATAAATGTCTCGATGGATCCTTGGCTATCAAGTGTTCCATTACGCCGTTGGCCTTCTTTTATTAATGTGGAGGTTAATTTGGAAGCCTATTCAGTGGCTGATTTAATATTACCTGATAATACTTGGAATATTTCTCTTTGACTTCTTTCTTTGGGGTCGGTTTGATAAACATAGTTGTGGCTATTCCCCTTGTACTAGCTAGTTGGTCTGATCAGTTGAGGTGGGCTTCGTCAAGATTAGTATTTATCTCTTCCAAAGATATTGCGACTGCGTTAATCCCATCCCCTCTTATTACACTTATACATTCTTTTGGGTGGCTTTGGCGGCTGTGTGTCTCCAAGAGGGTAAAATACTTTCGTCGGAAGCTTCTATGGCAGCGGTTACCCACTAAAGAATTATTGTTATATAGAAACATTTTGCATTCTGATTTCCTCGAATGTGATCTGTGTGCTACTTATGTGGAGGATTGTCAGCATGCCATTATCACCTATCTCTTTGCACAATAGTGTTGGCTCCTATTGTCACAGCACTTTGGATGCCCTATACCTTCTTCATTGTCGGAATTCTTTGCTTACATATCTAATTCCAAGATTGATAAAGGGGGAAGAGCTCTTATGGCATCCCTCGTTTGGCATGCAAGGAATCACAGGATTTTTCATAATCAATATGTTCATCCACTGCAGTTGATTCGGATCTCTTCTTGTTTTTATACTGATCATTGCGCTTTGTTTGCAGCCTCCTCACAAATAGTGAACTCCCATTCAAGGTACCAAGGAAATCCTGAGCTGCACATGCAACATCCTTTTTATTCAAACTTAATCTCTTGGGTTCTCCCTCCCTTCGGGATGCTCACTGTGAACTTTGATGGGGCAGTTACTTTGACTGGTGGTGCTGGTGGCTTTATGATTAGAAATCACGATAGGTTAATGCTTATGATTGGTAGTAAATTTCTTTCACATCCTTCAGTTCCCCTTTTGCAGTACTCATCGGTGCATGGTTGGGCATTAAATATCTTGTCATTCATTTCCATGCCCAAAAAGTTTGGATTCAAAGAGATTCTTCGGCAGTTGTTTGATAGCTTAATAATTTACACCATAATAAGATGTCACTCTCTCCATGGATGCAAGAAATCAAATTATGGTTTACTACCTTTCATACTTTCAAAATTTCACATATCTGTCGGGAAGGTAATCAAACGGCTGATCGGGCAGCAACGCATGCTTTGGCAGGGGATTTTATTTTTCATTCTCACCAGTTGAATCGCTATCCTAACTTAGTTTGAATTTTGAAAGCTGATGCCTATCCCATTGCATTTCCTCGACATGGATTGTCGGTGTAATCTTCATCTTATTGATCCCAAATTCGGAGGAGCATTTGCTGGGTTTTTTCATCTCTGTTATATGGGTTGGCGTAATATAGTTTTTATACATTTAGAAGCTTTATCTGTTTGCTGGCAGTTATTTCTTTAGGAGGCATGGTTTTTCAGAGGAATATTGCTGCAAATATCATTGATGTTAAACGGGAGCCGAGCTTCCAATACCTGCAGATTCCATTTTTATCTTCAGAATTTTTGAAGCTGTACTGTGTGCCAGCTGCTTGTTAAAATTTCTGTTCGTATGCAGCACCTGAGGATCATTTTCATGGGGGGTCATAATTTGCTTATGTTCTCTTGGGACCTGTTACCTATATGCCATCTGTATCAGTTTTAGAGTTTGGTATCTATATGTCTTCCTTACTTTGGTCTTTACGTCATCTATCAGTCTCAGCTTCTATTACTCTCTTTATTGATACATTCATTTTGGACGGAATATATAACTATGACAGCATTTTTTTTTTATAATGTTAATACTCTTTTGAACTTTCAAAAAAAAAAAACTATGTTAATGGATAACATCATTTTCTCTCCAATTATCATGAGTAAACGGAAGATAGAGAGCATCCAAAAATGTAGCCTCCACCAGCCAACTCGAAAGCTAGACAAGTAGACTCCAAAATAGATAAGTCAATATCTGAAGTAGATGAGTCAACTCCTCCACAAGTGCCAACCCAACGGCTAGTTTTTTTTATGGCTTTTAATGATAGATTTCAACTCCAACAGCTATTCTGGTTTCTATAATTGCTAGTTTATCAATTCCGACCAAAATCGAAGCTATTTAACACTCAAAATTTGATTGGAAAGCAAGAGAATAGAAGTAGATAGTGTAATGAATGCTTAGAGCCCACCAGCCATCTTTCGAAAGTGTTTTCAATTCTTTGAGAGAAATTAAGAGCATCTATTAAGTAGTCTTGAGTGCTCCCCTAACAATCATTCGAGAGCCTCTAAATTGATTGAAATAGGTGAAGTCCAAATATTAAAGAGCAATCTATTTCGACTTCAACCGAGCATCAATGAGTTTTACTTTTTTGAGTAGTAGTTCATTTGATTCAATATTTTCTTATATTCTTTATATTATTTACAAGTTTCTCGGGATAGAAATTTATGAGAGAAGCTTATTCAAGCTAGAAATTGGACAATGATATTAACTAAGTTTTGGAAGTCTTAGTTGGAAAAATTTTGGTTGTGAATCTGTGTAAAATCAACTAGGTTGACTGTAAGTTTGTATAAAACAATCTGACCATATTCTTTGAGATTATAGTGAAATTTTCAAGCAAGGATTCTTGAGGAATGAAACATAGGTGTTGAGGTTGGCATCAAATCATTATAAATTTATTTCTGTTTGTGATTGCCTTTTTTTCTTTATTTATTTGCTTTACATTTACTTATAGTTACAATTTTATTCTATTACATTCATCTCACTTACACTTACAAATCTCAATTAGAGCATATTATTACTTTAAATTTTAAAAGAATCCAGTTCACCCCACTCTTGAGTTGCTATATCCGAACAACAACAGATTTTAAACATCCCTAACTAAAAAAAAATTAAAGTTTAAGTCAAAGAATTTAACCTATACTTGATCATAACTAAACAATCTTGGGTCCAAATCCCATCCAAATAAGATATAGATATTTTAGGTTATGGCAATTTTTACAGTTCCTAATCTTAAAATTTCTAAGATTAGTATAAGTATGAAGTTCAATCTAATTTTTTCATTTGTGTTTTTTGAATACCTATTTTATTTTATTTCTGATTTATATATATGTATAATGAGTAAAAATTTAAATTAAATGAATTGGTGTGTGGAAATGGGTTTATATAAAATGAATAGTAAGGGTAAAAGAGGATTGGATAATATTTGTTTGGATATATTTTCATATTCAAATCTATTCAGATATGGATAAAAATTTGAGCATCTAACTAATAATCATATACATATCCATATTTATCAAAGAAAAATAGATATCAATAGACAATTACTTGATTCGTATAAAATTTTTTGATTCTATTTATAATCCTAATATGGCTGAATCAGATCCGATATAGATCAGATACTAGTATATCTATATCCATATTTGTTTTGTTTGATAGATGCATATATAGATATAGATGTTAGTCTAATACAAAAATTTATATTCATATTTATTTTAAATGGATATAAATATAAATTAGATATCGGAAGTATAGGTATAAATATGGATATAAATTGGATGATTCAACTTTATGATCATAGAATCAAAAATATTACTATATAAATAATAAATCAAATTAATAGTATATTAATATGATCATTTATTTTTCATGAGTGCTATATAATATTGAATAGGATTATAAATAAAATTGGATAGATCTAGCTTAGATATTTATTTATCTACATCTATATCTATTTTTCTTTAATGGATATGGATACAAGTATGGATATTAATTGCATGTTCAAATTTTTATTCATATTTGTATAAATTCGAATATGAAAATAAAGGCCAGACTAATATTATTCGATCTATTTTCATCTTTAAATCCTATATAATTTTATATAGCATTCATGAGCTTTTGAGAAAAATAAATGATCATATTGATATGCTATTAATTTAATTTATCATTTTTTTAGTAATATCTTTAATTTTATGATAATAAATTTTAGTTAGCTGATTTATATCCATTCATTCGATATCCAATTTATCTCCATATTTATTTAAAATAATATAAAAATATATTTTTATATTTGATTAAAATTTATATTTATATTTATCAAATAAATAAATATGAATATAAACATGCCGGCATTGAGACTGTATCTAATTTCGGGCCTAATTAATATGTTACGTATGAATTTATACTTCTTAATTTGACTACAAGTGAGTTGGTTATGGATTGAGATTTATTTTGTTCTATTTATTTTTTGCGGCGAGCGTGGTTTGACCCGACCGGGCGACGGACATCATTGCCATCGCTATTCCACAGGCTTACCAGCCTGACAGGTTGCTTGGCAGGTAAGTGCACCAATGCACACTACGCGGTGACTCAATTCAGCCCTGGGGTGTTTAAAGTCGCTCTTTTGTCCGTTCTTGCTCCAAATCCTGGATTCGTTGTTCCCCGTCTCCTACCAAATCTTGGCTTTCCTTGGGAAGAAGAGACGAGCTATTCCCACGGTTCTCTTTTGGGATCGATCCCTTTCGATTCCATTCTTTCTCGGCGGCGAGATGAAGCTCGCGGGGCTGAAAACGGTGGAGAACGCCCATGACCAGTCCATCTGGGCGGCGGCGTGGGTTCCGGCGACGGAGGAGCGGCCGGCGCTTCTCCTGACCGGTTCCCTCGACGAGACGGTCCGGCTCTGGCGTCCCGACGAGCTCGCCCCTGCCGGGCCGCCTTCCCGGGGCCACGCCCTTGGGGTGATCTCCGTTGCCGCTCACCCGGCCGGCACGGTTGCCGCCTCCGCCTCCCTAGACAGCTTCATCCGGGTGTTCGACGTCGGTTCCAATGCCTCCATTGCCACCCTCGAGGTCCCTCCGTCCGAGGTCTGGAGCATGCAGTTCGATCCCAAGGTGAGACCTTTTTTGATGTTTTATAGGATCAGAGCTCCTGTCTCTTCCATTCTCGAATGATCCCAAATGCCAACAGTAGAACAATCGATGTGCTTTTGATCTTGTTCTGGTAGTCGCAGTTTGAATTGGTTGTACCATTGTGCTCTTTTCCCTGCCCCTCGACTTGTGCTAATTCCAGTTTAAAATAAGGAAAAAATAAGTTGTAGAAACATATCATTAGGAGTCCGATAGGGTGAGGTTTCTGGACACCTAGCTGCTGTGCTTTTGAACATTCTCCTTTTGCTCTAGTTCGTGAATTGATATATCACCCAAACTGGCCATAGTTGGTTCTTACCATGAATCGTTTCTAAACTTTGCAATGTTATCTAGTCCGTAGGGCACATTTTGACATTTGGCCCTCTTTTTCTTTCTTTGTTTCTTTTTTTTTTTTTTCTTTGTTTAGCATTATCATGCAGGAGACTTTAGTTTCAAGTGCCGGACGCTTCAAGCAAAGTTTATTTTGTTTTTAATACAATTGTTTTAGTCTGTAATGAATTTAAATATCTTAACTCATCTTTAACAAGCTTATATGTGCCTTAGGAATAACTTAGGCAATTAGTAAACTCATGTTTTTATTTTATTTTTCTTTTTTTTTTAAGGGTCTGATATCGTATCTCTGTCCTTCCCACTTTAATTTCTCTTTGTTGTGTAAGCATCAAAACGGTGGCTTAAGGACACTTTGACCTTTTTTGGTCAAGGATATTTAGGTTTTTTTATACATATACAAATTTTTGGAGGCTTTGATGGAGAGGATACTTAGGCACTTGGAACCCATGACAAGGTCCAGGTAACTTTGAAAATTACTTATTCCCATATAAATCTTGTTTCATAAGGTTGTAGCAATAGAAGCAGAAGTGCTTTATCTTTGAATTTCTATCGCTTTTGCCTTACAATGAAAGGTTGTATCTGGATGGCATATGCTTTGATGAAACTTCTTTTTCATGTATAGTGGCTTCAAAGAACATTGGTGGTAGTTTACTAAAACATAACTGAAGTTTATTTATTTGCTTAATAAAGAAGTTTAAGCTGGTGAAATTTTGTTAACTATGGGTGCATTATATCTTTGTCTCAATGACCTGCTAATTATATTTGGGAAGTTGTTACATTATGGAGTTACAACAAATTTCTATATTACTGTGCCCAGGCACAACATGTAACCACTCCTGTCTGTGTTAGATCATTCCATTTAGCAAATGACAGTCTGCATCCATTCTCTTTTTATGTTGTTACTGTTCAGTATTTTATTAATCTCCTGCTGAAAACAAGCAGCATGTTATAGATTTCATGCTTGCTTATTTGATTTAACTCCGTTTCCTTAATATCAAACTAGAGTATTAAAATAAGCTTGCCGGCCAGCATTACAATCTCACAACTGCACTTGTTTTACTTATTCATTCGATCTCTCAAGATATACTTGGAATGTATTGTGCTATTATCCCACAGTAGTGATGGAAAAGTTATATCCTAAATTGGTATGTTATATTCATAATGAAAGAAAGACTATAAATAACCAAGAATTTTTCAGCATAACTTTGACAACAGGATCATTCGCTGTGTGCTTCACCTTACAGCCAGCTTATTGTATTAGGTGGTCAGAATGAACGAGTTTCATTAACATCTCAGGCCAAATTGACCACCGGCTGCCTACTCCTTTTCAAGTTTCTAGAAGGCTGCTTCACTGTGTGGGCAGTTGAGGGGCTGATATGCAATATGCAAGTGCTTACATGTTTGAGTCTCATTGAGGAGGGAGAGGGTTGGGGAAATGGTATGGGAAGAAGGCAAGTCCCTGGGGTGGGTGGGGTGCAAGTAGAGGGAGATGGGATAAGTAGAGGAAAAGGAGGAATAAGGGATGTGTTATTAACAAAGGATGATGGAAGAGGAGGTGAAGGAGATGGAGGAGGGAAAGGACAGAAGAGGAGGAAAGGATGCTAAGGGGAGGGGGAAAAGGAAAATTTAGTTGAATTGCCATGGAGCCTTGAAGGGTTTTTGTGTTGCCATCCATTTCCAATAACCAAGTTGTGGACAGTTTCAATCTTGATTGTCTGCCTCGATGCCTCTCTAACTCTCTCAAAGAATAGGGTTTGAGGGGGCTGGTGACTGTGAAATGTAGAATGCTTTTAAAGCTTGCTTCATTGTTGTGCTTGCCTGATTTGATTTTCCTTCGCAATTTACACACTGCAAGTGCTCAATGCATAGATTCACAAATTGCATACTCAGGCTACTTGAGCCTGTGTGGGCACCTGGTGGTTCACTGTGGCCCAACTACATGCAGGCACGTTCATTGGCCAAATGCAGTGCAGTCATCAGGCCATGTTATCATATGCTGGCACATGTATGGCGACCTAGACTGCATTTTGAAAAGCTTCTCTTTTACTGTCATAAAAGTCTTTTTGCGGAAAAAAATATGATACAAAATGAAACCTTATAGGACTGAGGTGTTTGACTGCAGAGATTGTTCAAATTTTTATAAAGTAGGTTTCAAGTATAATTCATGAATTTTGGATATTATAATCAGTTGTACTCAGAGATAGATAAACTATTTCTAAATTTGGGTTTCGTGTAATTTAGGGTTACCAATGTACAATACTTGTACCTCTATTTTCAAAGACAAATACCCTCATTTTGCAAGGCCATGTAGAAGACAAAGGTGTTTATGATCTATGCTATGTGAAAGAAGACACATTAGGACTCAGCTGAAATTTAATTGTGAGCTTGGTGTGTAATGATAAAGTTGCTCCATTATGATCTGGGTGCCACAGGTTCGAAACACAGAAACAATCCCTCTGCATTCTTGGGTAAGGCTACGTTTGTTTGACGTACCCCAAACTGCAATATCGAGAGCCTCATGCACTGGGCTTCCACTTTCTAATGTTCTACAGTTGAAATCATGGAGTGCAGATATTGACTGAAGGATCCCAGGGGGTGGAGGTGGGTTCCTAGGTGCCTAATGTCACTCAAGGAAACATTGTTAGTCATCATTTATATGCTTAATTTTCTACGAGTTATGGGCTTGTTCTGCCCATTTTGGTACCAATGATTAGTGTTCAACATATTTATATGTATTTTATCTCGTAAATACAAATATTAGATTCTGTGGAAGCATGCAGTCCTATAAATTTGGTTAGTGATGTAAATTCAATGTTCATTTTTTTCTCATATCTGTCATTTGCTCCTATATTGGAGTTCATAGTGTTCAAAATGCTGTATTCTTTTCTGGACCTTTCACCTGTAGTTGTATGTCAGAAACATAGAAGATGTGCATGCTCTACTGTAATAAAGATGAATTGGAAGACTGCTTTAAAAATCTGTGAATGTATAAACTTTATTTACTTTCTTTGAAATAGTTATGCTATCTGCTGATGTTATTTGGTGGAATGCTATTTTCTCCCACCTTAGCTACATTCCATGACCCAATGGATTCTGCTTTTAAGTATCAATTTTAGAGCACTTGTCCTGAATTCCTGATGCTTTTCAAGGCCCGTTCGTTGGTGGGTAAATATTATGAGAAGGTTGGTCAACTTTCTATTAATCAATTTATCCAGATTCTCACGTTTCTCTAGGTAGGTAAATTATTTTTTCATGGACAGCATTTATCCATAAAATGGGGGGAGTCTTACCCACCTAAGAGGTGGGTAAGTCATTTTCCCATCAACCGAAAAAATAACATTTTTATTTCATTCCTAATATACCCTTAACCCTATAATAATGATATAATAATATATAATATTATCTTATATATAATATAATATTGTTATTGGATAATAATATTTATTATTATAACATATATTAACAGTATATACTATATTATAATATATATTTTATTTTATTATATAATTATATTATATTATGTTATATTATATGTATAACATATATTATCTATATTTATGAATATATATTATATAATATTATATATTGTAACATACAAAATATAATATATTATACTATATTATTATATATAATAATAATTATATAATAAAGGGTATTATGGAAAATATGGATGGATCTTGGCAACTTATTTAGGAAGCTAGTAATGCAAAAGAACATGGGTAATGGATTTTCCATTTTCTAATGCATAAAAGAACATGAGGAAATTATTTTCTTGCCTAAATGTTGTCTTATCCAGAAAAATATAGATTCCTAGATAAGTTTTTTACCCTCAAAAGAATGGGCCCTAAATGTTATCATGAGCCAAATAATTTGTATCGAATTGTCCCTAACTGGTCAACAATGATCATCTTCTTTCCTAAGAAAAATGAAATACTTATTGTTCTTCTTGTTTTCTGCTGTAGTATAGGATTTGAATAGCTGGCAATTTATCATCTTTGCACTCAAGTATTGAATATTATGTTTTGCTTATCTCTCATTGGCAACCTCTGTCAGACAAAATTTTACCTTTGCACCCCCACCCCCCTCTCCCGAGGAAAAAAAAAAAAAAAAGCCATAATAAGTTTCATTAATTCCATTCCACAGTCTAATCAAATTAATGGTGTCCTGCAGGGTACTGTCTTAGCAGTTGCTGGTGGTAGCAGTGCTTCAGTCAAGCTGTGGGACACTTCAACGTGGCAGCTAATTTCCAACCTTGCTGTTCCACACCCAGAAGGGGCCCGATCTGATAGGACTGGTAGTGGCAAATTTGTGCTTTCTGTTGCATGGAGTCCTGATGGCAAACGATTAGCTTGTGGATCTATGGATGGCACAATTGCTGTCTTTGATGGAGCCCATGCCAAGTTCCTCCACCACCTTGATGGCCACTCTGGGCCAGTTAGGTCCCTTGTGTTCTCCCCAGTGGACCCCCGTGTGCTCTTCACTGCTTGTGATGATACCCATGTGCGAATATACGATGCAGATGGGAAGAGCATAGTTGGGGCTATGTCAGGCCATGTCAGCTGGGTGTTGACTGTAGATGCCAGCCCAGATGGTGCAGCCATAGTGACTGGGTCCAGTGATAAGACGGTTCGTCTTTGGGATCTCAGCATGAGAGCTGCAGTGCAAACAATGACCAACCACTCGGCCCATGTGTGGGGTGTAGCATTCCGGCCACCCGGGGGGACAGGTGTACGTGCAGTTCGGCTTGCAAGCGTATCTGATGACAATAGCATCTCATTGTATGATTACTCATAATATCGACAAAGATGATGACAGTGAGCTTGTTAACTGAAGCAGTAGCACTGAGGTGTTCATGCTTTGTTTCCTAGTTGCTTTACTGATAATTCTTTGTCATACAAAATCTGACACCCCATGGAAGAGGGCTAGGCAAAAGTTAGGTTTGTGTACTGTCTGTTATCTGCTAGTGTGGTAAAGCTATTTTACTGACTGAAAATTGGGAACATCAGTGTAACATTTTTATTAAATGCTGCTTGAAGGGTTTCACTGCATGGGTCATCTGATCTCCTTCTTTTTATTTAGCACTTGATTAGTTGTTTTACTTCGTATGAAACATGGAATTTTGTCATGAGTTAAAATGCATTTGCCTTATCAACCTATGCCTATTTTCCAGAGGAACAATAGAGTTTGAGGCCAACAGAATGCCAATATTGTGCTCTATTTGATGACTGGTGATTGTTTTAGCTTTGTTTATATGTAGTTTTTGCCTTCATTTTTACCTGTTCCGACACGTTCCTTCATTATACCTTTTTCTTCATTCTGAGGGTGTTTGGTAAAGTTGCAAGATTGATGACTTTTTTGTAATTTAATCCAGCAGTTGCTTATGTTGGTCCCAGGGCTCATGCATTTGAGAAGCATTTTCCGTTCTGGTTAATTAACCTTAACCTGGAATGTTATTGATTCACATTCATCTGTCAATGCTTGTGAAATTTTTACATATTGGTCTCATGCTGATTTTGGCTTACGTATTAACACTGTCAAATATGACAAGTAGGTGAGATAAAAACCAGGCTGACTTCATTAACTACATAATCATATTCAATTATAACCATAACTCATGTGAGTCGTGTATCTTCATCATCCATGCAACCTAGATTGTGTAACAAGCTAGAAAATCATTATAGCATTTATAAATGGCCTTTTTCTTGGTTGGCAGTGTGATTCTTTCTCCCAACTTATTAGAACTCCATGAGATAGAGCACAGGAACAATCTTAGTTTAATGGCAAGCTTCCTCTGAAACAGTATGGAAAACAGTAACAAAAGATCTGAAGTAATCAACATGCTTTCCACTGCTGCCCTTCGATTTTCCTGGTTTCGAAGGCTTGATAAATTGGCATCGGTGTAAGTTTCACGTTTTCAGCATATAAATCACAGGCAAAGGCAATTGACCATGCAATGGATGCTTAGCATGAGCAAGTTCGTGAATGAAATGCTAAGCAGTGCATAGTCCATGGTCTCAAGCAGTGCATAAGAATCGGCAGCTTGGTGAGAATGGAAGCTCACAAGAAAGGCTGCTCCAATTCGTAGCCTATGCCGGACTGTACGGAGTATGCCATATTTAAGATTACAGCAACAAAATCTGCTGTGAATTTAGCTTCCATCAGCAGTAACCCTTCGAGATACAATTGCTAACATTTCTCTGATATGAATGCTTTGATGCTAAGCACCTTCTCACCTCATTCTTGGACCAAGAGAGTGCAGAAACTATTCACAGCATATTGCTTCATCTTCTTGCTGTAGCTTCTCCCAAAGAAAGCATCAGCTTTGGTCCTTGATAGCGAGCAAGAACATAATTTGGACTCACAACCAGTATTGTGAAACCGATCATCATTAACATAGTTCACCTCTTGATCACGCCTATTAAATTCTTGAATCCAAATTCCCACTGCTATGTCTTCTAGTTCGAATAGCTAAAACACAGCATAATATGGGAACAATAGAAAAGAATAATGAAAGCATTTTCTGGCTATTATAGACAAGTCTTTTCAGGTGCATCAATTATAAAGTAATCTCACCTTGAAGGCTTATGTTAGAGTTTTGGAGGGGAAACTTAAAATTTTTTTCCTTCAAAGTCTCAAAAAAACCTTTGTCATGATTTTAATTCCATATTAGAAAGTGACAATTATTTTATTATTTTTATATATCTTCTTCTCTTATCTATCTTTGTTTTGATATTGGAGAGAAATGTATTTTACATCACACAAGTGCGTAGCAACCCAGCTCATGCACGATGATATGATGATATTTTATTTTTCTTCTCTTCTTTTTATCGTTTTTTTTTTTAACGGTCACAAATGACCGTTATTTTTGAATGGTCATATTTTATTCAGCCTGTTGCTTTTCTTTGTTGTCAACTGGTCAAATGATTGTTTACTGGCATCTACTCACGGTTTATATAAAGCCACCAGTTTGAACCTCTTGGGTATTGGAAAATAGCAATCTCTCTTGCCTTCTCTCTTTTCTCTCTCGTGTCTCATCATCTTTTCCTTTGCTTTTTCCCTTTTGTTGAGTGTCAGAAAAAGATCTGTCAATCATCTCTATCATCGTACCCTTGGGACAGAACTTCTGGTGATATTAATATAATAATCAAAAATTTATCTTACAACAGTATCCAGCGTGGTTTCAGATTTTTTTCTTCCTGCATTCTATAAAGTAATGGGCTAATCCAATCAGATCCTAAATAAATTAATTGATTCTTCATATCCTTTATCGCACCGCTTAAATATATCTTATCGCTAAGGATACCTAATATATGACCAGATGCAATCACCTACCGAGGTGGGGGTCAGCCACCTACTAACATGGAGATGGCTCTTGTTGGAATAAAGACACTCCCTCAACAACACTTGTAAAAAAATTCACTCGTTGGAGATTTTTTGATGGAGGACTCTTCAATACTTAAGTCAGTCGAAATTTTCAGCAAGTAGTAAAGTAAGGAGTGAGAGAAATGTCAGAGTTTTGGATTTTATTTTTTAGGTGAACGGTTATTTATCTGAGAGTCCTCTTTGCCCTCTTTATTTAAAGGGGGAGTGCCTATATGGTATCATCGTGCTCGGCAATGGTTCTCAAAAATCTATAGCCATTAGAGATAATAGGGCACCCATTATGTGCATTAAGTGTGGGTGAGGGTTACACATGTTATCCATGAGGATTACCTGTGGTAGTTAAGCATGTGCGTGACTAGAGGAAATAGTTTGAGATCTCTCAATTGGCAATTGGCTTCAGTTATTCACCGAGCTAGTTAGTCATTATTGCTTTTCAAGGCCGATCAGTTGAGTACTGTTGATCTATCGTGGCTCGAGCAGACCCAAACCTCTGTGAAGTGAGAGGTTGCTGGTGATGTTGTTGGTGCTCATAGGAGCTTTAGTAGGATTCCAAGTCCAGATTGGCCCTCTACAACCCATCCTTGAGGATTCGTACCTCATTATTCAAAGGGGACTTTTGGTGACTTGGTTGAGACACAGTCAATGTGGGACTTCAGCTAAATTCAAAGTCAGTTGATCTCTCCAGTCAATCAATCTTATGGTCTGCTAGTGTCTAGTCTCCAAATCGGTTCTCATCTAAGATTGTATTTCTCCTTAAGTCGAGGTCATTCTAGAGATTCCTAATCTATATGCTCTTTCTTTGCCGAGGCGGTTGGTGAATAATAGAGAATCGCCTCCTCATCGGGTGATCGAGCTATTCTTGGTCAGAAAAATAGCTTACTCCCTGGCACTTGCACCCCACTCTCGAGTCTGAAGTGGCTTATCGATCTCGAGCGATGGAAGCAATCAGATAGAACAGCCATTTTCAGATATTAAAAGTTCTCGAGGCAAAATATCTTTCAGATTGAGAATGTGCTTTTGTACTTCTACTGCTGTATGGAAGGTTCTAGATTTGGAATTGATGGCGACTTGTCAGTTGAGATGTTGTGAGATTACTAAGGTGCATCCAATATGATATGATCACACCAAATATGGATACAAGACCACCGATTCAACCAGTCACACGAATGAAACATGTGCCTAGCATCCACGACTAACAATCTCGATTCAGAAGAAGTAGGAGAGTTTTTCCTCAATAAAGATCAGAGCATGGCCAAACGGCCTATAGAGGTAGGCCTAACAAACTTACAAATTCTGGCTAGTGGCCTATAAGTTCAACCTCCATATAGAAGAAGTACGAAAAAGATCCTCAAGTAAGGAATAAACAAACACAAACAACAGGAGAGGAGGAAGGAGAACTCTCTCCTCTCTTCCGACTCTCGCTTGCTTCTCTCTGTTATTTCCAAAACTCCGACTAACTTAAGTATCGAAGAGTCCCCCACCAGAACATCCCTGATTAGTATGGACTTTCTTTGCAGAAACTCTCCGACATCATGGATCTCGAACAACATCCTGCTCCGACCCCATCAACACCTCTCCAAAGTGTTGCGGCAACATATTGTGTTATTCCTTATCTTGAAGGGTCAAGCTGATAGACACAAGTGGGCTGTTAAGCCAGCAATGATGGTGGACATTGAACAAATAATAATTTCCGATAAGACTTCCTGCAGGCCCCCTACTCAGAAAATACAGTAGGCCAAACAAAATTTATGTTCAAAGTAATCTAGTGAACAACATGGGCTAGAATGGACAGCGACACACATCTGCGACTGGATTTTTCCAGGTGTTGGGATCTCACTTCCTAAAATAGTTGATCCAATTGGGATAACTCTGTAGATATGACGCGGCCAGAGGACTCTCTCTAAGCACATAATGCACTTAGGGACCTAAGAGGATTCTCTCTCTCTCTCTCTCTCTCTCTCTCTCTCTCTCTCTTATGCAGTATATCTGCTGAGAAAATAGGACAAAAAATGCAGCAATTAGACTGCTTGATATTCGAAATAAATAAATAAATTCAGTCGAACCATGCGATGGAATCGGATAGCGCGATATAAAAGATATTAACTAGATTCATGATGGGTTCAAGTTGGTGCAATCCAAAATCTTGAAATGAGATCAACTAATGTTAGCCAACGACCATAAAAGTTTTCCTGATTTATTTAATTTTTATTTATCATCAAAATTTGTAACCATATCCACAATCATCAAGCCTTGACGGAACAATTTGAAATCAGTTTTTCACTATCGGCTTTTGTAAACCAAAGAAGAGATGAAACGGACAATTCAATTATTCAAGAAAATGAATCTTCCTAATATTCATGCAAAACATTGCAGTCGGACTTCCCTGAGATCTACGATGTTATCAACCGGAACAAAATTAAGAGAAGCCATCACAAGGTGTTATCAACCGGAACAGCAAATTTTCTGGAAAGACTTCCCTGAGATCTAAGATCAAAGAACAGAGACCTTACTCCCTGAGTTGAAGATGAGAAAATCACTTGTTATCCCAGAATTGGTGATCGTTTTTAGCATTCCCAAAGTAATGAAAGGAGGGCCTACCATGCCACACAATATCATGAAGTCGTAACTAAGTTTCTATTTGATGAATAATCGAATATCACTATAAAGCTTTTCATTTGATGCATAATTGAATATACCAGAATTGGGCACTCTTAAACAGATCATTTGTGCAATGGAGAGAGAAATATTCCAGCATACCTGTTGGAAAATAAACAGGATCAATCTCCTTTCTTTTGTTGGATAAAGAACAGGATCAATCTTTGTGATAAGTTGACACTAGGAATACAGATGTTATTAAGCGCATCTATGCGACCGCCTTTACATGATGATTAAAATTAAAGCCACCCGAAGTCTTGAGACAAGGTTCATGCAGATCGAATATTGCAACTAAATGCTAAAGCTGTATATGAATCTGAAAGCTACGAATTGTAGAGTGAGTTCACTGCTCTGATGGGCCTCAGGCATGAAGCAATGCAGTCAAATATGGCAAGAATAATCGCATCACGATAAAGACAAACGTAGTTTTTGTGATAACAAGCCAAAACAATAACAATATAATAATAAAATAATAATAAAAGCTCTCCCTCTCTCTACACGGAGAGCTTGGACCCTTCAAAGAGCTGCACCAACAAAAGATTTGCATCCTCTTTTTTCAAATTTAGAAACCAACCAGAAACAGTTTTTGCTCCCATGATGTTACGAGGCGTGGATCAAAGCAAGGGTTGGCGGAGAGACCCATCGAGGTTTTAGGAGAAACATAGTAGACCCTCACCAATCAGATTTACATAACTAGGCAGTAGTAAAAGTACAAAAAAAACAACAACAAACAAATGAATGTTTGGCAAGATCACAAGTGCAACTAACACGAGAAATTCACATGGTCACATTTCTGCTTTAACTTGCATAGGTACACGAGCTATTTGCTAATACTATCCAATTAAACAAATTACAACCCTAGGAAGGCACATTGCTTTCTTGCATGCTCCGGAATCAACTTGGCTACCATCTCCATAGGAACTCCCTTCAACTCTGCTCATCATGATAAATTGTAGCCAATAAAGCAACCACGATAATCTAGAGGGCAAAAAGATAGGCAAATATGGAACACCATGCACAACTGCATGGAACAATCACCTCATTCAATACTCACCATGAGGCTTGAAGTTAAAGAGTGGAGGGAGAAATCGGCCATTTGGCAGACGGGTGTTTGGGTCCCTAAGCTCATCAAAGAATGGATGAATCAATGCGTCCAGCTGCATTGAATAGAAATAGTTTAAGTCAGCATCCAAACGATGATAATGGAAGATGATAGGTCCTCTTGCATATAGGTTACAAAGTGTCTTGGAAAAACTCACAGCTGTGCTTCGTAAGTTTGGGGAGTACTGAAGAAGCCTAGAGACGAGATCCACCGCTTCAGGTGGCATTCTTTTGTTGAAGACCTAATGAGATATTGGATAAGATTTAGAAACACTTCTAGGAGACAACTCAGAGAAAACAGGGGAAGACCATAAAAGGCAGTAACAAGCAAAGAAAATGATCATACCTTATGCCAAGGGTGAGCCTTGATTTGGGGAAATTTGAATTCTGTGTAATTTGGATTCATACATTTGATTTCTTCTCTCGTTGGTGTACCCAAAATCTGTAATAGAATAATAGCCATTTTAAGAAAGAGAGGACCGATACAAGAAGCAACAAGGAAGAAAAGTCAAGTCACCTTGATAATTTCCACAAGTTGATCAACTCCACTCTCACCAGGAAAGAGAGGCTGTTCGGTCAAAAGATCAATAATTTTGCAAATAAGTTAGAATGGTTGTCTTTTCAATATTCTGGACTGATATATTTAAGAATATTAACTTGGAAGCCTACCTGTCCCAAAAGGAGTTCAGCAAGAACACAGCCAGCAGACCAAATGTCAATTGCTGTTGTATACTCGGTGGCACCAAATATAAGCTCCGGAGCTCTATAGTACCTCGAACAGATGTATGATATATTTGGTTCCCCTTTCACCTGTTGAAACCGGATAATAATCAAGCAAAATTAGTCAGCAAGTCAATGTTGAATCCAATTCCAAGGATGCAAACATACCAAAACTTTTGCACTTCCAAAGTCACAGAGTTTCAGCTGGTGCGTATGTGGGTTGACCTGTTTCAGAAAGGATGGTTAGTTGTATTTCTATAGAAGACCTATGAAGATTGACATATGAGTAACAAGACAATTGGGAAAAGAAAATGAAAAAAAATGCTGCTGCACATGTATTTACGAATGTACAATATCAGAGCAATCACCAGCCATTTGCATGAAACATGCATAACTGAAATCAACCTAAACTTCACATACGACTTTTTTTTTGCTCTTTTTTTTTTTCTGAACTCCATTACATCCATGAAAAATCAGATAAAAGCTTTATATAACCCCTTCCTTTTTAAATTCACGAAACTGTTGCTTCCAATACAAAAGATTCATATATTCCAAATTCATCTCAAGAATATCCTGAGCATACCAGAAGATTTTGAGGCTTGATATCTCTGTGGCACACTCCAATGCTGCCATGAATATAAGCCAATGCTCTACAAATCTGTAATATATTGA
The DNA here is from genome assembly GCF_000442705.2 of Elaeis guineensis. Taxonomy (NCBI): domain Eukaryota; kingdom Viridiplantae; phylum Streptophyta; class Magnoliopsida; order Arecales; family Arecaceae; genus Elaeis; species Elaeis guineensis. The sequence continues at coordinate 20,890,253 of NC_026002.2, forward strand.
AAGAGAATCAATATTTGCACCTCATTAAAATTTTCTAAATACATTCAACAGATTGGGCTGACATGAGATAAGGAACCACAAGGTAGAAGGTCATTCATGGAAATTTTTCAAGAGAACAGAAAAATACAAAACTTGATCAGAAAAAAAAGAGGCCTGATTCTTTTTTACTTTCTGCATTTAACATCTGCTGCAGATAAGCCACTGCACCGTGTACAATCAATAACAAACACCTCACAACCGAAAAAATTGATAAATACAGAAATAATGTTAGGATATCACCTCACTCATACCTGGTACATGTAAAGTTTTACATATATCAATGGCATCCGCTGATTCATCTTGTTGTAGTGTTTGATTACACGATGAACATTCTCAGGTACATACTCAAGCACTAAGTTAAGGTATAGCTCATCCTTTTCAGTTGTTGAAAAGAAGCAATGCTTCAAAGACACAACATTTGGATGGTCAAGCAGACGCATGGTTTGCAGCTCACGATTTTTGTACCTCTTATCTTGAAGAACCTTCTTTATAGCCACTGTTTCACCAGTCTCTAGACATTTTGCCTGAATATCAAAAACAATTCAAGAATGCCAAATTAGTTTTGTTATCCACGATCTGATAACATGACCCATTGCTGATGCATGTGGAATTGCAGTATTGGAACCAAGGTTACGATCGATGTACAGAATTGTGCATTTTCATACCATTATCATCAATCACAATACACAATATTTGTCCAGTTCAAGAGACCAAAAGACTAACCTGGAACACAACTCCAAATGATCCATGCCCTACAATACGCTCAGCCATGTAACTTATAGTCTGCCCAATAAAAGAGTTAGCTTTCATTAAAAAAAATTACTGCAGTTTGTATACTATTCGACAGACGAAGCATATGTAAACAACTAATAACAAAAACCAACAACGGCGACATCATTTCTGCAACAAAACTTCTATATAGAGTAACTCAAATCAACTAGGTAAATAAAACCTGACATAAGATATTTGACAAAATTAGCAAAATAATTCCTTGGCAAAAGAAAAATGATCAAAAAATTTCATATTTTATAGAGCTAATGATGTCTACAGCAACTACCTGTTTTGGCTGGCCATTCCTACCACCAATAGTTGTTACAATTATATGGCCTGTCTCTGTCCCATTCCCATCAATGACAGCAGCCTCGACTTCCTACAGAACAGCATCAAATTAGAGACAACGGTAGCAATTGATTTGTCAAATTACATGAATTTCCTTCAAAAGTCATTTGTTAGAGAGAGAAACATAATGAATATGAACTGGTGTTTTCACTTACCTTATCATCTCTTATTTTCATATCATTCATTTCATCCGGCAACCTATCCACTGCAATACCATTGCCGCTGGTGTTTTTCAGCCTGGATGAAGGTGCCATACTCAGAGAAGACATCCGCTGCAGATACAAATCTGCAGAATTAATTTAGTTTCTTATGTATGCAATTTAGTGCCAATCCATCTGGCCATTTACCTGTTCAAACGTAATATGATAATGCATGTCAGCAAAGAAAGCTGGCAGAAAGTGTAAAACTATTAGCAGATTCTCCTTGATATTTATTTAGAAATTAAAATAATAATAAAAGTCCAAGATGCCCAGACATGCTTGTGTGCACACTTCCATCAGCATGGAAAACATAAAACAAGATAAGCACTTGTCCACGCAAGTGACATGATAAGCACTCATGCAGGGACACGAGCACGCGTATACACAGACACAAGAAAAAAGAAGTAAAGAAAGAAGGAAGAAGAAAAATAAGAATTATCCATAAAGCTATGCTCACAATGACAACTGCCATATGGGAAGTCTGAGAAATGTAGAAGATACAAATGGAAGCACTCAACAATTTGCCTTCTCACTGTTTAAAGCAGCCAATGGAAACAGCTTGCAAAAGCTAGAAAAATGACACAACATTTTGCTTGGGAGCAGAATAGCAACAGATTGCAACAGTTAAAAATATGATAAGAACCATTCTTTTCTTTTTGAACATAGTGCAAAATCAAACCACAAAAAAATCATTTTATTCTTCAACAGATTGCAACAGCTAACAGCAAGACAAGAAAAATTGCAGGGAGCAGCTTTGCCAAAAATATTAGCTGCAACAGGCTTAAGATGAATAATTGGCGACATCTTGCAGCCTCCAAAATATGAACATCACCACTGACCATACAATGAGTCAGCAGCTGCTAGATGAAAAATTTCTCAAGAAATTTTTGCAGACTCTGTTTTTTCACAAGAAATGTAAGTTTTATAGTCACAGTCATAGCCGTTGTTGCTGCCAAGGGTCGATCTAGCTTAGGCCGATGAGCTGGAGCTGATGACGAGGGGCAAAGTGACAGCTCAGGGACTCTGAAAATTGGCTGGAGATCTGGGAGTAGTTGGAGAAGATTAGATCCGCACTTCGATCTCCACGGACACTTTGAAACACCAGAAACAAAGGAAGTCCACTTGCCAGGAGTTTCCCGACAAGAACTGTCCAATGCCTGAGTCAGTCTATCCCGGTGGAATAGAGGAGGTCTAAGAGAGATAGAAGAAAGAGATGAAATCAAGAGGGGTAGTGAAAAAATGAGTGAAAAGCCAGGGTCTATATGAGAGAAAGAGAAGAGATCTATAAGTTCAAAAGCGATCTAGTCTCTCTAGGACGTCACTTAACTTGGAACTTTGAGGGGCTCTCGAGTAGATCTCTACTGATAAGGGTTCTCCGAGCGAACGACTGAGGAAGTCGTTGGCTCAGAGTTTTCTCCAGAGAGTCGTTAGGACTTCAAAAGGCTTCTAAGGACTTGCACTTGCCGAGGGTTTCCCGATAGAGGACCCTCCAATGCCCAAGTTAATATACCTTGGTGGCACAGAGGAGGTTGTGATAGGGGCAGAAGGAGATGGGATCAAGAGGGTAATGGAAAAATGAGCGGGAAGTTAGAGTTCGTGTGGGATAAAGAGGAGAGCTCTATGAGTTCAAGAGAGATCTAATCTCTCTATGACATCACTCAACCTAGAACTGTGAGAGGCTCTTGAGTGGATCTCCACTAACAAGGGATCTCCGAGCATATGATTGAGAAAATCGATGGCTCAGAGATTTCTCTAAAGACTCATTAGGACTTCAGAGGGCTTCTAAGGACTTGCAGGTATTTAGAAGGACTTAGGCTTAGAAAGACTTTGGAAGACCCGAAAAAGACCTACCTAGAGGGCCCCAGTGGAAGAGTTTATATAGGTGAGGGCCAGAGACCATCACACCAAGGACATGTGAGGAAGGTTGGTGATAATTGTTTCGCATGTCCAAAAATTTGTTACAAGTCAGTGAGATATGGATCTCATGATTAAAGAGGCCGTTCCACCTTTTGCGCAAAGGGAGATCTGAGTTTCTCTGCACGCCTTCAAGATGGCTACATGGTGGGAATCAATTGGCTGATGTGATGACTCCATGGCTGGTCCATGTCAAATTTCCATTGGCCAGCAATGCCATGTCATATGGGTCAGATCCAAGGAGTATCACTTGCCCCACACTTCCAAGATCGAGGTGCTCTACGAGCTCGAGCAAAGGAAGTACATGACCGACTGTGGCACCATTCGCCGAGCTGCAATACATTGCTGCAGAACCTGAACCGAGCCATCTAAGCTGACTGTAGGAGCCGAACTACATGGCCAAATGCAGTAGCCAAGTTGCAAGCCCACACATAGGAACCAAGCCATGGCCTGTCATAGTAACCAAACTGCGGATCCGTCTGTCAAAGCTGAGCTGTATGATCAAGCACGGTGGCCAAGCTGCACGTCCATGCAGTTAAGTGTAGCGTCTTGCTCTCTTAAGGCTACCATTAGAACCTTCTGAACACTGCATTTATGGCAGGCGTGCCAGCGTCTCCACTTCTCGAAACGACATGATGACAAATGGATTTTTTGGGACAATGATTGGATGTTTTGCCGCTTGCAATCCCGATGAGACTTAGGCATCGAAATGGATGGGTAACACATGCTAGCTCATCAGACTGCACAATTCAAACAGTCGCATCAACCAAGACCCTTAAGGGCCCTATATAAAGTCTAGAGAAGGAAAAGTTGTAACTCTTTTGGCTTTTTACCCACCGAAGTTGGAGAAGAGCCTGGAGAGAGTGCCGATATCTTGGTCACTGCCGTCACCGATGCCCCTACTTGATTTCATGGTGCCCAAATCCCTTCAAAATCCTAGGTACTCGGTAGGCACCTAAGTTCCTTCTTTGGCTTTTGGTCCTCATTCTTGCTTTCCCTCTCCTTTGTTTTCTTGATTTCTGATGGGGTCCTTCGAGGAGAGGGCTATGAACCGAAAGGTCATTGGTCAGATCTCTCCTGGGATGGGGTCCTCCAAGGAAAGGGCTATGGACTGAGAGGTCATCGATCAAAGATCTCCTAGCCAAACTTCTACTAGTCCGACCAAGTCTCGTCTGAGGTCAACCTCAATTCACATGTATAAAGAATATCCTGAATGAGAACAACATTGAATGAATCCAAGCTGAGTACAAAGTACCCCTCAGTTCACCCTCGAGTCTCCTCGAGAGGGTCAGGTAGCCTTATATGAGAAAACTCTAAAGGACGGCCTGAGACTCCCAATTCCTCCCATTATTGCAAAGTTGCTTGACTAATATCAGTTTTTTCCCACCCAACTCGTCCCCAATGCTTAGAGGATCATGGTTAGATCTTTCTGTTTCTTGTTGCTTTGAGGAATACCTATTAGTATGCGGGTGTTTCAAACATTCTTCCAAATAAAGGCGCACCCCCGGTACCAAGGATGGTGGTACCTCTCTTGTCAGAAAGGCTACAACATCCTCCCCCCAATCCTTCATCTGTGGTTAGAAGAGTCACTTCTTCTTTGTCTCTTCCCCCGAGTCTTGGAACTTTTTGATAGGATGGGGATCGCTGAGGAAGAAGGCTCTAAGCCTTTACCCTCTTCTCACAGCAGAGTCAGTGGTCTAGGGGCTCAAGGAGATTTCAGCTCCCCCTCTCTCCGAGCTCCTCTGTGAGGAGCTCCTAACACAGCTCAACCTTGGGATTATCCATCCATAGGTTAAGTTACCTTTTTGGTGTTTTGAAGTCCCGATGAAAGGATTCGATGTATTGAAACTTATCTATTTTTTGCAAGGATGAAGTTTGACGAGAGCGAGCTAACGGGGGCCTCGAAAAGGAAGAGGCCACGTGAGGCTGAGCCTTCCAAGAAGAAAAGGTTGGTTTGGCCCTCCTTGCCAGCCTCCAGGCCCTCATCCAACCCTCACCTTGCAAGGATTGCTAAAGTGGTGGCCGCCAAGGTTGCACCTGCAAGGTCAGATTCGTCCATGGTGCAGTATCTCAAAACTTCCTTTCTCGGGATATATGGGCATGCCTTGGACATTCCTTTGCCGTCCATTCTGATGCCAGGGCATTCTTTTGAGGAAGCTCCAAATGATACCACCAAAACACAAGAGGTGGCTCCTAGGGTGTCAAAGGCAGATCCCACAGCACCAGCCTTGTCTACCGCCTTTGAGCTCCCTACTGATGAACATTATGATAGGGCCCTCTCGTCCTCCTTCTGCAATCAGATGCTCATGAAGCAGGCCCGACCTATCCGCCTTCCGACCTGAATGGCTGTGGGCGAGTCAATGCTCAACTCTTGGGGCGACTCTGGGATCTGCAAGAGGCTATTGAACAGGTTGATCCGTCCTTAGAAGGAGCTGATGAGTAAGCAAGCACTCAAGCACGCCATTCAACATTCCTATCACTCCACCATCAAGGTAAGGATTTGTAAGCCCCAAGGTACATTCATCTTGCCTAGTCTAACTGCTATATTTTCATGCTTGCAGGGCGCTTCCACACTTGGGGTCTGGTCGTCCTTGCCCAACACCTCCAAAAGGAGCTCCATTGAACCTGCCATCAGCTTCATGGGATCGAGAGAGGCAGGACAAAGGCTAAGGAGGAGCTATTGGCAGTGACTAAGTTCTTGGAAGAAGCAAAAGGCAAAGCCCAGCATGCCAAGGCAGAGGTGGAGGCTGCTAAGCTGAGGCGGAAAGAGACTAAGGATTACCTCGAGTCTTGGGTTTCCTTGGCTCGGAAAGAGGGTAAGGTGGAGATCACTCGCCTTCAAATTTAGCTGAACAAGGCCGTGGGCTAGCTTTCTAAGGCTGAAGAAGGGTGTCCCCGAGCTGAGAGTCAGACAGCCCAATACGAAGGAGCCACCTTGTTGAAGGAACAAGTGGCTCGTGCCAAGGAGAGGGCACTGCGAGCCAACGAGGAAGCTACTTTGAACATCGAGAAGGCAACCGCTATGGAGGAAGGCATTGCTTAGGCTGACAACTTGCGCCCAGATAGAGTTGAGGAGAGGGCAGGCCAAGCGGAGCAAAAGGTAGCCCAAACAAAGGAAGCTGCTCGTCGGGCCGTCGACCACTTCAAGAAGTCCGGCACCTCCCCACGAAAAGCTGCTAGAGACTGGTTGACACTTATCAAAAAGGCTTCCAATGCTACCTTGATGCTCTTACCCGACAGGCTTCCAGCACTGCAAGACAAAGCTAGTCAAGCATTTCCCAACAATCGACTTCAGTAGCTTTACCCTTCCAACCTATCTTGCAAATGATGACTCAGGGAGTCAGGAAAAAGAGGATGAGGAAGAAGAGGAAGACTAATAGCTCATTCATTGTGAGCCTTTTTCTAATTCTGCCTTCAAGCCTTTTGAAGCTCGGAAGAGCACTTTGTTGCTTGCTTAGTTCCTCAGTTTTAAGAAATGAAGTCCTTTTTCTTCGACTCTTCTTTTGTTTGTAGTTTGTACTTTGTATATTTGCTTGTCCATGAATAGTTTCAACCCCAAGGGTACTGCCTAGAATAAAACGACCCGTGTAGGTAGTTAAGACATAGCCAAGTACATTAAGTTGTCCCTGGTAACCAAGGGTACTACCGGATGAGCACCACATCACCTCAGATCTTGCCTACACAGTAAGCGATCAGGAATCCGATTAGTAGGTGGTAGGTGGAAATAATGGCATTCAGAGCATTCAGATCGGACCTTCCCAGTATAGCATTATAAGCTTAGAGAACCTTGACCATGAGGAAGTCGAGCATGATTGTAGTCTGCCTCGGCACTTGTCCTGCAGTAATAGGTAAAGAGATGACACCTTATATGGAGACTAGGTCTGCAACGAACCTAACCAAAGAAGAATTTATTCTTCAGAGTCGATCCTTAGGTAGGTTCATTTTGCAAAAGACACCATAAAATAACACATCCATCGAGATTCCATCATCAACTAAAAGGTGTTTTACATCATAGTCAGCTACGATCAAGGAGACTACAATGGCATCATCATGGGGGATCTGGACACCTTCAGCATCTACATCGAAAAAGGAGATCACCTCATCTGATCTCTGCCTTTTTGATGCTGGACTCCCATTTAAGCTACACAAGCATAGATCCTTCTTGCAGACAAGCTAGTGTCACTAGTCGTAGGTCCACCAGCGATCGTGTTTGATGATCCCAACAATAGATCAACTATCAAGCAAGAGCTCAAAAGCAAGTTGCTCCTCACATAAGCCCTCCTTATCCTGCGGGTGAGTAAAGGACATAGGCTCCAAGGAAGCCTCACTTGATAAGGACTTTTATCTCCCTTTTCAATTGAAGGCAATCCTTTGTATCATGCCCGTGGTCCCGATGGAATTAGCAATACTTCTTCGGATCCTTCCGAGCATTCACCTTCATCTTTCCCGACCATCTGATGATATTTCGATTCTTAACTCCCATCAATATTTGTCCTCGAAGGGCGTTGAGTGGTGTGAACCTCTTGAAATTTTGAGGAATTCAAGATCGATGGGAACTCCCCCCTTGGGCTTCTTTCGAGGTGCGCTCAGATCGTCTTGAGCTCTTTAATTATTGCTTTTATTCTTGGTCTTCTTCCGCTTCTCCGCTATGCCCTCTCGACATTGATATACTTGTTGGCACTGGCAAGGAGCTCGGCATAGTTGCGGGGGAACCTCTTCTCTGAGAAGAAGAAGCTACAAGCCTTTAGCCCCCTTCTGAGGACTAACATCACAACCGACTAGTTCAGATCGCGAATCTATAGTGTAGACACATTGAAGCAGTTGATATAATCTCAGAGGGACTCATCGTCCCTCTGTTTGATCATGAAGAGGGCATCAGATCCCCTCCTGTCTTCCACTACTCTTCAAGTGGGCAACAAAGAGTCAACCGAGCTCCTCAAAAGAGTAAATCGAGCTTGGCTGAAGCCAAGCATACCACATCCAAACGACCTTCCAATGATCTTATGGGAAATATGGATAGATCTTGACAACTCATCCAGAAAACTAGTAATATAAAAAAAACATGGATAATAGATTTTTGAGATATTTTTTAAGTATAAAAGTATGTGGGTAAATTATTTTCTTGTCTAAATAATGCTTGAGAAATACTTATCCAGAAAAATATAGATTTCTAGGTAATTTTTTTACCCTCGAAAGAACGGGCCCTAAATGTGAGATCATCCGGGAAATACAACCAGTTTACTTCAAAACAAATTCAGCAAACTACATACAGCATTACAAACATATCCATGTCATTATCTGACTCAAATTCTGATATTTACGCTTATCAGAAGTGAAAAACACACTCGCTATCCATGCAGGATGGAAGATAAAAATAAAAGTCCAGTGCACATAACAAAATGAAAGCATATCTTAATTTCAATTGAAGTTCCAGATCTGCCAGCCACTGAACTTATCTCCACACTTTCTGACCGCCATACTCATGAATCATCATAAAACTCCACCACAGATTTTTAATTCGGCCAAGAAGAATGAGCATGAAAAAAGAGGCATGAAACAACAAGCTCCGAGGCACGAGATCTATAATAATAATAATAATAATAATAGATATTTCAGATGATTCTCAGATTCGTCCAAATAAGGAAGCAAAGATCCAAATGAAACACTCAATGCTGCTGAAGTAATGGAAGCTCAAACTCAAATGCAAGCTCACAGCCACAAAAGAGGTAACTGTGAGTGAGAGCGGAGAGAGCTCAAGCTCATCCGAACTGTAAGCCTCCAGAAGAAGAGCAAAGCTTAAAATCAGACTTGGGAACTCGCATCAATGGAGCCAAAAAAAAGAAAAGAAAAGAAAACTGGGGTGACTCAAACACCGGAGTAAAACCCCATCAAAACCATCCAAAAGAACCGATAATCTAACACCTGATCTCATCCCCCGATCCTTTTGGAGAAACCAAAAGATCGCCCTACAGAGATCAATCCACGGATCTAGACCACAAAAATCTGAACAAAAGCAAAATTAGAAAGAGATGGCAACAACCGATCTGATCAAATAAGCACAAGAAGCTCGACACCAACGAAAATTCCCCCGAAAAAAACACCGAATGAAGCAAATATTTGCAAAGAAATAGACGAGTCGGGACGAGAGACTCACGAGATCAAAATTCGAACCGCTGATTCCGGATCCGCGTCAAAATCCGTTGGAAAACAACTGAAATACAGATCAAAGAGAGAGCTAAAGACAGAGAAATCGATCTCTCTTCTTCTACGTCGCCCTCGACTTCGCTTTGTCTACGTCGAATTCCTCTTCTTCCTTCTCTACCAGCGTCTGAGGAATGGGAGAGGCGTGAACAAGGATCGGGGGTTTTCTCGCTTCTCTTCTTTTATTTAATTATTAATCTCTAAGATTAATCACTGTAATCAGCTTAATTAGCTTCAGAAGTGTCATGGCGGTCAAAGCAGAGCACGAAGCTCCATTATAACTTCAAACTCCCATCCGGACTACCGCATAAAAATTTCTACCGTTTCTTTAAATATGATCGCCATTGGACATCACAACCGTCCATTAAATTCGTCGTGTTCGAGTGACTCTGGTGGGAGGCAAAAGATTAACGGATAGGAGAGTCTGAAGTGAGACGTGGACGGCAGATGGCATGACCACGGATAATTTCTATAGGAGCTACCGTATAGTTGGTGAACAGGCGTGGATTTTTGTCGTCTTCCACTTTGTTGACCGTCCCGGCCCACCCACCCTAGTTGTTCTGTGTGAAAAAAGATGTGTTTCTAAAAGAACCAAAATAGTAAACCACGAAAGGAAACCATTCGTGCTTACTTATCACTAGCTTGTGGGACCCACGAGATTGTGGATTAGTGGTTTTTCGTGGGGTGCTTCGAGTGGATTTAGGAGCACTCTTGTTTTTTTTAACGTAAGGACAGTAGTGTAGTCCTTTTTTTCTGGTTAGCGAATATTCCAACCTGGGCGATTTCAGATGAAGGGTATTTGCATAGATGTTTCTATGCGGATAAGCAATCTAAACCGTCGATATTGTTCAATTGTCAACGTGGAGGTAGATGAACGATATCGCGTAATTATAGTATGCGGAATTTTGTACCCAAATAGTGCCAACTCCCGCCCGCCTCGCTAGTCTCGACTGTCTGGGCCCCCGTCTTAAAATGTTACAGGTTTCCATAACGTTTCCCATCACCCGGCTTATAAGAACCGCCCCCTCATGGTTGGTTCCCTACGTTTCACAGAACCTGTTGGTGACCGGAAAGCCAGCTTTCCGCGGTAATTCGGCGACAATTTGGTTTGGAGATTTCAAAGCACAGCCTCTGATTGAAACTCTCGCCGTTGAGTCGAAATTGGACGGCTGACATTGGCGGAAATGGATTCTGAGTGCTCGTTAGTTGAGCTGCCCAAATGCCACGTTTCTTGACATAAATTTACGAGGTTGCACTTAGGATCCGACGGCTAAGAGGTCCCAGCCGGTTCCCTCCCGATAAGATTGTGACTCATCACTGATTGGTGGACCCAGATGATTTGCAGTTGCAGATGATAGTGGGGACCATGAAAAAGGGTTGGACTCCATGGAGACACTATTGCCTACGCTACATGCACGCCGTGGCCGCTTCACATACCAAATAGCGACCATGGTTCCTACGGACGTCATTTATCAAACACCTATCTTGAACACTATTGGAACCCAGTGATCGTGATAAGCTGCATGCATGGCCATGCTGCAATGTAGACAATAATTTCTCGACCTGATGGATCCAAATATGATGAGGCATGGCTAGCATCATGGGTTTGCACCGACCACGATTATGTCGGCATCGGACCAAGGATTGCAACGTTCTAAGACAATACATCAGATTGATGCGGATTTATGAATCACTTGGGGGGTTGTTGACCTCATTTGATGTAGCCGAAGGCTATTGGTACTTCTCTTGATAGAACGAGACTCTAAGCAAAGTTGTAAGTGGATTTAGCACTACTCTTGTTTATGAGTTGAACCGTGCATACTAAATTACTAATACCCCTCCTATCTGTTATGGTTATTGATCATAAACAATTTCCATGCATCATGAAACTTCTTGATCATGGTTGTTCACATTTAGTTTAAGTTAAATCAAATCAGATTTTTTTAGTACAATTTTACTTTAATTGTATGAGCACAAACATAAACACATACTCTCTCTCCCTCTCTCGCATACTAAAGAGGATATCAATTTGATTGCTCGTGCACTCACAGAACATGCAACTAAAATGAGATGAAAGCATGGTTCTGATCAAAAACTACATTAATTTTGTGTACCATTCGCTAGAAGAAGATTTAACATTTATTTTTTAATTTTTATAATAAATTAAGCTACAATTTCTATGCATGTGTGTGCATGCATTTGTCTATAAGTGTATGCCAAGAAAGATTTTTTGGGGTAAAAATTTAATAAATTCAATGTCTCCTAATATAATTTTTATTTGTAGACAAGATTGGTAATTTTAGCCGAGAATATTTGCCTAACTCGTAATCTAAACCATCAAATCTAGTCATGAAATCGATTCAATATTTTTTGTCCTTAATAAAATTCTACTTTTATAGGATTATGCCACTTCGGCTTTTGCCTTCAGAACTCATCTTCAGATACACTCGTCGGCCAATAACCAACATCCCGAGATGGAACTCGGTAGTAAGTATCATCTGTATGTCTTGCTCTTTCTACATCAATATAAATCTCAGTAGTAAGCATCATCTGTATGTCTTGCTCCTTCTATGAGAGAGCCCTCGTCGCTATGGCCTAAACTCAGATCCCCTGAAGTTGGGAGGAGATGAATGATCCCTTCGGCCTTTACCTTCGAACATCGTCCTTGGCCAAATGCCGACAACCTCATTGTACTACTGCCGACCTTAAGCTTAAAGTCCGAAATCTGAGTCAAAGCTTGCTGTCTAGAGTTCCTATCTCTTTGCCACCCATATAACACTGTTGTTTTCTTAAGAATTGTTTTAAACATTGTAGGGTCTTCCATTGGATACATTCTAGCAAATGGGCTTTTCTGTCTGTGATGTTTCAAGATTAGATTTGACATTGAACCAAGAACCAATCATGAATCTCCTTTCCTCTACCATCGATCGGATGTGATCAATCCCACTGTGACCGCATCTGAGTCCCAACCACCATCATCCACCATCCAAAGAGATGCATCGAGAACTCCAACCATCTTGCTTGGTCCATGCAGCACCTCATCGAGCCCTCCAATGCACCACCCAATTTGATGACCTAGTTAGACCGACTCCCGGTAGCCAGGTAATGTTTGCGGAAAAGTAAATGGCTGCAACCAATGAAGTTATAAATATCAAGGCAAGAAAGATCGGCAAGAAAATGTGTTAATGTCAAAATTATCGGAAGCTTGGAGTCTTGATCCGATCAAGAGCAAGTAAATCTTTGGGCTGATTTCCCTCCTAGCAGATGTGTCAGCTTGGAAAAACTTGCAGACCGAGGATACAATGTGCTAGGCGGAGGCTGATAACATTATCATCTATAAGCCTTGGCTATCCAACAGCAAACACCTTTGGAGCAGTGTTAGCACTTAGCCATAGTTTAAGAACTCCATTTCTTAAATCTAGTTTATAATGTGAACTAACTTAGTAGTTATCCAATTTTGATAAAAGGGATGTAAATTTTCGAATGCAGAGAGCATTTCTCCGCAGCATTAACCAAACTAATGTCGACCAGCGCAACGTCAGCCCAAGCCACCATGTGGGATACTGAGCCACGCTAGGGCTGAGCACAAGGTGAATGTTTAACAGGTCGTGTAATGGGTCTGTGACCTGGTGGCGGGATGCATTGGTGGGATACTTTTTTCTTACTTGGTCTCCCTACTTTGAACGTATAAATGGAGAGAGAGAAGAATATAAACTGAGGAATGGGTTTACTAAGACCGCTTAACTTTGTTATGTGCTAACCACCTTAACTCCTTCAATCCATGACTTAAACGTGGACTAACATGCTGCTGAAACCTCGGCCTCGCAAAACTTGTTTTTGCTTGAATGTAGGACACGTAATAGGAACTTGAAAATTTCTTTGTGCATCGCAGACGGTGTAAAAAATTCGATGTGAAGCACACCATATTATCCGATTGATACATATAGTCATCACTTTTCAATATGTATTTATTGCTTACAGATCATTTTTTTATTTAAAAATTTTATATAGTAAAAATATTTCTATCTTTTGATTATGACATCTCTTCACAAAAATTATGACATCTCTATCTTGTGAAAAAAATTATGATATCTCTTTACAAAAATTATGACACTTTGATGCTAAATAAAAAATCGAAGGCATATATCATAATTTTTTTAAAATGATGTCTAACTTTAGTGATGCAGGCTAGCCTGAGATCACTTATGGCCTGGCCCATCTTATCCGCATCTCACAGGCAGAAATTTTTGGTAGGCTACTTGAATTTCCTCGGGGCTAGTTATAAGTGTTGATTGTTATGTAATGGCGGCACTCAACAATCCGACCTTAGATATGATCACAAAGCGTGCTTGCCTTAGGGTGTACGATTATGAACCCCCATCTTATCGCACTTCAATTGCTGTCATCACAGCTTCCCTAGGGGGACAGTGCACTTCATAATTTCTGGTCGTTGAAGTAGAGTAGGTGCCATCACAAAATTCTAAATGTAGTAATCCTGATTTATGGTACAGATGTCCTATAATAATCATGTCTAAGGAGAGCAACCAAAATTCACCATCCCCAGGGCAGCAAGGAGAACAAAAGCTTAACCAGATAAATAATAACACGTGCATTTTATTGATGTACTTTCTTTTATGCACTGATACAGTTCTGGTACCATCACAATTAATCTTTCGATGCAGTTTTCTTACAAATTTTAGACTTGCACAGTAATGATCTTGCAGCAGCTCTGGATTAGACACAGTTCATGACAAAATCTATATGCCAATCTAGATTGCCAGGGTCAAGCAATGCAGAAGTAATCGAACCTAACTTTAGGTTTGGAGTATTCAGTAGTAAGTATTTTAGAAGCCACTATGGCATTAGCAGCCTCTGCATAATGAACTCCATCCCAGCTCACATACTTAGAGCCTTCAGGGCAGACCGGGCAGGCTGGATTGCCACATGTAATGTTCAGATTGAAGTTGTATGGGGGTCCACCATAGCCACAACATGCCATCAACGAGCTCTCAAACCCTGGGTGAGTGAGTAGGAGCACCGTTATAATTAATCATCATTAAGAGGAAACCAGTGCTTAACGTATTGATTACTACAGTTCAGAGCAATTGCAGATAATGATTCTAAAAGCTAATAACCTCCAAACCAAAGGAACCATATAGATTGCTTACTCAGTTCTATAGCTTACCATATGTAGTGTGATTTGCAATGATGTCATACTTAATCGTGAAGATATCGGTGTAGACAATGGTGGCATCCTTCAACTCAGATCTCAATTCATCACAGAGTGCGCCCAATTGGGCATTGAATTCCTTGGCAGCATTATTGAAGGGCATGAGACAACCATATTGATCAAGACTGCTGTTATCTTTCCATAAAGAAAGCTTTACAGGCAAGCACCCCAGAGGACCAGTGTTGTGGATCCAAAAGTTTTTGCCACCATTATCATACAAGGTCTGCATTCAAGAGGAGCAATAGGATCACACTCCATTCCAATAGATATAATCGGTCAAAAATTAACCAGAAACAACAACATCTCATAGGAGTCATTTTAAGATAACTATGGATGCAAACAAGAGTACCATCATAAAGAAATCCACACACACACACACACAATCATTATTGAAGCATCTGCCACTAAGCAGATTAGTTGATGCAGTCAGTCTAGAAAAATAGAGCACAGCCAAAAGACTTAAAAAAGTAGATTGTCTTTCCATCAGACTATTAGCATGAAATGTTACATGCTCCAAGAATAAGATGACCGCTAGCTTCGAATAGATGCAAACATGAGGTTATAAACCACAAATGAATTGATTGTCATGAAAAGATAAACTTGCCTTAATAGCAGTTTTAATCTCCGAAATGACAATTGGGATCTTTTGGATGACTTGATCGTAGGGCAAATTTGCATCGAAGAAGGCAGAAAGATCATTCTGTCCAATGTCGATGGCATAGAGTGCCTTGCGGAACCCTTCCTCATTGATCGGACCTTTCGAACCAATGACATAGATCAATTGCATTTGTAAACTTAATTTAAATTACAGCCACAACAAAGTAATTTATTCGGGAAAAAAAAAAAATCCAATAACAATTAAGTATTTGCTAAGGCTAGAGAGTAACCATTGATTGATACAATTGAGCTTAATGCATGGTACTGTTAAGACAAATAGAACTAATTGCAAACATGACAAGCTTCTATGAACATGGCCATATAAAGCTAGAGATAAGTGTATACCGCGAGCATTGAGCTCCAAAGATCGTGATTTGAAACGAAGGAACTGATTCACTTGGATGTGCAAGGAGAAGGGAACATTGGGCGGCAGTGTCGTCGAACCAGCAATGGCAAAGTTTGCTCCATTCCTAAAATCCGAACCCAATGACTCCAAATATGGGCTCAGATAATTCGTTTTCAGGCTTTCACCTATCAATGATATTGTCAAGAACACCAAAAGTTATATTTCTCGACCATAATATTACTAAAGCCAATAACACTAGCAAGAACAAGAGTGCAAGACTAAAATGCTAAATGGCTGACGTATGACACTACACTGTAAGCGCAAACAAAGCAATCCGTTCATAAATTCCAACTAAAAGGAGGACCAAACAAATGAGATATGGGACTCGGGCAAGGGGAAACGCTTTGCCGGGTGGATTGTTGTGCGGTCCCATTCCTCTCCGAAAAATTGTGTTGCCATCTAGGCATTTCGTTTTTACCCACTATCCGTTTTCCGCGAAATATTCACGTGTTTCCGGATCGTTTCCCTTGAAATTTCGCCTTATTTCCCCCTTTTTGGTCTTGCCCTGCTATACGTTTCCCAGTGTATCCCAGAACGATTCCAACCCAGAAAGGGAGAGGACGAGAGGGAAAGGAGAATAGAGTAGTCGTACTCACATAGGAAGTCGAGAATGAGGCGGCCATCGCAGTAGCGACCGGTGGGGCGGTGGAAGAAGACGCGGCCCTCCGGCAGGGAGATTGGAGAGCCGAGGCCGGCCACGAAGCCGCCGGTGTCGGAGTTGGAATCGCCGAAGTTGAACACCACCGCGTTGCTGCCACATGCCGACTCCACTAATGCCGGCAGAGAATATATCACCACCAACAGCGTCAAACAAAGCCCAAGGCCGCCTCCACCACCCATGGACACCTCTCTCTGTCTCTCTAAAATCTAAATGGCTTCTAAGTGTGTGCCCCAACTACGGCAACTGTGCCGTCACAAGACTTTGTCTCATCTCCTGTCCCAATTTACAGACGAGGACGAGGACACGGAAGGCTGCTGCGAGGCGCGCACCGTCTCTCTATCTCTCTCTACGTGTCTGTCACTCCGGGTTGGACTTCTGGTACCCCGTGGTCTTTTCCCATCCAGTTGTGTCCAGTTAAATGACCCACGACGCACGCATCCATCCTGGTGGGCCCTAATATTTACAGTGTTACAGTGTTATAGGAATGTTAGGTTAATTAGGAAAAATTATTGGTTGGACAGCCCATGCATGATTAATTTGTCAGTTAGTAAAAGATATCAAATATACAGTAACATATATTATTAAAAAGAAAAATATAAAATATATATATAATAATATATATTGCCAAAGAAAAAAAAAAAGATATTAATTACCTGCGGTTCATCGTGGACTAAGCCTAACTAATAATTTTACGATTGATTGACCCATGGATCATCTGTAGTGCTATATATTCTGATGAGCGTCAACATTTACATTGTGCAAGTATGAGATTGGTTAGATGGAGAAATTCTCTGTAGCATGTGATGTATTCATGGATGGTCGTTAATAGCGGATGAATGACCATCAAACAATATATACATGTATAGCATAATTTTTGCCTGTGCATACATTGATGATCGCCATCTTTTAATGTCAACCATCCACAAGTACACCGCATTCTCGATGCCGTGTGTGTTCTACTCAATAGAGTTGAAGGAGCATAATACGGCATTGGAGTAAATTTGCAACCATAACAATGATCACGGGATTGTCAGAACATATCTAGCTAGGATCCTCGGATGTTTAGATCAAGCACAGTTTTGAAAGAAAATAGAAGAGATGAAAAAAAGAATCAAAGAGAGTATAGTGTTGGGAGTTTCTTTTATAGTATCTAAAGGTCTCTTGTGTTCGATATTTATAGAAAAGAAAATAAGAATCTACATGATTACGATCGTGAGATTTGTGAATGCATAGTTGAGCTCTTTCCATTTCTATTGATCGGAGTGGTGGTGATATTCTTTGTCACGTGTGTTGTAATTGAGAACTTCTATTATCTATTGATCAGTTATGGTATTCTTTTTTCGAAGGATTGAGATCATGTTGAGCTATAACCGATCACTAATTATACGAAGATTTGATTGGTTGTTCATCTCGCTGGACATGCATTGGCGAGCTGAGTCGTCGACGAGATTCTAAAGATGATAGATCCAAGCCATTCACTTGTCCCTCACTTTTGAGATCAAGCCATACTTGCCCAGCTCAGCAAGCAGTTAAACCATTCATCGAGGGAGCCAATCAAGCTGAATTTGAGTTGTCATACAAGCTTTGGTGCTTCTAGAAACTGCATTTAATAATAGACATGATTTCCACAGAGTTAGTTTTGCTTACGAAGCATCATGCATACGGACAGGATTTTCGCTATTGCCATCATTCCTTCTCGTGATTCAGAGAAGGATCGGTGCATGAAAACCCGCAACTCTGGAAGGCTGAGCCTAGATGTGGCAGTTGGTAAATGGACAATTGGATGGGCGATGGGATTAGCATTGTCTGAGGCTCCATATAAGAAGCGGAAGCCTGAGACGATTCCTCCAACTTTGCAATCACCCTTCCATCTCTTAGAGCTACTTGTCTGATGGAAGCTTCAACCCATTATATTCTTCCTTTCTCCATTCATCCTCTAGCACCACTACAAAGGTGAAGGGTGAAGCAGAGGGCAGCTTCCTGAGCTAGGTGATCTTGCTGA
Source organism: Elaeis guineensis (assembly GCF_000442705.2). Lineage (NCBI taxonomy): Eukaryota > Viridiplantae > Streptophyta > Magnoliopsida > Arecales > Arecaceae > Elaeis > Elaeis guineensis. The sequence goes on from NC_026002.2 coordinate 20,908,682, forward strand.
ATTCATTCACCCCTAGTGAGCTTGACCTTCTTCACAACCATCGGTCCTGGAGCAGCACCTAGTGCACTTGGATCTTCTTCATGCTTGTACTGCTCGGTTGTCAAGCTATTTTTATCTTCTAACTTTTAAATATTAATGAAAATAATTTTCATACACTCTGTTTTTCTTGTCATGCTGATTTGGTGGTAGTAAATTGTAGCTTATTTTTGGGCACTTGAGTAGCCTGAGCTTTGATTATGCTGTCTTGGCAACTCTTCATTCATTTGGGCCATTGTGTCAGAAGCCGAGGCAAGAATTGCCTTCGAGGCATGGGGACATTATCCTTCATTCTTAGCATCATTTGCTGATGTTATAGACTTAGGCATTTGAGGCAGAGGCATCGTGGTCATAGATCGGAGGTAGGAATTCTATATTGTTAGTTGTAATGACATCCTTTTGAGCAAGTTTATGTATTTTTATTTAATTAATAAAAAGGTAAGATTATATGTATTCGTATTGTTTCATATCAATCTATATGAAAATGTGTAGATTCAATATTAAAAAAAAATATTTTTAAATAAGTTAAAGAATATGAGATGTATTTCTTAGTACATTGTTCTTAAAATGCCTGTAGTCATAGGATTATTAAATGGACAATAATACTCTGGTAAGATTATTACATAGTATGTATGGTATAAAATTGGAGTGATGAACTCATGTCACTTGTGTGAGACACTAATGGAACTAAAAATACTAATGGAACTATATAGATACTTGTTTAAAAATAAATTCACGAAGCATGATCCAACTATAGAATTATCATATGAAGTTTACTTGCTTGTCAATGATATATTCTATTATTATAATTGTGTAAATAATTCTTAGTCCTGAGGCGTCATGGTTATCCTGCGTATGGGTTGTTATAGTTTGACGACGTAATAACTAATAATCTCATGTCTTAATTGAGGGATTTGAGAAATACATATGTTGGCTATAATGAGTCATATATGAAGATATATAAATATGTAATATGGGATCTATCACTCTCAAATAAAAAAAAAAAGAATATCCTATGCATATAATGGATTTGACCTAAGGAATCTTTGATCAGAGTAGAATGATATTTGGAAGTAGTTTCAAGAGTAACCATTATAGGTCATGATCAATTAGATTGGGCATACGATTGAATTAGTAGATTTGACAAAATCTCATGGCCTTCATTCAATCAGACATTTTGCGATAGAAAAATTTGATTACATGATCATTGTAATAGAAAGGTTCAATCAGATCTAATTCATCATTATTTTGATTGCCATGATATATTACTAGATGTCACTCATTGATGGCAGAAACTTTATGAATAATTATGGAACATTATTTATTAAGAGAGAATTAAAGGAAGTTTTAACTTGAGACAATTAGAAATAGTTTAATTGAGACATTAAGGAGTTAATGTCGTTTCTACTACTCAATAATAATGAACCTAATGAATCATATACAATAGAGTCAATACAGATCAAAGATAGAGGGTATTGGGCCATTAAGACAGTAAAATAGTCTGATGGACTTAATGATATTAATATGATCAGTATGGATTTATTTAAGTATAGACTTAATTAATTAGTCTAGAGCTTATAACATAAGTCCTACATGAGTTAGGATTGGTGTAGCTTATCCAAGCTCTTTAGTAAACTCTAGCAAACCTATGTGTCCTATAAATATATAGTTATGGCTAGCCACAAAGAGTAATTGCTAGCACTATTGTAATGGCCGACTCTCTCTCTCTCTCTCTCTCTCTCTCTCTCTTCAAGGGTGATATGAAGGCTTCGTTGATCTAAAGTATTGATTTCAGTTGCCATTTTTAATTCTAGTCCATAGTCATGCTGTATATATTTATATATAATTGTGCATATAACAAATACAATTGTGCATAAAAGGAGTTTTAATTATGTGCAAGACACTGATCTAATCATGTGAAGAGAGGTCAAACATAAAACGCTAACTATTTACAGGCTAAATATCAAGTGGTTGTTAGACAAAGGACCGGTTCTTAATTTTGGTTTCTTGGAGACTATAGTTAAATCCATCATTATTGAGATTATACTTGTAGCTACTTTACACCACAATCTATCTATTGTTGACTTGAAATAAATGACCAAATGGATAATTAAAAGAAAAGAGAAATGAAAAAGAATGAGGCTATTCATGAAGTGGAGGAGAAGGTGGCTGTCGCAAAGCCAGCCAGAGGATGATCTGAAGTAGACACGGCCACTGGGCAAGGGGATTATATTTCCGTATCCCTCAACGTAGGCTCTGATGTTGGAGTGATTCCAATGCAGCCAAAAAGACCACAAACACAGTCATCATTACAAGTCCAACACTTCCATTGCTCCCATGTCTCAACTTCAGCTAGCTATGGTTTTGGCCTAATCCAATGGAGGTAGTGGAAGGTGCCAAAGCAATGCGGATTCTCTCTCTCCACTATGGTAGCTCTGTGGATGGTGGATTAATTACGAAGAAATTAATTACACCTTTCATCTAGTCGGAGGAGGTTCTCGATTTGAGTCTTGAATTTTGTCACTTGATTATGTGATTAGACTTAATAAATAAGATGATGGACGACAGCTGCCATGCACCAACTATGTGAATATATAGCAATACGTGCTCCTAAATCAAGGTTAAAATAATACAAATATCGTGCTAGTGTGTAAGTTGGCGTTCCTCCACCGTCCTTGGGGGGAGATCTGTGGTTCAAATCTTAGATTTACCAAATAATAAATCCCCTCTGCAACTGCTAATTTCTGCTTTGTCCAAATAAGTATGGCCTGTTGGGATATACCGATCGATCGGTTTTATCCGACCGACCGTGGACGATACCGACAGCGACTATCGATTGCGCTCCGATCGGAACGGATCGGCCTAGCGGCCTCACGTCGCTTCCGATCGCCTGGGGGCCGACCCCCTGTCACCGACTTCCCATTGGATGGGGCGCCGACGACTCACTATCGGTTTGGATGGCTGTCGTCCCACCTCTACAAGCCCTCCTAGATACCGGATGAGCGGCATGGGCTGCAGTCCCATCAAGTAAACGCCGCACGGACGCCAGGGGGCATTACCCTGCCAGAAAGCCTAGGGCACTGTCCTGCTAAGGACGAGAATTAATTCCTAGGACCTGTCAATTTTGTCAACGGCATGACCACTTCCGACGATTTGACAACTCTCCAGTTGTCTACGTCACCGACGGCGAGGCCATACCACCTCCAACTATAAATCGGGGAAAGCAACAGTGCTAAGGGGGGGCTTCTCAGGGAAAAACGCTCAGGCTTGCTCTCTCTATCTCTCTCTCTCCGTAGAGCTCCTTGTCTCCTTTTCACTGTTGCCTAATCTCCTCTCTGACTTGACCGTCGGAGGGTCCCCGTCGGAGCTGCCTCCGGTCAGCATGGACTTTCTTTTGCAGGCGCTTGTTCCCGACGACCAGGCGACGAGGGGATTGGCCGCAACAGATTGACGCGCCAGGTAGAGGGGATACACCATGACAAAGACAAGAACTCAGCGATCGAGGGTCACCGGATCGGCGAGACGCTCTTCCCGCCGGGAAGAGGCCTCTCCTCCACCCTCCGCGGCGGAACCCAGCTCTCCGCACCCCGTGGTGACCACGGAGGCGCAGATCGTGGCGATCGTGCGGCAGATGACCGTGCTGACGGACGCAGTCAAAAGCCTTCAGCAACAGCCGGTCCAGCTGCCGCCATCACCGGTCGGGCAACCAGCGGCACGTCCGATGCCCTCCAGGAGCAGCCGCCGACGCCCGTGTCGATCTCCGTCGCCTCCGCAGGAGCACCTGCCACAGCGCTCCCACGGAGAGGAGGAGGGGCGGCCGCGGTGCGACATCCATCGGCCCCGACGGCATTCTCCCTCCCAGCTAGAATGAGCGAGGAAGGAGAAGCGACCGCGAACGCCGTCCGCCTCTCTCTCGGACTCTTCCGGAGACTACTCCTGGGGTCTCCCAGCACCGACGGATCGACGACTACGAACGCAGGTTCGACGAGATCGACCGTCGGCTTGCTCAGTTGCTGGTGGACAAGCAGAAGTCCTCGAATGACGTTGACTTCCAGACCACCCAACCTCTCTCCCGACTTGTCCTTGACGAACCGATCCCCAGTCGGTTCAAGATGCCGCACGTGGAGCCTTACGACGGCTCCACCGACCCCATCGACCACCTGGAGAGCTACAAAGCTCTCATGATGATCCAAAGGGCAACCGACGCTCTCCTTTGCATCGACTTCCCCGCCACGCTACGCAAAGTTGCCAGGGCCTGATACTCCGATCTTCGATCGGAGAGTATCCACTCCTTCGGACAGCTCGAGCACTCCTTCGCGGCCCACTTCAGCACCAGCCGAAAGCCGCCCCGAACATCGGACAGCCTTTTCTCTCTTAAACAAGGGAAAAATGAGATGCTCCGACACTTCGTGGTGTGATTCAACGCGGCCACACTCGAGGTTCGGGACCTCAATGAGGACATGGCCGTCTCGGCCATGAAGCGCGGGCTGAGGGCATCCCGGTTCACCTATTCCCTGGATAAAACCCTCCCCCGGACGTACGCTGAGTTGCTGGAGTGCGCATACAAGTACATGCGCGCGGACGAAGGAGCTTCCGACCGACGCCTGGCTGAGCCTAAGGGCCTGAAGGAGAAGCGGAGGAAGGGTCGGGACCCTGCTGTGCCTGGCAGGCCCCCGATCGACGGTCGGGTATCACCCCCACGACGGGACCAGAGGTCACCCCGACGTCGGAGCCCGAGGTCGACGCGCCCCAGGTACGATTCCTACACTCTCCTCTCTGCTCCTCGTGCGCAGATTTTGATGGAGATTGAAGGGGAAGAGTACCTGCGACAGCCTCCGCCTTTGAAGGCAAAGGGCCTCGACCGACGAAAATACTGCCGATTCCATCGGGGCCACGGCCACAATACCGAGCAATGCATCCAGCTTAAGGATGAGATCGAAGCCCTCATCCGTCGGGGGTATCTCGGTAAATTTTGGAGGAACCCGCCGGCTCGACCGGTTGCCGACCGCCGACCCCAACCGACTGAAGAGGCGACCGATAACCGACCAACGGCCGGGGTCATCAATATGATTTCCAAACGGTTGGGCCCGGGGACGTCTGCTGGGGGGAGCCAATAAAGAAGCCACGCTCGGATGATGTAATTGCTTTTACGGAAGAAGATGCTCGGGGCATCCAAATCCCCCATGATGATGCTGTTGTTGTCTCGACAACAATAGCCAATTATGATGTAAAAAAAATTTTTGTAGACAATGAAAGTTCAACGAACGTTCTGTTTTACTCGACCTTCTCACAGATGCGACTGTCGACCGACCGACTCAAGAGAGTCTCCACGCCCCTAATAGGTTTCGCCGGAGACGCTGTCGCAGTGGAAGGAGAGGTCACCCTGTCCGTGACGGCTGGAGCCGAACCACGGCAAAGCACGGTCCTCCTGACTTTCACGGTCGTCCAGGTGCCCTCGATCTACAACGCCATACTCGGAAGACCCGGACTGAACGCCCTCAAGGCGATAGTTTCGACGTATCATCTCCTGGTTCGGTTCCCGACCAAAAACGACGTTGGGGAGATGCGCGGAGATCAACACCTCGCCCGTCGGTGCTTTCAGATCTCCGCTCAAAACGACGAATCGAAAGGCCCCCTGACGGCCGATAAGCTGGACCAACGGGAGGAAGAAGAGCGGGGCGAGCCGGCCGAATAGCTCGTTTCCATCGCGATAGCAGGGAACCCCGACCAAAAGGTGTGGGTCGGGTCTCAATTACCCGACCCCGAGTGGCGACATTTGGCAGAGCTACTGAGGGCAAATACCGACGTATTCGTTTGGTCGGCGGCGGATATGTCGGGAATTCCCCCGAAGACGATGATCCATCGACTCAACATCGACCCGTCAATGAGGCCGGTAAGGCAGAAGAAAAGATCTTTCGCTCCAGAAAGACAGAAGGCCATCGACGAGGAGGTGGATAAGCTGCTCGAGGCAGGCTTCATCAGGGAGACCACTTATCCCGATTGGCTCGCCAACGTTGTAATGATGAAAAAAGCCAACGGAAAGTGGAGGATCTGCATCGACTACACCGACTTGAATCGAGCCTGTCCAAAGGACAGCTTTTCACTTTCGAAGATCGATCAGTTGGTGGATGCGACGTCTGGCTACCGACTGCTCAGCTTCATGGACGCCTTCGCAGGGTATAACCAGATCCGGATGGCGCCCGAAGATGAGGAACACACCGCCTTCGTAACCGCCAAGGGCCTCTACTGCTACAGAGTAATGCCGTTCGGGCTGAAGAACGCTGGCGCCACCTACCAACGACTGGTCAACAAGGTCTTTAAAGATCAGATCGGGCGCAACATGGAAGTGTACGTCGACAATATGCTGGTAAAGAGTGCGCAAATTTCGGATCATGTCCGGGATCTCGAAGAAACCTTCCGCACTCTGCGACGACATCAGATGAAGCTAAACCCGACCAAGTGCGCCTTCGGAGTGACTTCGGGGAAGTTCCTAGGATTCCTCGTCTCACAACGGGGAATAGAGGCTAACCCCGAGAAGATCAGGGCCATCGTCGATATGCGACACCCGGACACTAAGAAGGAGGTGCAGCAACTCAACGGAAGGATCATCACGCTCAGCCGATTCATTTTTCGGTCGGCTGAGAGATACCTCCCGTTCTTCAAAATCTTACGACAAGCCAAGCAGTTCTCTTGGCCGGACGAGTGTTGGCAGGCCTTCGAGGAACTGAAGAGGTACCTGACCTCTCCGCCACTCCTTGTGAGATCGAAGGTTGGGGAGGTCCTGTACCTTTACCTGGCTACGTCCCCGGAGGCGATTAGTTCGGTGCTCGTCCGAGAGAGCGAGAATCGGGTTCACCAACCGATATATTATGTCAGCAAGGTGCTCCATGAAGCTGAGACTCGGTACTCGAAGGCAGAGAAAATAATTTTCGCTCTAGTCATTTTGGCACAGCGACTCCATCCGTACTTTCAGGCACACGCCATCGTGGTCCTCACCGACCAGCCCCTGAGAGCCATCTTGCACCGCCCTGACACATCGGAACGGCTGACGAAATGGGCCGTGAGACTGAGCGAATTCGACATCCAATACCGGCCACGACCTGCCCTCAAAGCTCAGGTTCTGGCCGACTTCATCGCTGAATGCCCGACGACCGACCTACCGTCGGGGGAGGGAAGCCGCGTGGAGGTCGGGACCTCCGACTATGACCCCAATTCGGCCTGGGTGTTGCACATCGACGGAGCTTCCAATGCTCAAGGGAGTGGGGCCGGTTTCCTACTCACCAACTCGGAGGGGGTGGTTACTGAGCACGCCCTCCGATTCGACTTCAAGGCCTCCAACAATCAAGCCGAGTATGAGGCGCTCGTCGCAGGTTTGAAATTAGCATTGGAGCTCGAGGTTGACCGACTCAAAGTCTTCTCCGACTCTCAATTGGTCGTTGGGCAGATCAAAGGCGAGTTCGAAGCACGAGATCCGACCCTGGTCAAGTACCATCGAAAAGTGAAAGATCTCGTGGCGCCCTTCGAGTACTTCGAGATTTCCCACATCCCCAGGGCGGAAAATGCTCGGGCTGACGCGCTCTCCAGGCTCGCGACATCCGACTATGGCCCCTTGGGCCGGACGTTCGTGGAAAGTCTTGAACGGCCGAGCGTCGATCAGGTCGAAGAGGTGCTACAATTGGCGGCGGAGCCGAGCTGGATGGACTCGATCGCTCAGTACCTGACCAACGGATCTACCCCCGAAGACCCTGCGGAAGCCAAGCGACTCCGATGGGCGGCTTCCCAATATGTGATGATCGACGACCGACTATACAAAAGGTCGTTTTCGCTTCCCCTGCTGAAGTGCCTGGGGCCCACCGACACGGACTATGCCCTCAGGGAAGTACATGAAGGAATCTGCAGCGATCACTTGGGGGGCAAGTCCTTAGCTTACAAAGTCCTGCGACAGGGCTACTATTGGCCCACCATGAAGAAGGACGCCGTCGAGATGGTTCGGAGGTACGAACCGTGCCAAAGGTATGCCAACGTACAACACCGACCCGCCAGCCTGCTTGCTTCGGTCATCGCCCCGTGGCCCTTCGCCCAGTGGAGAATCGACATACTCGGACCTTTTCCCCCGGCATCCGGACAATGAAAATTCATCGTCGTCGTGATCGACTACTTCACTAAATGGGTGGAAGCCGAACCCTTAGCACAAATCACTGAGCGAAAGATGGAAGACTTCGTACAGAAGTCCATCTTTCGGTTCGGACTGCCAAACACCATCATTACCGACAATGGGCGATAGTTCGACAACCAGGACTTCAGAGACTTCTGCGCGAGATTTCAAATCACACACCGACTAACCTCGGTCGGGCATCCACAGTCTAACAGCGAGGTCGAGGTGACCAACCGGACCATTTGCATGGGCTCAAAACCCGACTGAATGAAGCCAAGGGCCTCTGGGTCGAAGAGCTGAACTCCGTCCTATGGGCGTACCGGACGACACCGCGTATCCCGACCGGAGAATCACCTTTCAGCTTGGCCTATGGAACGGAAGCCATGATCCCGCTGGAGATCGGATTGCCATCAACTAGGGTCGAGCAATATCGTGAGCCGGATAACTCCGAGTGTCGGAGGGCCGACTTGGACCTCTTGCCCGAGCTCCGACGCGAGGCACAACTTCGTATGGCTTCTTACCGACAAAGGGTGGCCCGATATTACAACGCCAGGGTAAAGCCAAAGCTCTTTCGACCTGGAGACCTGGTCTTGAGGAATGCGGAGGTCTCAAAACCCTCGGATCAGGGAAAATTGTCCCCGAACTGGGAGGGACCCTACAAGGTAGCCGACGCCTACGGACCGAGGGCTTACCGACTGGAAACCCTGGAAGGGAAACCCATTCTCCGGACCTGGAATGCCGACAATCTGAGGTTGTACTATCAGTGAACTCTGTACCTCCCCCATTTGGAATACGAACTCAGTTTAAACTTCGGAGTCTGGAATATCGACCCTTCGACTATGGTTCGGCTCTCACCAAGGAATGCGAGCCTCCGACGTCCCGACATGGACTTAACGTTCTACTGCGGGCCGTCGGACTAGCCGCCGGCGATTCGTCGAACGTTTAAAGGACCGACGCACTTGCGAAAACGGGAGTTACACTCCTTCTATAACTTTCGGCTAGAACGTTCGGGCAGAACGATCGGCCGACTCGCCGACCCGGCTCCGGCCGGGAAAGGCAAAAGCACCAACGCAACCAACGCCGCGTTTATGACTTACCGACCGGGTCGAAGCCGGTCGAAGGGTATTCGGCTTACCACCGTTTATCACACGGTACTACACAAGCGCCTGGCCTAAGCCTGAGTAAGGGGAACTCGACTTGCCATCGCTTTCCCGACCAGACACATCGACTGCGTGTGACAACGTACCAGACGCAGTCCGATCGATCGCATCGGACGACACTAGGGTCATCGTGGTACACCCGAAAGTCGGTCGACTTTCTTCCCCACGAATGACCTTCGACTCCACCGGCACGACCGACTCAACGGACTCGTACCTAGAAGTCGGTCGGCCCCCGACTCACGCCAGGACGACGTACGTTCGACTCTGGCATTCGGTTTGCGACCTAACGGCGGATGTTTGGTCAGGGTTCGTCTCGCTTACCCTATACCGAACCACCGACTATCTCGGCTAACGACTCGGGAGGACGTTGGGTGTCCTAATGCGGCACGCCAAGGCTGCGGCTCTCCGATCTTATGACCCCACGATTACAAGTACATCCCAACAGGCCAAAAAGGGAAGTCGAAAGAGGAACTAAAAATTTCTTAAGTTCATTTGGTTACAAAATCGAGCCGAAGCCCGGTTACAAGTGTGCTAAGAAAAACAAAAACGATAAAGGAAGACGGGGCCACGATCATCCTTCGGAGTCAATCTCCTCGACTGACAGAAGCTCGGGGATGACTGGTGTATCCACCATGATCGGCACTGGGTCGACGACCGAGGCAGGATCGGCGGTCGGTGCTGGATCGGCGGTCGGCGCCGGATCATGTGTCGGAGCCTGGTCAGGAGTCGGGGCCGCCCCTCCTTCAGCAATCTGTTCCGAGACGACCTCTCCAGCCGCAGCGACGCCCCCCGACGACGGGTCGACCATCTCTTCCGTAGCTTGGTCCTCGGCCCCTGGTGGAATGATGCCGCTGAGGTCCAGCTCTGGGTACAGAGCTTGGACTGCGTCCCGACCATCCTCGTACCCCATCCGGTACGACGCGAAGTCGGACTCCAGCAGCTCCTCTCGATACCGGTCGGAGCCACGAAAGTCATCCACCGCCCGACCCGCTGACTCCTTCGCCGACCTCGCCTCCGCTTCCGCCCGATCGAGAGAGTCCTTCGCCGACTCCGCCTCTGCCTTCGCTATGTCGGCATCGGCCTGGGCAATCGACAAGTCCTCCTCAGCCTTGGCGAGATTCTCCAGGCTGACCCGAAGCTGCTCGCGCTCGGCCTCGAGCTCGGCGGCGACGCCGTCCCATTCGCGCCGCAGACGGTGCGCAGTCCGACCCTTGCGCTTGGCCTCCTTTCGGGCCGACTTGAGCTCGGACCCGAGACGAGAGGCCTCGTCCACCAGCTTCGCCTCCCGATCGGTCGACTGCTTCAGGTGTTCGACCAGCATCGCCCTGTCGGCTTCGACGGCCGCCGCCCTATCCTTCCAGGCCGCCCGGATGTTTTCGAACCTCCGGTACCCAGCCTCAAGTTCGGACATGGTATAGATCAGCTGCAAACGTGGGCGCTACGTCAGGAAAGCGAAGTAACGAAAACACTAAAAAGGAAGGAGACGAAGTGGAACTTACCCCGACCATGGTTGGATAGAACGAAGATAACATCTCGGTCACTTGCCGAGACTTCAGCACCTCCACGTCGGCTGGGAGAAGGATCCCCTGGCACAGTCTCCTGGCCAAGTTGTGGTCGGCCAACGCCGACGCTCCTTCGGAGACCTGTGCGTCAGGTGGCACGGTGCAACTCCCCGACCTTGTGTCGTCAGCGGGGTCCATCGGGGCTTTCCCCCGATCGGCCGCCCCAGCCAGTGGATCGGGCAACGAGGGGATGCTCGAGCTTGACTGAGCACCCCCCGTTGCAGCTGCAGACGCCGATGGATAACGTTCGGGTTCCCAAACGACGGCCGACGCTACTCCCATCGGCGAAGCCACCGACGTTCCTTCAGCTGCTACCTCCGCCGGCCGCTCCTCCGGTTGCGTCGTCGGAGCCGAGAGTGCAATCACCGGCTCCGACTGATCGGTCGCCGACGCTGCGACGGTCGGCGCCGCTGTGGAGGGTTTCTTCGACGACCGTGAAGGTCCGGCCCCCGACGCAGGCCTTTTCCTCGCCGCATATTGTCTGATTTCAGCGTCGGTCGGCCTCATCCTCGGCGGTGTCCCTGCGATGCCGACAGAAGGATCAGTGTGTGCACGAGAACAAATGCCAAATAAAAAAGACAACCGATGGATTGGGCGATACCTAGACGGGGGATCAGGCTCAGACCAGCATCATAGAGGGCTTATTCGATAACAAGCTCCCTCTGCTTCGGGACCAACATGTCTTTGAGTCGGTGGAAGTCCTCCCGGTCGTCCACCTCCACTCGGCTGTTCTCGTTTGCCTCGGTTCGAGGCACGCCCCAGTGAGAAGGGAAGCCCCAAGGAGAAGAAGAGGAAACAAAGAAAAACTGGTTCTTCCACCCGTGAATGGAGGATGGAAGGCCAGTGATGAAAGAAAGACCCTTCCGGGGGTTGAAGAGCCACCACCCTCGGGCCTTAGGGTGGGGTCGGAGGACAAAAAATCTCCGGAAGAGAGAAATTCGAAGGTTGGTCGGTAGGAGCTGACACAAGAGGGCGAAGCTGATCATCAGCCGAACTGAGTTCGGCGCCAGCTGCGCCGGACAGAGTTCGTAATAATCTAGCAGGTTCCGGACGAACTCCGGAATCGAAAGTCGAAGACCAGCCCGGAGGTCCTCGACGTACAGTGCCACTTGGCCCGCGGGCAGGTTGTTGACCCGACCACCGGCCCCTGGGGCGGAAAGCTGGAACTGCTCCGGGATATGATACTGATCCCGAAGCCGATCCACATTCGGCTCCAAAAGCGAGGAAACCTCAACTTCCAGAGTCGACCGAAGGTCATCGGTCGGGTTTCCCGATCGAGCCTCCTAAGGTGAGGTTCTGGCCATAACACCAAAACCAAGGGGAAGGCAAGCCCGAAGAAGAAGGAGAAGGAAAAGAAAAGGTTTTAAAGAAGACCAGAGCAAAACAGAAGAGGGGGGGGAGCTCCGAACAAACCCTTACGGGAGTAAGGGTGAGCGCAGCTGCCGTCGACGACTGAGATACCGCTTGGACAGAGTCTCCGCAGCGAAATCGTCAGAAATGGAGCTTCGAATACAAGTGGCCCCATATATATAGGGCTATTCGACGGTTGAGATGATGCCGCGCCGACCGAGACTTCTCGGATGGGCGACACATGGCGGCATCCGAGCCCCCTTTCGATCCAGCGGTTCGGCGCACCCATCCCGGAAAGGCCACGCCGCCTTCATTAAATGCGAAGGACGCCGGCCCAACGACCCCCGACACGTGGCGAAAGGGCCGCGATTCGGAATTGAATTACCCACGACGATTCGCGTCCCCGATGGGACGCCTGACAGCGACCCGTGCTCCCAGAACCGGCGCCGGACGGCGATTTGCGTTCCCCAAAAGGCGCCGGACACCCGATCGCCTGACACCGGATCGTCCGGCACTCGATCATCTGACATCAGATCGTCCGACACCCGATCGCCTGACACCGGATTATTTGACATCCCGACGATGGGACACCTGACATCGACTTGATCGGATCATCTGCCGGTGAGGTCGGCAAACTCGGTCCAGGACGCAGCAAGGAATCCACTCCTTTCGCCCAACGTCCTACCTGCGTGGAGACGCGGGCCGATGCGACATCAGGCTCAGGAGTGGGGGGGCAACTGTTGGGATATACCGACCGACCGGTTCCATCCGACCGACTGACTCCATCCGACCGACCGGTTCCATCCGACCGACCGCGGGCGACACCGACAGCGACTATCGATTGCACCCCGACCGGAACGGGTCGGCCTAGCGGCCTCACGTCGCCTCCGATCGCTTGGGGGCCGACCCCCCGTCACCGACTTCCCATCGGATGGGGCGCCGACGACTCACTATGGGTTTGGATGGCTGTCGTCCCACCTCTACAGGCCCTCCTAGATGCCAGATGAGCGGCGTGGGCTGCAATCCCATCAAGTAAACGCCGCACGGACGCCAGGGGGCATTACCCTACCAGAAAGCCTGAGACGCTGTCCTGCTAAGGACGAAAATTAATTCTTAGAACCTGTCAACTTTGTCAACGGTATGACCACTTCCGACGATTTGACAACTCTCCAGTTGTCTACATCACCGACGACGAGGCCATACCACCTCCAACTATAAATCGGAGAAAGCAACAGTGCTAAGGGGGGACTTCTCAGGAAAAAACGCTCAGGCTTGCTCTCTCTATCTCTCTCTCTCCGTAGAGCTCCTTGTCTCCTTTTCACTGTTGCCTAGTCTCCTCTCTGACTTGACCGTCGGAGGGTCCCCGCCGGAGCTGCCTCCGGTTAGCGTGGACTTTCTTTTGCAAGCGCTTGTTCCCGGCGACCAGGCGACGAGGGGATTGGCCGCAACATGGCCTAAGTTAATTTGTAAATAAAATAATAATTATTACAATTATAGATATTAAAGCTTCAAACAATAACAAAAATAATACGTAATAACACTGTTTGGCTATATGGAGCTGAACAGGTGAGACTTGGGAATATAAAAACAAGATTGGATAGTTATTGCACAATAGTGGATATTAGTTGTTATAATGCGAAATAATGATTAATAATGGTAAAGCAATGATATCTTATGTCCAAGTCAAAGTTCACTAAATAGTTTTTTTTCTTTTTTTTTTCTCTCCCTAAAATGCTAATGTTGATGGTTAGATTCAAGAAATTCAACTTATATCAATGAATGACATAAAAGTCAAAATAATAGGTGTTATCTTGATGATTCAGACCATTGAAAGCAAATAATGGCTAGACAAGGATCATTTTATATAATGGCATAACAAAGGTCTTCAAAACTATTATAACAACTTCTATAACATAACAACCGCTATAATTAGTACCCCACCTCTCCTCCTCCAAACAGAAAGTAATAATAAATAAAGAAATCATCCACACCATATGGTTAGTGCACATGTAGTATAAGAGGACCGATACTTCATGTTAAAACTAAGACGAAAACACACATTGGATGCTACCATTTCTATTTTTATTTTAAAGATTACTCTCATTATTTTTTAAAAAATAAAAACATAAAAGAAAAAAACTTAGGTCAAAAAAGAGTGATTTTCAAATCAATATCCATATTCATATTTGTATTTGGTTCCATTTAGCATAAATACTGAAGTGATTGATATCTGTACCAGCCATGGCCACTCCCAGGATAATTGAGGGCATAGTCGAGTAGATTCCGCCAGCTAAATGGGAATTTAAAGTTTGCTTCTGTATTTGAATTTCATGAAAGGTATGAAGTTCATAAATTGTAAGACTTCAGTATACATTTCGGAATCAACAAAAGTATAAAAGAATCCAAAAGTCAAAAACAAAATCAACTTGGATGTCAAAACTCCCTATGCCATGTTGCTGCAGGAAAGAACAGATTCTAACATCCAACATCTAATACTCTTATAAACTTCTGGCCAGGAAAAGAGGATGGGAAGAAAATATCAGACAGCCGAACTAGGCGGGTTTTTCAGAGAAAAAAATATGGTGGTACCATCATGCAGGGAAACCTATAACAAAACGCACTGGTCAAGCGCACGCAATACCTCAACTTCACTCCTTGTTCAGCTTTGGTTATCGCCGATCAACTGGAATGATCCCAAAAGTTAAAACCTCAGAGAAAGGTTCACCGAAATCTTTAACCTTGATGTGCACTGAACCAACAGTGACAACATCAGCTGCAGCATTTGAGCAGTCAGCTTCACTTATACTGGAATTGATAGAAAGAGAATCAATCTTCATGATAGGACTTGCACCACTAGGATTTACTATTGGTTTAGGCTTGGCATCCTTTTTACCATCTGGCCGTCTGGTGACACCCAGTTTTGGGAAAGCCTGGTCATTAGTGAGAGCCATATTGACTGAAATCTGCGAATCATCAGGCTTGATTGGACTTTCTACAATGTTTGGTGAGTGATGAACCATACCGTTAAATCGCTTGCCACCTGCTTTTGGAGTCCGAGGGACTGTACTATTTGCTTGTTTGCCATCTGCTTTTGAGGCTTTAACAGCTGTACCATCGAATCGTTTTTCATTTGCCTTTGAAGGATGAACAGAATAATTTAGCTGCCTCCCATCCCCTTTTAAAGGCCGATCATCTGAACTATTTGGTTGTTTTTTATCAATTAAAGGCCGAGTGACTGTATAGTCCATTTGCCTTCCATCAGCTTTTGGAGAACCAACTGTACCATTCTGTTGCTCCTCATGTGCTTCCAAATGCTGATCAGCTACATCAAGCAATTGCTTTCCATTGAGTTCAGGAAGCTTATCCGCTATAAGATTTGGTTGTTTGTCATCTTTTCCATCTACTTTCAAATGCTGCTTCACTATACCATTTGGTTGTTCACCATCCACATTGAAAGGCCAACTAACTGTACAATTCCTATGTATTTCATCATTCTTTGGAAACTCATTTTCAACTGATTTTTCATCCACTTTCTTGAACCGGGCAACAATATCATCTTGCTGGATGTCATGTGCTGGTGGTGGCTGATTAACAGAACCATTGACTATGTTTGTCGGAACAAATGCAGGTACAAAGAGAGAGGAGTTATATGTTTTCCTGAGCAATCTGGATTTTTCGACCTGTGTAACCCTCTCCCGCTCTTCATAGTGCATTAAGTCATCAAGTATTGATCTATTCAGGGTACTATTTTTAAAGATTTTGAGCATATTTATGCCTGGCATATATGCTATCTGCACACAAACAACCCAAGTTACCACAATGGCTAAGTTGATTCAGTAACATGATATGCATGCACAGCATTTGCCAAATTAAGCATATCGACAAAGGATCTGTGCTGTTAACAATAAACATCTTTTCAAAACAAACTATGATAGTAGCTAGGAACTTACAAATGGAGTAGCTAGAAGCATTATCTGTAAATGCAAAAGAAGTCATCCACAATGATAAAGAGAGATCTTAAAAGGGATCACAGTGGATGGATAAGATTAAGAGATGCAACTAAAAGATGAAACCAATATATAACATACGTACCCTACAAACACACATTCACTTAGAAGTATTGTTCCTCTAACGGTTAATATAGAAAAAGAAGGTGCAAGAAGAAGAAGAAGAAGAAGAAGAAGAAGAAGAATGGTTCTCAAACTAAAACAAAGCAAAATACATCACCACTTGAGGACAATCAGCAAAATCAGAAAGCCAGAATGGAAGCACTCTGCTGGCGAAACCTCAGAAAAGAAGCCAACAGTGACTAGCCAACACAGAATCCAACAAGCTCTTTCAAAAATAATTAAAAGATAACACAGATATGTCACCATCCAATCCGTAGGTCCCAGAAGAGAAAAAATGGTTCATACGATAGAATTATAACATAAATAGAAAATCCTACTAGCGGGTTCTGAATAAGCATTTCAGAAAGAAAATCTTTTATAGAAGTGAAAATATAGCATATAAAGGTTTTAAATCGGTTTAAGATGCATTAGAAGAAATTTGTTTTTATAGCAAAAAATTTCCACATGCAAGAATTTCTCCAGCACAAAACTAATGCATGAAATTTCAACACAGCATTCAAATAATTATAAGAGATGTGATTTACCTCTTGTGTATCTCTGCTATGAGTTACAGGTTTGTTTTCATTGTTCTCTAATATGATGTGCCGGAAACTAGAGTTCTGTACATCCTTTACAATGTGCCATTTGACAGGGAAGCTACCAGTCCATTTATCTTGCTGCCAGAAATCCATGTCCTTCTGAAAATCAACAGGACCTGTCATCTCAGCGACACCACAAAACTGCCCACTTGCATTAACCTACATATAGTTTTTTGCCAGCTAAATTAGAAAAATAGGAAGAAAAAGTGATTAAATAATTATCCAAACCAGAAATAAGTTACTTACAGAGAAGAACAGAAATACAGGGCAACTTTTAGGCTTCCCCACAGATAATCTCTGAGCATCTTTATATGCAATATCAAGCCTCCTGTTTCCAGTGGGAGTGCTTGACCACACATTATACTTAATGCTCCTATGCACATCATCCTCACTGTAAGATTTAATGACAAAGAATTTGGCATCTGGATACTCAACTGGAAAGTCATCCCTATTATATTGACTGGCATTAATAATGATGTTTCCCTGCGAATCACTGACAGCCACTCTAGTTGTGTAGGACTTGATGGTGATTGAAGTCCATTGACCTCTTGCCTCATTTGTTCTAGGGCCCTGATTTTGCTCACTCAACGTATATGGGCTTCCAGTGCCATTAAACAGGAAGTCATTTGACTGAAATGGTGGCCTGAACTTATCAACAGCAGCCCGCTTATGAACATTGGATCCAAAATTGTTGAGGGCATTGTTGCCCAACATGTCAACTTTTAATGAATTTTGAACAGAAGGAGCTCTCCCATGCAAGAAGTTATCTGTTGCTCGAACTGAACCAGAAGAATTTCTCCCCTGAAACTGAAAGATGCAGTCAAAGCTAAGTTTTAGTAATAAGAGACAGGAAGCATTAGAATAAATAGACAAGCATGAATGACATGTACAGCTTCTACAGGAAGACCAGGATATGGCTAAAAAGAATTAAACTGTCTCAAAATAGTGACAGCATTATGGTGGTTATAAGGGAGGACTCATACTCAACAATAAAGTCTCTATGGTTACCCACAATTTTCTTATAAAAGGAAAGCAACAAGTATACTAGAACTCAAAGTTATACCTGGATCACATGAGGAAGATTGCCGGGCAACATGCTTCCATGTGATGCACACTGCTCACTTGGTGGCTTGTTATTTAATGACCCTTCTGATAGTGTAGCCGGGGCACGAAACTGTTGGGATGAAGCTTCTGATGATGATTTCCCGAATGCAACCCTTGGCAAATAGGCAGCCTTACCTGCAGATGCTTGTGGAGGTGCATATGTTGCACCTTCAATATCACTTTTGCTAGCAACTTTTGCAACAGGATTGGTTAATAGAGGGTCCATAGTACCATTTGAGACAATATCAGAACTAGATTGAAAAATGGCCGGAACATAAGGAGTTGAAGAAACAGGTTGCTGATAAGTGGGGCTGGAGAAGTACTGCTGTGTTCCTATAAATGTGCTGTCAACTCCTATGACAGCACCAGGTATAAAAGGATTGTAAGGGTTGTAATCAGACTGTGCATATCCATAGCTAGGTGCATAATATACATATGGCAAATTTTCAGGACCCTGCAGAAAAACCAACAAGCAATTTACCATTTGGTTTGTGCTAATATAATGCATAAGGCAAAACCCAATTGTGAAATGTTTAAACTTACCGAATAATGGAGATCTTGACCATCTAAACCCAAAAAACTCTGGTGGTCATTCCATTCACCAGGTGATTCAATTCCTGACCATACAAATTAGAAACATATTAGACAGCAATTCACACCAAAATAACACAATTTCTTTTCTTGCTGGATAAAATATCACTCCAAACAGAAACCCCTAACATAGATATGCTGTAAATTTATATTCTTACCTGTACAGTAATACCCATAATAGTTGGCAGCAGGAGGATAGTATACACCCTGGTCAAATATGAAGTCTGGTGCTACCTCACTACCCATAAGAACAATCTCTTTGACAGATAGTCAAGATGTCAGATAGGGTATGAACAAGAAGAAGATAACTGCAAAACAAGGAATATAATTATTTTTTTATTAAAAAAATAAAAAAACACTACCAAAAGCAACAACTCTTATACACAAACTTGCTAATTCAAGCTACAGTACCAGCCATATGGCATAGAAGAAACAATCAGACTTAACTATGATGCAATAACTCTAAAATATACCAAAATCAAACTTCTCAGAAAGCATGCAATCAGTCTTCTAAATTTATTTAATTTGATGCATGCATACAAAGCATGGTTAGCATAGGCATATCACAAATAACTCTAAAATTCACTCAGTTGCAATGCTATGTCACAACTAATTGCTCTATATAGAGTTTAGGTTGAATCTTTTCTACCAATATCACAAGTAGATCTCTGTACATCACTTCCAATCCTGTAATCGATGAGGTAGGGCATGAGAAGGCATGCATTTATAAACAAGAAAACTCTAGGTGTTGAAAGAAAATGCTACTTAAACAAAAATTCAGAAAATCATGTAAGTGTTGCTCAGCCAGCACCCATGTGCACAGACAGAAGAAAGTGTAATAGAATGTCCTAAGAAGACAAAATGACTGGTGCATGTCTGTGTGTGTATGTTTTGTTTTGGAGGGAGGTGCTGGCGATCTTGGAATGGAAGGGTTTGATATTAGCCATCAATGCGCAGGTAAGGCTTGTAAGAACAATACCATATATATTTGTAGATGGACATCAACAGATATCAGAATGAAGTATTTACAAGAAATCCCAAAAGATTGTAA
Organism: Elaeis guineensis; assembly: GCF_000442705.2. Taxonomy (NCBI): domain Eukaryota; kingdom Viridiplantae; phylum Streptophyta; class Magnoliopsida; order Arecales; family Arecaceae; genus Elaeis; species Elaeis guineensis. Next base: position 20,928,399 of record NC_026002.2, read on the forward strand.
TTTTGTGACTTGAAGCAACACGCTCATTATACTACTGATAGAGATGAAACTACCTTGCACAAACAAAATCAGTTTTATGATGGAAATATGGAAGTATAATCAACTTTGGAAAGCATATGAATGAAGATTCAAATAACAATACAGTAGCAAGAGCCCTTATCCCATTCATCCTTACAATGGCTGCATTCTATCAGCGTCAGCAATAGTCCCACAACCTGCAATTAATGATGTTTTAAGCCTTCTCCCAATTTTTCTTAGCCCTTCTGATGCAAATCCAGCTTGTTCTCATTACTCAAGCCTACTCCAATCTTCATGAAAAATACAATGCCTTGTCAACCAGTTAGTTTTATATCACTTCAATCCTACTGCAACTTCAGCTTCTATTATACTTATGTTCTGGTGTTACCTCATTTTCACCATATCATCTAATGCACTCAAACTCCTTATTGCTAAATAATCTAATCAATAAAACATTCTGAGCCCCATTTCATTATCTAGTTATTGTCATCTTGATTACAAAGGTACAAAAACAAGACATACCACCAAATCATCCAGTTGCTTTGATTCTAAAACATATATCTCAGTGTATCTCTTTAATGTTTTTTTTTTCTGTATTGTGAATCAAAGATAAGGAAAATGATCTTGCTTGTGCAATTATTGACCATGGATTTTGACAAGAACAAAAAAAAAATCATTTCATATTTGTTTAAATGTCTTGACTGCATTACATACACTTAATGAGTAGAACTACGTTTTATATACTTATCATCCAAAGCATTATTTCATGGTTATAATCTAGCAAGCATCCATATGATCATATTACTGATTAAACCGTATAATGTGTAAATAAATATTTCATCACCAGAATGGACATAGTCCTAGCAGCCATTAGCCAAACCTTAATATAGGCTCGCTATGACTAAATCTCACTCATTTAACAACAACTCTATACAAATTCTTAACAACTTCAAAACCATCCTTGTACCATCCTCTATGCAGAATATTTCTTCGATGCACACCACTCTAGTGGTAATTCTCTAAGTCAGCTAGAAACCACATAAATCCTTATTCCTCTTCATAAGTATTTCTATCAACTGTACAAGAGAGAATAATTATCACCATCAAATTTTCTGACAGGGAAAATGAAATGGGATCTCCAATTCCTATCATGTTTCATATTTTCCTGTTCTGTATAAAGTCAATCAAGGATCCCAAGAAAGCATGCAACCCACTACATCCCCAATACAGGCATGTGAAGTTTAGCACTACAAGACAAACGTGATGCAGCAATAAACATGATAATGCATGTTTGATAAGAAAGCACTTCAGAGCTTTATCTATGAAAATCTTCAAATCATGACTTCCCTAACATAAATATCCAAACACATGTTCTGTAACTGTGTGACAGTATAGGGAAATAACCCCTCACCATCTTGGTCCAATGATCATCTATATTTTTTCCACATATATGCCTGTTAAGACTTGCACAGAAATTTGCAAGCTGGCTCTCATGATTCACAGCCGGAAATTTAATATGTTATAATTTATTAAAAGATCAAAACGCCATCAAGCCAGAGTTCTTCCTTGATATATCTACTAATGCAAGACTTCTCTAGTCTTTACTAGCCTTAAAAAAACGTTACTGACCAACTCAAAACATTATAGGCAAGAATATTCTTCACACATTAAAAAAATATACTAAACAAAAAAAAAAGGGAAATGACAATGCTTGAAGCATTAAAAGAAAAGATCATTAGCATAACCAATAAATAGATGCCCCAATGGAGGGGGAAAAATAAACAACAACAACAACTTTCGTCAACTTTTATCACAGAAAAAGGCACGACAAAGGTGAAAGAAAATCGCAGTAAAATAACAAAATTTCCTTTTAAAAAGCAAAATAAAATAGTCGGGGAAAAAATAAAAGTATTCAAATTTGTCCACCGACCAAAAAAACCCTAAACCTCGCAGTGGAAATCGGATATCTATACGTAACACTAATACCAAAAAAAACAAATTTTTTATCTCGAGATTGTAAGATGATGAGACCTGGCGCAATCCAAAGAAACCAACAACGGAAAGTTCAGAGAAAACCCTGGAATCTCATAAAACCATATAAGAAAAACACAAATCCATGCTGAAATCACTGGGAAAAAGAAAATGATGTTTCCAACACGCAAAAAACAAAAGTTACATATTGCAAAGAGAGATCATACCAGAAAGGAGAAAAAGCCCTGATCCTGATCACGGACGAATCGGAGAGCCTCCGAAGGAGATGACAAAGAGATTGAATTCGGCAGCGATTTCCGGCACCAGGGTTCGCCTTAATGTTGGTGCGAAACCGCCCCCAAAACCCTAACTTCAGCACAGAGATATAAGAAATTTAAAGAGAAAAAGTAGCGAGGGCGTGGGGCGTTTTGGGGCCATTTTATAGTTTTTCTTTTATGCTCGATACCAAAATTACCCTTGGTATTCTTACTAATCACTAAGCTTTTTGAAATTGAAGACAAGTAGTCAATTAGGAAACGACAAAGACCATAAACATAGTTTTGAAAAGAATTCTTAAACGATCCAAATTATCAAAATTTGGGCTAAAAATCATTATTTGAGGAACGTTGCTAGTGTGCTTGTTTTAGAGATAGAATTAATTAGATTGCGAGCGCAATAATTGCATTCTCTGAGTGTAGCTAGATACATATTCACATTATGCAAAAGCATCTCTCAAACTAAAATCTAATTAGGCCGGTCTAAATGAAGTATAGATGATTTTCTAAATTGGAAACAAACTCCTCTGAAAATCTTTGTAAATATTAAAACTAACGTGATGGAATTATGATTACATAGTTATCTAGTCATCTGGACAATAGCTCACATAATGTTTAATTACTAGAAATTTGCATAACAAAAAGTTAAGTAAAATCAACATAACCTCATGCTCGATTTTCTTTGTTTTTGTTTTTGTTTTTTTTTTTTTTTTTTTGTATCACCAAGTTGTTAGATCCTAGTGGCTGAGTAGCCTTGTACTATGGTAAATCCCTCATCCAGCCAAAGTTGTCTTGGATAGAAATCCAACACCAATTAAATGGATCAATGCCAAGTAAAAACAAGACGTTATAATCATTTTCAAACTTTGATAAAGAAAGCACAACTTTCTTTTCCTTTTGATGAAATAAAGAAAGCATAACTTGATTGGCAATGCTGATCAGACGTGGATGGCATGAGGTTTGCTAGCTTACTTGGGCATGCTTACCTTTGCATGCATAGACCGATGCCAAAAGGAAGGACATGCATAAAGAACCAGTAAGGTGACCGAAAAAGATGAAGACGCAAACAAGTCCGCATGGTTCATCCTCAAAAAAGGCGTTTATATGAGAGTAAAAGATACTTTAAGCTTGTTATGCGCCTTTATTGTGCCAATAACAACCATGAAATCGAAATATCAACTGCTGATCATTAAAAAGAAGAAGAAGAAATATCAGCTTATTCTGTCATTGCCTAGCAGGTATAATGCAAGTAAAGATGAAATCCCACAAGCACCAAGAAAGCAAAGAAGGAACTTTACCAAAGAAATTCTTCGGGCATAAAGCATCCAACGATGAAATGTGCAAACACCCGACATACCCAACTCACAAAGCATCTTTCTCACTACAAAAGTTGGTATGAGGACACTAATTCGCAAAACAATACATGAATGTAACCATCACTTCATTAGGTTTAACATAAATGAGAATTTTATACAAGGTAGTTGTTTCTTCCAGACTTTTCGTTAAGTAACAAGGAAACACCGGTTGATGGCGCATAAAACCTGATAAGGATAGCAGATTGCATTTGGCCAACGATGGAGAACTATTGATTTTGACTGCAATCAGATAAATTCATAACTAACTTCTTTCTTCAGGTTCATAAATTCATGGATAAGTTGACGGGTAGATTATTGACATTGCATTTGTTTCCTGGTTTGGGTCCCCAAGATGTGGTTCATGGATTCATGTTTGAGCCCCTGTACCCTCATGGAACATTGAGGGCATGGGAGCCAGGTGCAGACGGCATGGCTGCAGGCTCTAGCAAAACAGAAAGGTGTACCAATCTCAATCACTCACCATCTATGTATTGCTCAATGGTAGCTGATTGGTAGGACAGTACATTTACATATATACACAGGTGGTGTGATGCGTATTTGAGGAACGCTAGTCAAGATAGAGATTTGTGTGGAGTGGAATGGGATTTACCAGGATCAAACTTTCAGGCATTAAAATTGATCACAACAACAGCATGCACAAGAGAAAATGGTGTTCAAGGGATTGGGAGTAGTTGGAATGAGAAAAGACCAACTTGCCGAATGCTACGAACTTTACATGACACAGAGCAGATAGTTGTAACTAGTGGGGGATTAAAATCAAACGACGTTCAAATCAAACTTATGAAAGCAGGTAGAACTTGTACATTCCTTGAGAAAATTCATATCAATACCCCCCGGTTCTACTGATAAAAATATCATATAATAACCCTCCGTTGAGTCACCATTTTAATCCCTGGTTTAGCGGCTCTTTCCAGAAAACCAAAAAAAAAAAAAACTAATTTTTTGCGATAAGGGCATCCATCAGCCATTAAAGCCTCCTCGCCAGCCCCTCCAGAGTTACTAATCCTTCACAAGATTTTCAGTCAAATAAAATCCTGTAAAAAGATTTTACATCTCCAAAACTGCGCTGCATTACAGATCGGCTACTTGATGTGGAGGCAGCTCCGGAGAGACTCCAGACTCCGGAAAGTCAAGCCTCCCACCAACAGGTCCAGGAAGCTGACTGGTAAGCTCAGTTCTAGGGAAGGATCCATTATTCTGCCCTGGTGACATGGGTGACATATCACCCGACAGAGGTAAAGAAGAATCAAACTCAGGTACAGGTGGAGCTTCCAGTTCAGCCACCGCTGGAGGATCAAATCCAGTGGCAGCTGTGGCTGCAGCAGGCATGGGAGAGTGGTCATAATCCTGCCCGCGAGGCCTCTCATACCTATCATAACTCCTGCTTCGACTCCTGCTCCTGCTCCTGCTGCTCTTTGACCAACTCCTGCTTCGGCTTCGACTTCGGCTTCTGCTCCGGCTTCTGCTTCGGCTCCTGCTCCTACTGCTCTCACTCCTACTTCTATCGTAACCCCATGTCCTAACTCTCTCTGGACTTCGACTATAACTGCGGTCTCTATTCCTCTCTCCAAACCCCCTGCGAACATCATACCGGCCTCGTCCATCAGGATTGATGTATCGATCATGTGGGCCACGGTCATGCCGGCCCCAACCTCCAGGTCCACCTGATCCAAATCCACGGCCTCTAGGCCCACGCCCACCAAAGAAATCATTCCTACTGCCACGCCCACCAAAGCCACCAGGGCGATCCCTCATGCCCCGACCACCTCCAAAGTCCCCACGACCACCAAAGCCACCAGGACCATCCCTCATTCCTCGCCCACCTCCAGAGTCCCATCTGCCACTGCCACCTGAATCCCAGCGGCTCATCCCAGCACGTGGCCTGGGGACGAGGGGCCCACTGCGTGCAGCCATTGCCCGAATCTCTGGTGGAACATGTTGGTTTGCACCTTCAAGAAGTTTTACTAGGTCAGCAGCATATTTCCAATCTTGGTCTGAGAAAAAGGTGTAAGATACTCCAGTAGCCCCAGCCCTCCCAGTTCGTCCAATCCGGTGGATGTAATCCTCAATCCCCGTAGGAAAATCATAATTAATCACCACCCTGCAACAAAATACAATAATAATTAAATAAAACACAGCAGATGCAAATCCCTAAGGTACTTCATTAAAAGGTATTCGTGGGCCATAAGTACATGAATGCATGCATCACAGGTAGGAAAAAGTGGATGGGTTTAAATGCTTTATGTGGCTTCACAACAATGCTCCAAATGTTGGATTGACATAAACATCAAGATCAGAAGCAATTTCTAAAACAAAATCTACATATGTGAACACGTTATTACACACCAAATTCAGAAAATTCCATGACAACCACGGACAGACACACACGAGAGAGAGAGAGAGAGAGAGAGAGAGAGAGAGAGAGAGAGAGAGCAATGCTTAATAACAACGTAACATGAGCATTAAATCAACCAAACTCGCACTATATGCCAACAAGGGCACTACAGCATTTGTGTTGAGTTCTTTGCTTTAACAGTCTCCCAGTTGAACTCAAAAAATCCTTATCATGATCTCCCTGAACAGTCTTTGTGAGGTGAGTGGAATCATTACATGGTAGAACTGAATGGATCAATCATGCTTGAATCAAAAACCATTAGTTATGTACAAAAGTTCACAAACTGAACAAAAGATGATTATGGACTAGGATCTCTTTCAATGGAAGTAGAGAAAAAGGAGAAATCATGGATTGATCATACACAAGAATGACAGATGAATATGCACACATCCTTCTCCTTATGCTTTCTTCGCTTTCCTGGCAAAATTGAGCTGCCAAGAATGAACTGAACTACTAATACTGAATGAGAGGGTGAATAAATAATTATAAAGGAAACAATTAAACCAGAAGAATGTTGGGGGTATACAACAGATGAATATGCACAGATTCTGTCATTTTTAAACCCCCTTATGCTTTCTTCACTTTCCTGGCAAAATTGAGCCGCTAAGGAAGAACTGAACTACTAATGCTGAATGAGGGCAAATAAAAAATTATAAAGGTAACCATTACACCAGAAGAATGTCGGGGGTATACAATATGCAAAATAAACTCAACCCGATTGTAGAAAAAGAGGCATCACCAAAATTTTAACTCGCAGACAATACAAATACAATACCCCTCCACTTCGCCTTCAAAAGTTAAATATCTGGACAATAGGAGACCAAAAGGAAATTCAAACCTGATATCTTTTATGTCTAGACCCCGTGCAGCAACATCAGTAGCAACTAGAATCGGTGCCTCCCCAGTGCGAAACTGATACAAGACATGATCCCTTTCACCCTGAGACTTGTCGCCATGAATGGAAGCAGCGCCATAAGTACGAATACTGCGGGCCAGCTGATCGCACAGCCTCTTTGTTGAGCAGAAGATGATGATTTTGGATCCACGTTCTTGGGTTCTAAGAATCTGCTCCAGGCGCCTCTGCTTATCCATAGGTGAAACCACCTCCACATACTGTATATCATAACCAACATCATCAGGGAAGAAGAGGCATGGAGATAACAGTAGCAGATATCAAATAATGACAGGTCACAGAGTTCTGCAGGGCACTCATCAAATCAGGCAGAGGCAAGGTATTGGTGCCCACGTCCGCAATAGATAAGTTTTGAAAATTAAAAAAAAAATAGTTTTACAAAATGCAAATATAAAAGCTAATGTTAACTTTTCAAGGATGTGGAGGAGACAGATAATGACAAAAAACAATGCTTCAAACAAAAAACAATGTCAATGAACCACGTGTACATTAAATCCAAAGTACAGTGCATTCAGTAAGAACATTCTGGTAAATTAGAAATGCATTTAGAAAGCACCAAATGTACTCACAGACCCACTCTGATTTAATAATACCATATTCTTCTACACATGTCAATATCAGACCCTTAATCCAACAAGATATTCTAATTAAGTAGCCTGCCAAAATGTAATGAACAAGAGGAATACAAACATGTGCATTCATTTCCACAAGGGAAAAAAGTAAAAAAATGCACTGAACCAGGTCTTGCTCCATGGGCTCAGGTTCAGGAAGCTTGCTTCAGGCAGGCAAATCTTGAATGAGACCATCCAACATAGGTTTCACACAAGGGAAAAAGGCACAAATGCCAAGGAACTACACGCTACAAGTATGTATGCAAAGATATCTATTTTCCCCCCTAGTAATGAGGTTATGAAGCAATTTCAGTGAAGAAGTATCATGTCCCCACATGCTCTCACATGCACATGCACAAACAAGTACACATTGGAAATGATAATGCACAGAGGCACACAAACACACATATAATTATAAACATAAACAGTAAATATGAGAATATACAATGGTGCATCATCACTCATGAAAATGATAGATGGGACGAACATTTTTTGTAGCTGACAATCCCCATTGACCATCTGCAAAGATTCTTATAAATGCTGCTTTTGCAGCAGATCAAGTGAATGAACTAGCCACAGGTCTCATATGATGACAAGGTTTGAAAGCTGATGTACCAACTCAGACAAAATCACTATACTTTCAATAATACTTAAACACTGAATTCTCTGAGACCAGATACCACATTTCAGCATTTCAATTCACCAGGCAACTTACAAAAGATGATTAGGCTCTTCCACATGCCTACCTTTCAATTTTTCAGGAAATTTACAAAAGCTCCTTTGCCACCCAAGCATGCAAAGCTGCCTCAACATTTTGACAGCAATTAGTTAAGAGATAAAAAGGGACAGGAAGTCCTTAATTTTTCACTAAATAATGAGATGACATACCAGCTGTGTTATTGCTAAAAGTTTTCTTATGATGTTACCATGTGCCCTATGATGTATATTACTAATTAGAAGGCATATAGTAATCTGCACTCTGTACGCTTGCATCAGTGGTAAACAATTCTTCAATGTTGCCCAGTTTCATCTCTTCATCTGCTCCTCTCAAGAGTCTCTTTGTTCTTCATTCTGATAACCAAATCCTAGTATCTTCAGAGTAACCTCTGACCAACACCTGCAGTTTTGGCCCATGAGACCTCCCACAGGAACAACTGATTGGAGTCCATGGCATACCATGCTGTGGTGCTGCTGGTAGAAGACCCAGAGTTATAGAACAAATGATAAACAGAAGTCAATGTGGTGTTATCTAAACATTTGTCTTGAGAATTGCATAACAAATTGCCTTGGACAACCAAGTGTCTTACAGCAACTCTTCAGACCATGTCTCTAGATCTAACAGTAGAATACAACAGATTATTCGTAGTCTCTACACGCTAGTCTGTCAGACACCTGCACTGGTTCCACTAATGCAATTGGCAGAATACTGCTCAAACTGCCATCATATGTCTGCTTCCAGGTTAACTTTTTACCCAAAAGCACTAACTCAAATGTCATACGTCTAGAAAGATTGTTTTTGTGAGCCATTCTTCTGTTATACTAGCTTTGCTATAGCATATCTCAAAGACATGCTGCACAGTATAATATTTCGATCTCATCATTTTTCCAGTGTTATGTTGCTAACTTGCTTAAATTTGAGGTCCCCATCTCCGACACCTTCTGCAGTTGTGTGATGATAGATCTTGGATTTTCGAAGGTTGGACACTAGCATGACTTCCAGGAAAGCCTGAGTTGCTCAAATTTTAGGAGTCTCAATAGGTTCGTTTCAAGGGTTAGACATCATCATATACTCATTTGCTTCAAGAAACAAAACAGGCAGAGACCAGTAAGCAAATGGTTTCTGTGTAATCGTCAGGGAATTGGGACATCCACAACAGAAAATGGCAGACCATCTCCTTTTCTGTTTCTTCCAATTCACTCTCCTTTTACAAATGCTGCACCCAGCCATGAAGGCATATGAAGCTTGTCTATCAGCTAGCAAAATCCTAACTTAAAATTCATCAAGGTAGCACTACTCAGCATCAAACAAACAAGCAACTATAGGGTAGAATAGCATGATTATAGCACCCATTTAATTATCACTAAATACAATCAGATATCTATACATTTTTTTTAAAATTTGTTGGTAATTAACAGGAAAAAATCTATGCATGAATTGAACATTCTCATGACCAAAAAAGTGCAAATTATAAGTTATCACTCTCACCTGTGTGATAGATTTGTTTGCAGCAAGTTCATCTACACCGCCAATAATCACCTGAACAGGATTCTTCAGTAGATCCCCAGCTATTTTTCTCACCTCCTTAGGCCAAGTTGCAGTGTACATAAGAGTCTGCCTGTGTGGAGGAATCTCATTCACAATCTTTCGTATCTGAGGTTCAAAACCCATGTCAAGCATACGGTCTGCTTCATCAAGCACAAGAAAAGAAACTTGGCGGAAGTTGATCCTCCTCATCTCGAGGATGTCATTAAGCCGACCAGGTGTTGCCACTATAATATCTGCCCCTCGTTCAATTTCTCTTAGCTGAGGACCCTTTGGAGCTCCTCCATATAGACACTGAAAATAATAAAAATAGCTCCTTCAAAAAGACAGTAAATATAATAAAAATAGACATGATGATGAAAATAAGGATACCTTGTCTAATCCAAAATAAGAAAAATTCTATGAAAAAGTGAAACAAAGTTAACAATCAGATTCAGGATTTAAGATTTCACAACGAAACAACCATTTAAAATACAAGACAAATTCCACAATATCTGATGTTCCAATTTTCACTAGAGTGAATCTTCCCATAATCAAAGAAACTAAACCTCCAGGACAAACCATATTCTCCTGTTCATGTGAGGTAACCAGATATTCCACTTGCAATTGTGAACCAAGCAGATATAGAATAGCATGCAATGTTACATGGTTAAAACTGGTATAGCCAGGAACTACAAATAATTTCATCCTGGTGAACAAGATAAACTTGATTCCCTAGTCTTCTTTTTCTGCAGATTCCTGTTGCATTAAATAAAAGCCAACAGGTTGGGTTACAGAGATTACAGTCATTCATAATGAATGATAGCTTCTACCGAAGATATCTGGCTGCAGACCTCCTTAAAAATAATCTCAAAGAAAATAGGATAACCAAAAATAAGACAGTAGTCAGAACTTACCGTGCAAGAAACCCTAGAAGAATGACCAAACTTGATTGCCTCTTCTTGTATTTGTGAAGCAAGCTCCCGAGTCGGAGACAAAACCAACACTGTTGGACCGAACTGAGAGTTATTTCGACATCTTCTCAAATGAATAAATGCAGGAATTAAATAGCCTAGGGTCTTCCCGGAACCGGTTTTGGCAATTGCTACTATGTCTCTTTTTTGTAGTGCAACTGGCCATGTCTGCGCCTGTATCGGTGTGGGAGACAAAAATCCAGCCAAATGCATCTGAAAAACAGTAAAGAAAAACATTAAACAACAAATTTAATGCAAACAAAAAGCATATCTAAATTTACTAAAAAGAAGCAGCAATCAAGCTTTTTTGCTTAAAATTATAGCTACAAGGAAAAACTCAAATAAATTTGGTTGCTTACTGAAGCAACTCAAGGCATCCAGAAGGGCTATTTAGAGTCACAGATTCAGTGGCAGAGTCAAAAAGCAGAACCCTCAGCCGCATTATGCAATCTGCAAGAAGGTCAACCCACCAAACTTGTCTGCCGGAAAAACCCCAACTAGATGACTGCAGCCCCAGACAAGAGGGCAGCAGCTATGTAATAAGGGTAACAAGCAGCATCGCATAAGACACATGTGCTCCTTTAAAGAGCAAATGTCACAGCTGTCATGACAGAGAGTACTGCTGATATAAACAGAGTGGAGAGGCCATTTGACCAGACTTACAATAAATTCTTCAATAAGAAAGTAAAATGGCAACATTGGTCAGAACGGACCACGCAATCTGAAAAGCGGGATCAGCTTAAGGATAAAATCACCTCTCTAAGTATCTCCGGAGGGAAGCCAGTGGACTCGAACGTCATGAATGGTGCAGGAACATTGTCGCCCTGATAAGTTGTTTAAAGAAGTCAGCATCATAGCACGTAATGAGATGAATCTCAAATTTATAAAATACCAAAGCGCCCAAGCAATGTTGTCACACAACAGGCTACACAACCACCACATAAGATTTGAAAGGAAAGGTGATGCTTTATTACAATTCCTTCATTACTATATACCAGAACAATGTCATAGATTCTTTTTTTTTAGTTTTACCATCATTGCAAATCATAATATGAACAAATTCCTCATGTTCATTAATTGCTAGTTAAAAAAGAAACCAAAAAAAAAAAAAAATCATAGAGTTATGTTCCCAACAATCCAGGGTCTAGGAGGGGTAAACTAGGGACAGGCCTAACCCCAGGACATGACCCCATGCCATTGCACTTGTTGACCCAAGCTGTTATCATTGCACCAAGTAATGCCCCCATTCAGTAACTGTTAAGCTATTGGCAGAAAATATTCTCAAGAAGCCACACACAGTGTCTAAATTGTATACAATATAAACTAATGCCCCCACAGTTCATGCAGCCTACTTAAGTGCTAGATACTTTGAAGGCATCAACAATCTTAGATAACTTCCACAAAGTTCATACTAACCAGTAAAATTAACATCGTAACTACAATCAATGTGTCCCATGACATATCTCTTACCATTGCAGTAACCTCGTGGTGCTGGCGATATGCATCAGCTGCAGAGATATTTGGAAAATCTGATGAGCCAAACATTCCTACAGGTGGTCTTAAGGGAGCTGGATTGGGAAAGGCAGCATGACTGTACAAGTTTGGCATAGGATGCTGTGGCAACATATTCAGTCCACCTGAATGACCTGGGGGGATAAACTGATGACTCACTCTCATATCCTGATGCAAAATGACAACTATGAGTGGTTAGCACATAAAATATAATATATAAAATATCTAACATGGGGGGGGAGGGGGGGGAGGAGCTAAAAGCAGCATCAGACATCAACTGGCACTCTGATAGTTGGACATAAATCAATAACACGAGCCATAACCAAATAAGCTGTCCCAAAAATACTTTGGGATCATGTTCCAGCATTCCTGCCAATGGTAGTATGAAGATTCAAATCCTATTTTGACTTCTTCTTATCAGGTCAACTGCATTCCCTTTGTTTTCTAAAACCCCCTAACTCATAATTCAGTTAATTTAGTTTGCATGGATGTGATTAACTACCATCACACATGACCAACAAATGTATACAACATTAATATTAATTTATCTCCTACACATGCTCTTACTAACCTTTCAGAAAGCATGAACTTCCTAATCCTTTACCATTCTTAAGATTTAAAAGTACATCTAAGCATTAATTTCTAACAGTTTTCTTGCTGTTGATAATAGGGCTAAGCAAGCAACAAAATTTGCCCAGAGGCTTCAAACAGAGGGGCTGCATCTGAGAGATAGGTGGTGTGATCCAGGTGGTGGGACAGAAGGGGATTCAGATTTTTCATACAAGACCAATCACTGTCCTCTCAGATCTTTTAGGAGATTAGCAAACAGAGCCTTTTGAAAGAGACCAGAAGTTTCCTTAAAGATAACATATCTGTGATGATTCTTCAATGAAGCCTTTAAAAGTAATAGCTTTATCACAAAATTATCACAAAGAAAGGAGCATAGCAAATTCATGTCAGCTTGTCTCATTGCCAAAAGCATCTAGGTGAGCTTAAGGCCTGATAAAAATCAGAATCTAGGGTTTTGATGTAAAATATTGCAATTGAAAAAAAAATAAATAAATAAAACTATGTGCAGTGGTGGTGCCCAACTTTAACTTATTTTCATTAAAAATAAAGAAGCTTAGAATGCATTCCTAAATCGTATTTCATTTGCATGATTTTCTGTGTTTGTCAGTGTTTCCTAAATGAGTTGTAGCAAGAACACAAGACAATATTCTCTTGAATCTCACCTATCCCTACCCAAGACCCACAATTTTTTAACTCAACTTTCATTAGTAATATCAAGAGCTGTCGAGACATTAACTTTTGAGTGTTTTTAAACAAGGAGAAGGTTGAATCAAGTTAGCAACAACCAGTTCATCAGAGACTGATTTAATATGCATCAGAGTCAACACAATGTAAAAAATCAACTTTTCAAGTACCTCTACTATGCCATTGTTATTTAACTTAAACAACAGTCCTAGTCATGTGGATATTGCCCTTGACCTTGAAGCTTGTTATCTAGGTTACAGGACATATGGGCCTAGCCATAGGATTAAAGGATTTAAGGATCATAATCAAGACTTAAGGCCCTCTGGTCTAAAAATTTCAGCAAAGAATTGCAAATCTGGAGGTAAGTCTGAAGTGGTAGGAGTAGCTTTCTATAAATTCTGGACAAACCTCGCGAATTTTTTCTGGTTTGGGCACCGAAGTTGCTTATATAAAAAAGAGAGAATCCTTAGCATGTTTGTGAATGGAGAGAAAGTGCAAATTAAAGTAGTATTTCATTTTAGTCAGGCAGGAGAAATTTTGTAGCGTTAGGCTGAGAGGTGCTCTAGACATGTGGAATATTAAATTGGCAAAGCAAAAAACCTAAAAAAAACATATATGTATTCTGCCTTTCAGGTACATATTTCTGCTTAGGAAAAGGCATTAGAAAGTTCACAGGACTTGGAATGAGAGTAGGATTGGCCAAGCATGATAGGATGGACTATGGAGGGATTTCATCATTGTGTTCTAATTCCCTGTGAAGTGGGAAAATACTTGTGGAGGATTATATGATCAACACATAAGTTGGAGACTTGAGAAAAATTCTATAGAACAACGATCAAGCCTGCAATGTTGAATGGCTTGGACTGTTGGGCAATAAAAAGAGTTATGAAAATAGGTTGCACTTAGCACAACTGAGAATACTAAGGTCATAAAGAAATACATTTGTAGCTTTAAAAGCAAAATTTACTTCCTAGAAAATTAAGAGATTGGCAATGATATCTGGAAAGTATTTCTACAAGAAGAGAAGTTAAAAAAATGCTTTGAGGAGAAGTTCTTTTTTTGCAAGAAGAACTTTTAAAATGTAGAATCAATACCAAACATACTCTATGATGGATGCATGGTAAAACCAGAAAAGACAGATTTAAACAAATATATCTAAGGAGCTGTAGGAGTTGCACAAAATAAGGACAAAGTGACGAAAAATTGATTGACATGGTAGGGACATTAGGATAAAGATCTAAGGGGGTCCTAGTAAGGAGATGTACTTTAATTTGTGTTGAAGGTTATAGAAAAAAGAGAGACTAAAGGTAGCATGGATAGAGGTGGTGAGAAGCTTGAAGAAACATTCAAGGTGGCATTGAGTTTGAAGATGTATGATGATCCATAAAGCTGACCGTGGTAGTTGGGAAAAGGCCGGACGTTTAAGGTAATGGTTATGGTTTGAGAGAATTTAGTTTTCAGTATAACGGACTTTGAAATTGCTTGAAGTGAATCAGCTTATGTTCGAGTCTTTAGATTCACTATAGCTAAGTTGGTTATCCTTTTAAGTTGGTAAACATTGTTTTAGGGTTGTTTGAGGGTCATTGAGGAGCCTATAAACATGGATCCATGAAGAATGGCAAACTTAGCGACTTTTGGAAAATCAACCACTAATTTGGATAAGAATAGTTTCCTTTTCTATTTCACATACGCGCCTATCTCTCTCTCTCCTCTCAGTTCTTGTACTCCTCCATGTCACCCTCTTCTTCCATCTAAGGCTCTACCCTTTCTCTCTAAATAATGCTTTACAATTATCTTCTGATGCCCCCAATAGAAAACAGCAAGAAAATTGCAGATCCTAGCAAATTCTAAATAAATTATAGCACATGAACTTTACAAGCAGCTTTTATCATATCTAGAGTTGCATAAATTCCTAAGATGTGGAAAGCAAGAAGATAGGTACCCTTACAACCCATAACATAATCAATCCCATACCCCATTCTATTTTGTGGGAAATACCAAGGAAGCATAAATAAAGGATTTTTTGGCAGCAAGTGAAACTTAAATGAACTGCACAAAGATCATGGAGAGTTGACAGTTGGATCTTTTTAATTTTATTTAAAGGGGTACATATAATAATGATGTCTACTAAGAGATTTTAAGGTGTCTGTGTTGATTCACTTTTCCCCTTCAACTGAAAACTAACTTCTTTACTATTAAAGCAACTTAGAAAATAGCTAGTTATCCTTGTCATAAATTAATATTTGATTAAATAATTCTGATGTTTATTGACAACCTCACCTCTAGAACTAATTTTTGAACCGTTTTGTGTGAACATGAAACAGAACTTTAATAAAAAGGATAGAATTGCCATACTCAACCATCAAATAAAGAACTTACATTAAAGTGCACTAGTGAGATGTTAAAGCCGAACATTAGCACCTAAGGATTAAAGCATATAGTCTGTCAACGAAAAACAAGACCATTTTGGGCACATTTTAAACCTTAACTCTGGTGAAAAACAAGCTATAACAAGATGACATGTTGTTAGCAGCGGAAAAGTTTTCAGATTTGAAAAAAAAAAAAACACAAGCTTTAGAATACCAATGGCACCACTAAGAAGAAGTACTAATCAAATTTCAAAAATGTAGGGTATAGAGATCATGCACAAAATGGATAATCCACACAAATTCGTTTGATGTTAACAAAATTGTAGAATGCATCTAGACGAATAAACCTAAGAAGGCAAACAAAAACATAATTATACATCTTGCTGATGTTAAATTGCTAACCTTTACCAAATTTCATAAAAAGAACCGAGCTGGCTCTAAATGGATGGCTCCAAAACTAACTGTAGCAAGATGATGAATGGAGGGAATTGCCTAACTCCTGATGTGATACATAAGGAGGCGCATGTGTGCCATGGGGGCTTGGATCCAACTAATTCTCAGCTACCACACACAAGATGATGGTACAATTCATGATGTCCATCAAAATCTGCCCCGAGTTCCCATCACAGCCATCTGCCTCCTAATGCAATCACATAAGGAACTAAACAAAATTCTGATTTCAAACAGCAATCTGTGTAGCTGCTTAAACAGTGACCGCACAAAAAGGGAAGCAATGGCAAATAAAGAAGAATGACAATGAGATAATGATTGCAGATGGAATTTGTGATAGCAACAGCAGGGACAAATCTCAAGAGCCAGGAAAGGAGTTGCAGCATTCTAGAAAAGTAGGTTGCGCGCCTCTTTGGTTGTCGTTGAGGTTTCTTGAAAACAGATAATCATAAAACCTGATTCTGTAAAACAGGGGAAGTTTCTTGAAAACAGAAAATCATAAAACCTGATTCTGTAAAACAGACTTTGTGAAAAATAGTGGCAGACTCCCTTTTTTTGGTAAAACTTGTTTGTCAAGTTTTTATGACCTGCGACTTCTACAAAACTAGTTTTATTGAAAGTAACCAAATTACTGTTTCCTTAAAACTAGACCATTTTACATTTTCTACAAGCCCGTTCTAGTAAAACTGCAGGAATATATAACATGTGTTTTAAGTTTACAAGACTACAGAACAAATAACGGAAAAGATGTAGCCCTCCTCCAGTAAGAAGCACATAGCAGATATTTTCCAAGAAAATAAATTAGATCTTGTGTGCCTGATTTAGCTATCCATTTGTATTAAACATCATAAATGAAACCAATCAGTTTATTGTACATCCAGAGTTCAAGGATGATTTGTTTGTGCACCTTAAAGCAATTTTGTATGTCATAGTTTTCACTTGACAAAATGTAGAACCATGAAAGATGACAAGGATCTAAAGAAAGAGAGATCACCGGTTGACTCCGTGCAAGGGATTGCTGTGGAAGCCTCATTGGCTCTTCCATTCTTCGGGAAGAATAAAATTCCGTTCTCCCTCTTTCATGTTGATCATCATCATAACCCATGTTCAATCCCATAGAAGAACGGACCATCGTGTGCCCCAGCTGATTCGGAATTGTGGGGCCACCTGTTTGCTGTTGCCGATAGCTTGTGTCCATTCCTACAGGCTGCAATTGATATAAAGAATTCTGCTGTGCACTAACAGGAGATGCCCCACCCAACTGTTGCTGTGGTTGAATTGAACGGCTTCCCACCGGTGATATATTAACCTGAGGAAGTGAACTTGGAAGGTGATGATTCGTGGACATCAGACTGCTTTGTTGAGCCTGAGGCACAGAAAGACCAGCCTGTTTTCCCTCTTGGCGAGTTGCTTCCTCCACCCTCGGGAGCCCAACTTGCTGCCCTTGTTTCTGCTGCTCAAGCTGGTTTCCGATATGTGAACCCTGTGATTGTTGCCCCTGCTGCTGTGCAATTTGAGGCCCCTGTGGGTGCTGGAGCAGCTGAGTGGTAATTTGAAGGCCCTGGGAGTGTGAGGCTTGCGACCCCTGTGGTTGCTGCTGTAGCATCATCTGTGACTCCTGCACTTGTTGTTGGTGAGGAATATGTGATCCCTGTGGTTGCTGCCCCTGCTGGTATGGCACGTGAGGCCCTTGTGTTTGTTGCCCCTGTTGATAAGAAGAAAATTGCAGGCCCTGTTGTTGCTGGCCCTGAGGGCGTGGCATAAGCTGCCCTTGAAGGTAAGAAATTTGCTGGTATGGCATCTGCTGCAGCTGCACTTGTGAGAAGTGCCGAGGGGTCTGCTGCTGTGCAAACTGCTGACTTGGCATTTGCTGTGGCTGCTGATATGACATCTGCTGGGTTTGCTGAAGCGCCATCTGCTGACCTGACTGCTGAAGTGGCAATTGCTGGCTCAGCTGCTGCTGTTGTTGAGTTAGCTGGCCTTCTTGCTGAAAAACCTGTTGACTTGGCTGTTGTTGCTGCACTTGCTGTCCTGCCTGCTGAACCATTTGTTGGTGAGGCTGCTGTTGTACGGTGCGAGCACTGGGTATTGGGGCTAAGTTTGGCAAGGAGGCCGAGGGAGGAGGACCGGGCGGCAGTGGAGGGGCTGAGGTAGCTGGCCTCTCATACTGGGTGACATTTGTTTCAGGGTTCCAGTAGTACAAGAGACCAGTGCTTCCATCGATCAGCCCTTTCCAGGGCTTTGGGAGTGTCGGGTCCTCTGGCGCAAATCGTGGGCCAAGTGAAGCTGGAGCCGCCTCCGTTGTTGCCATGCCCGAAGCTTTAAATACTCACAACAAATAACTCTTGAACCCAATCCCCCTATACCTCACCAAAATTGGTTCAGTGGAAAACCAGGTCACACAAAAACCATAAACAACAAGTTTCATGTAGATAATACAGAACAGCACCTAAAATTGAACAACTTTGAATGTTTGAAAATAAAAATTATGATTCAATTATTCTTCCATGGAAACTATTAAGTCCAAATCATTAGTACCACATATTCTCATAAGTCATACCCATACATCCCTAAAACCTAGAAAATGCTAGAATATATCTAATCAACGTAATTTAGAGAACTAAAGGAAACCTTAGAAACATGTGCATCGTATAAGCTGAGACCAACACATCAAACAGTTCAGGCATTTCATTTAAACCCATGTATCAACCTTCCCCGTTCATTCAAGTAAGAAAAATCAAAGTTTGGCTCCTCTTTTCTCTATACCACTGTTTGAGAGTCCACGCTCTCGAAAAAAAAAAAGAAATCCCCAATCCACTGAAATGCGTAAAAAAAAGGGTTTCAAAATTTTAAAAAAAAATGAAAGGCTGACATCTGACATCCATGGAACGACTACTTTGCAAGCCCAAAGAGTTCATCGCACGCATCACAAATTCATCCATCCGCATAGCCCTAAACCCCAGAAAACATCGAAGAAATCTGAGCAAACAACAGACATAATACTACAAAGACATGAAACACATCGACTAAGAAACTCTCAATCTGCAAACCCTAACACAAGCATCAAACCAATTCCCCATGCTTCGTAAAACCGACGAAACAGCTTTCCAAGCTCCATAAAGACAAAAAAAAAGCTTTAACATTTGAGTCCCAAATCCAGAAGCTGGGGTTCGGTATCGAATTGCTCGTCTAGAACCCCATAAACCACCAAAAGAATGCTCGGAAAAGCTTGCAGGAGAGAGGATGAGAAGGAGGAAGCTGTGAAGAAGCTCACCTTCGCGAAGGAGAGGGATTAGGGACGAGATGGGGGAGAAGAAGCGAATTCGCCCGCCCTCCCCTCTCTTCGTTCTCTCGACGCGGAGTCGCCGGAGTAATTAAAGAAAGGGAGAAAAAAAGCCCAGAAATCAAAACCCTAGCCCTTGGCTGCTCTCTCTCTTCTTTTCTTTGGGCCCGGCGGTACGTGGCACGAGACCACCGCACGTGAGATGGACTCCTTTCTTACGACTTTGGACGAAGCTATCCTCCAGATATGAACTCGGAATTTATCAAGGACTATCTAAATCCACCATCCGTTTTCAATCGTGTAAAACCATCTCGAGCGTTCTTTTGTTTCTCTGAAAAGATCTCGAGCGCTCATTTTTTACATCACATTTAGAAGAAAGGCATGTCCTTGGATGGCAATATTGATGATGGATTTGTAGATCTTAAAAAAATGGATGTCTTTGGAGGGCAATATTGATGGTGGACTTATTGATTGCATGTGAACTTCTAATCATCAAAATTTTTGTGTTATATTGTCTTCCAACTAATTGATGCATGGCTAGGTGATGATGGCATACTTGTATTTGCATATATTTGGATAATTCAAGATTTTTATGCAATATTTATCATTTATGACAATAAAATAATGACCATTGATTCCTAAGATATGGGAACAATAATGTTTTCTTACAGCTTAGATGCACGATAGATTTTAGAAGTTATAAAAGTATATAGAGCTCTTCAAATACCAAGTGGCCCACCCCACTCATTTGAGAGCCTGAAACATTTCAAACTAGCTTAAGTTTGAATTTCCAATTAAGCTAGGTCTAAAATTTGAGCCTATCCATTAAATGGTTCAAAGTTAGGTTTACATTGACCCAATCTAGTCCGAAATTTTATTTAATATATAATATTATATAATATAAAATATAACATAAAGATACTTTTTTCATCTCCATCCTCATCTTCTTCATGACTTCCTCTCCGCCTGGCCACTCATCCTTCCAATCACTTCCCCACCATCCTATCGACCCCCCCACTCCCAAAACCAATCCCTCATCTCTCCTCCTCCTTCCCTCCCTACCTACACCACCTCTCCAAAGTCCAAACCCTCATTCCCAACCAAAGCCACTTCCTCACAATCAACAATGGATTCTCAAACCCATAATAATGATTTGTCAAAGTTTCCAATATATCCGTGTCAGCTCCGATCCTCATCATTGCTACCACCCCATGCCCCTATCTCTCCATCCCTTCCTCACCTCCCCTTCAACTTTGCAGCTCTTACCTATTGCCATTGCCCACCTACTCGCCACCCTTTAGAAGAGCTTTCACCCTTGCTCCACCCTGCATCAATCTTGACTTGATCATTGCCCTCATCGATGTCGACTTCCTTGTTGCCCTTGTCAATACCATTTGCCATTAGACCGTGATCAAGGTCCTCTTCCATCCTCTTATATATGTTTTATTTTAATAAAAGTTCAATACTCTTGATAAGTGCAAGAAAGAAGTGGTATGTCAGTTTAATTCTATCTACATAATGAATGCACAACTTGGCCATGCATATTTAGAGGGTGGTGATACTTATGAGGAGAGACTCCAAAATAAATTTGATGGTATGACTAAAGATGAGTAGAAAATTTAATAGAATATTAGAAATAAGATGATCTTAAAGTAAGAATTGATTTGTTTATTTTATGTGTTTTAATCTTGATTAGAAAGTCTCTATCAAGAATTTGTAGAATAGAGTTAAGCAGAGTGCGGTTCATAGGATTGCCACTAAGTCTTTTGCTCGATTCGAGATTGAAATGCTATAAACTCTAATATAAGCAAAAAATTATAATAATTGTACTCTTTTTTCCTCATAGAAATAGTGATGCAATCTATCAATTTATTGTGTAATAATAGACAAAGAACTGGTGCCACTTAATGCAACAAAATTTTAGAAGGTAACTCATCAAAGATCCGATATGACATGAGTTTGTTAGATGTATACTCTAGAAACTAATATAGCTGACATATTGTAATAATTTTAGGACATATTTTTATACTTAAATTATTGACTTATCAATAAAGTAGGTAAGTTCTATCCATTCTTGTCTTATGTATCCGAGAATCGTCTAAAAAATTAATAATTTAAAGATACTATTTTAAAAAGTTTAGTATTTGAGACATGCATAATTAATTCTTAAATTATTCTCGATCGATGGATCATATTGAAGATGGTAACTGATTCGATTAGATCGGCACACGGATCGCTTCCTTCAGCATAAACTAGTTTCGAGTCTATAGTATAAAAATACTGAGCGAGAGTGTATGTGATTGTTAGAGAACATCGATATTGAGCATGATCATACGAGAGATCATATGGATGTCTACTCACTCGTTAGTGATCTTCTCAATGCAGTAGTAGTGTAAATAATTTTTTGACCTGTGGTACCTCTGCTACTCACAGTGGGATTGCTGTAGTCTGACTGCATATAAACATGATCTCCTAGTCATTTAGATCTTTGTAGCATATATCGATGATCAGTGCATTAAATATATCATAAAAAATATTAAAATTTTTTATATTTAATTCTTATTATTTTAAATTTGATATTTTTTATATTTTTTTTCAAAAATAATTAATTATGAAGATTTTATTACAAAATAACAAGCAACGGTCCTTCAACACGTACAGATAAAGCTCGAGTCTAAATTCAGACATGTTACATATACAACGTGTAAAGATATACTAATGTCAAGGAATCAATGAATAAAAAAAAAGAAAAAAAAAAGGCATGGGCATTATAAAATAATGAGACCCGTGGTTTATTTAAAGTAATAAAAGAGAAAAGGTGGCCTGTGACAGTGGGTCTTTGGTGATTTAGGAGTGGGTCCATAGCTTGTGGATGAGTTGGTTTAAATCTGAGTGAGAGTGATTAAGGAAAGAAAAAAATAGATGAGTTATCCGAGATATATAAACCTAAAATCTCATTTTCTTCAGCTCTAGAAACTAGTTCTTCCTACAAAAAATAAGAAGCATATAACGAATTAAGTGACACCCTTTCGGTACCTATTACATCGAACTCAACTCCTAATCCAAAAACTCAATTTATAAGTATTTTAGAAGAATAAATAGAAGAAGTTCTCAACAAACAAAGGTCTATGAATGGGTTTGTAAACTATCTTGTTAAAATGAGAAAGAAAAAACTGACTAAAAATGGGGTCGTGAACTACTTTCTGAAGATTGACAATAAAATACTAAAATTTATCAATAAAGAGATTGTAGACCATCTTCTTGAGATTGGCAATCTAAAATCATTGAAATTTATCAATCTAATATTCGACACTATATAGGTGAGAGAATCTGCATTGTGTCTAACTGAAGATTGTAAATTTAGCACTCCTAGGAGGCAACCCAAATTTTTGTATTTTATTTTTATTTTTTTTAGTTTATTTAGGATCCCAACTCGTATCTGACTGAAGACAATAAACATAGTACTTTTCGGAGGCAACCCAATTTTTACATTTGAATTTTTTTTTTTAGCTTATTTTTTTTTTGAGTTTAGGATTAAGTTAGGTGGAGAATAAATTTTGAAAAGACTTCGAGTGGAATCATAAAGACCAGATCGAATCAAGTACACATCTGGATCACGTGACATCTCTTTTTTTTTTTCTCTTTATCTGCACCCTCTTTATTTTTTCTTGCTCTATTGGAAACAATGTCGATTAAATTGAGAAGAAGAATAATAAAAAAAATTATAAATCTTCAAATAAGTTAGTATTTAATATTTAGGCATCTGATTACGCTTAAAAATCGAGTTGAATCAAGTATTTTTTTTTAAAATAAATTGATGTACAGATCAGAGAGTTTGTAAGATATCGAAGAATCAAGTATTAAGAAAATTCAATAAAAAATTTTTTTGAACATAAACACTTTTTTCTTAAACACTTCTAATTTTTTCTACTAGCATCACAGAAAAGTTTACTTCCTATGAGTTTGTGTAGAGTAACTATATATTTCTTTATAACAAAAAAAGAAAAAAATTTTCAAGAACTTCGTACTGAGTAACCGAGGCTCTTTACCTAAGCAAGCATTGAGTTTCACGTCAAAAAGTATGAATAGCAAAGAAGCTCTGTTGTAAAGCTAGTTTTAACGCGTAGAGTTAGTAAGTCTGAGGAATATTTTATACATAGTATCTTAAAGCCATCTGGTTCGGAAGTTATTAGCTGAAAACTTGCGGCATGGGTCAGATAAAAAGTTGAAGGAATTAAGACACTTAATAGCAGTATAATATTAACAAAAAAATTTAAAATATTATCTCCCATCAAGTAATCGGATCCCTTTGCCTAAGTAAGTATTGCGGTTCGCATCAAAAAGTGAGCAATGTGAAAATATTTTTATAATAAATGAAGGACAGAAGTAACAATACACTTGCCCATATGAAGGTTAATGATGTGGAGATAAAGGTAGGGACACTTTAGAAAAAATTCAAAAAAGATTTAATCTTCTTTACTTAATTTCTACATTGATTAGTACTAATACCCTAATAACATACCTCACTCTCGCTTTACTGAACATCAATATCTCTTTTTAAAATTGTCCGATAAAATTTAAAATTCTAAGTTAAATGACTAAATCTTTTCTTTACTCGAAGATGAGAAAAGTTCAAATTGGAAGGGTGTGATCAGTGCATTAAATATGTCATAAAATATATTAAAATTTTTGATATTAAATTTTTATTATTTTGAATTTGATATTTTTTATATTTTTTTTCAGAAATAATTAATTATGAATACTTCATCGCAAAACAACAAGCTACGATCCTTCAATACGTGTGGATGAAGCTCGAGTCCAAATTCAGACCTGTTACATGCACGATGCGTAAAGATATACTGATGTCAAGTAATCAATGAATAAGAGAAAAAATAAAAAATAAAAAAAAAGGTATAGGCATTAAAAAATAATGGGACCCATGGTTTATTTAAAGTAATAAAAGAGAAAAGGTGGCCTGTGACATTGCGTCTTCGGTGATTTGGGAGTGGGTCCATAGGACCATAGCTTGCGGCTGAGTTGGTTTAAATAATTTCTTCATAGAGTTTAAGCAGCTTTGGGTGATTTAAAACAGTGAGCAGGCACTGGTTTCAACTGGCACAGTCCAAATGAGTGGATCCATGAGCAAACAAAACTCTGGCATATGGAGTGGGTCCGAGCAAGCGCTTTGGTGCATCTGGATTTAAGCAAGTGGTCTTCACAAGCCTATGATGCAGCACGCGCTGGTCTTCACGGTGGGAAAATAAAGTGGCACGCACTGGAAGCAAGGCTTGGCGCATGATCGTAATGGTAGTTTTAAATCGAGTTTTACATGGATTCTAGGACCGACTTCTACCAGAATTCGAACTCTTCAGCAGCACGTGTTCCAGCACTATTCTATTAGTCCCATAGCATAAAACAACAAAAATCTCTCCCCCCGAATCCTATAAAAAGGACTCCAAACATACAAGAAAAATCAATTAAGAGAGAGGGAGGCTCAAGAGGGGGTAGCAGGTAAGACTTGGATTGAAGGCTGCTTTGAGGCAAGAGGTGCTGAGAAAAAGAGCTTTGTTCTTATGCCATCTCCATACCTACACCATTTCGAAGATCAGATCCAAAGAGAAGAAGAAGAGAAAGCTCAATTTGCTCTGAGGAGGTTGAAGAAAGAATGAGAGGTCATCAACCATCTTTTTGACGAGACTGCGCCAATCTACTTCAGATCTTTGTTACAATTTATTTTATTTTATTTATTTATTTTAATTTTTTTATAATTAAATTTTAAATTTTAGTTAATACAAAATTTTATTTTTTGTATTTTAAATTTTTACTCTTTGTTTTTATGGTAAGTAGATGCTAAGATCTAGATACTAGATCTTAGTATTAATTTATTTTTATATTTTTATATTTTTATTATTTATTTTTATTGTAAGTAAAAGATAGGATCTAGTTAGTAGATCTTAGTATCAAATTATTTTTTTTACACTCTTAATTACTACTTTTCGACTTCGATCATTTTTTCAATTTTTTTTTTATTTTTTATAAAAAATAAAATTTTTAAATCAAAGTATTATCTTCTCCATAGATTTGATCCGACTCGCTACTCTCTACGTATTTTTTATTTTTTTAAAAAATCAGATTTAAATTGATAATCATGATGTCCTAACGACAACATTACGATATATCAGTTGGCTATAGTAAATTCATTGTAGGAGTAGAATGTATACTTATAAGTGATCTATCGATTTTAGTAGATAAGGAGTAGTTCTATAAGATTTCAGAAATTAAGTCCTTAAGTCAGTGGCCACAGTAAGATGATTGATAGAAAGAAAATTTTCATGAGTTTTACGTTTTGGACTTGAGCTAATCGAATTTCTCATATGATAGATGTTGGGGTTTGATGAGTTTTCATAACCTCCATCTTGTCGGAACTCATGATAAAAGAACTGAATCACATGATAACTACACCTAAAGATTTTATTTTCTATTCTACTGGATTGCCATCACATACTGCTAGGCATTACTAATAGATTGTGAGAATTCACTAGGATCATTTTAGATCGATGATCCTTGTTGGATATGAGTTAAAATTATTCTAACATATTGAAAGATATTTTTGATGATACTATGATGGAGATCATGATATATCTCACTACTAAACAAAATAGAACTTATGGAGTCATATATAAAAGAGATTCTTGACTGATTAGATGGCTAATTTATGATTATGAATTATAATAGGATTTAATTATCAATTTGATTGACGATTAATTTAATACAAAAATTATAATAAACTAATTCACTAAGTATTAGTGAATCATAGGAAAATCAATTTGCAATTGGATTGCTATTTGGCTCAATCTGATTGAGCAATAGGGTTAAAATCAGATCTCATTGAACTAGATTCAATTTAGTTTGATTTGGATTTGATTAAATCAAGCCTAATTGGATTATGAGATAATCCAATTATGAGAGAGATCAATTCTTAATTTAATTAGGACTTGAATCAATCAATTTTCTAATTAGATTAGGATCTAATCTAGATTTAATTGGGTTCCTAATTAGACTAGGATTTTTTCTATTTGGGTTCAATCTAATTAGATAAGATTAGAGCAACTAGAGAGTTTTCAGTTTGATTGGGACTCTCTCTCCCTAACGCCCTTTCCCATGCCACGCCAATTATTGTTTCACGCCCCATGTTGTTTTTGCATGAGAGAAAGGCCACGCTGGTCCCTTGTTCATGCCCTCTTTTCCTTCTTAGTGATTAGGATTAAGTTTAGTTAAATTTGAATTGGAATTGGTTTGAATTCAAATCCTTGTTTGAATTGGTTTTGACAATATCAAAACCCTAACTTACCTAATCCTATCCTATCTTTATTGGACGCCAATTAAAAGGAGGATTAAGGGGCATGTGATCTGGTTTTAAGAAGGAAGAAAATAAAAGAGAAGTGTTCTCATCTCCTCTACCTCCTATTATTCCTTCTCTTCTGTAAAAAGTCTAAGAGATTCATAGAAGGATCAAGATCAACCATCAAGGATGCGATCTCTGTAAGAGAGCTAGCATCTTGAGAAGATCAAGGAGCCTTCAATCATATCAGGCCTCGTATGGATATTCGTAGAGGTCGAATGCGTGTGCGGCTACATCAAAATCTGAAGACGTCCTCAAATCCAGATCTGAAGAAAGAATTCAGCATTTCAGATATGTGATATGATCATATATTATATTTTATTTTAAAAATCATATACATATCTCTCTTATTTATCATCATATGAACTAAATATATAAATGTTTAGTTTAGTTTTATACATGCATAGATTAAATTAGATTTAATCTAGTCTTCCATTGCTATTCAAAAATTATTATTTTTGAAAATTCTGCATGCTTAAAACATCTAAATCCAATAGTGATATCAGAGGCACATATTCATATGCATGAGAATAAGATGAGATCTGATTTCTAAATCAGATCTGAAATTTATCTGATATAAATCCGATATTGGTATGATATAAGGTTGTCCTGATATAAGGTTTACCCCTTATATTATAAAAATTATCCTATATCAATGTTGGATATTTTGAAAAATATTTTTAAAATTTTAGATCTAATTTTTATTTATATATGAGATGTATGAATATTTTTAGATCTGATATATCATGATTTGTTCGACATTGATATAAAATTAGGTTGTCCTCTATTAATGTTGAACAATTTTAGATCTGATTTTAAATCATGTATGAGAAATATGATTGTAATTTAGATTTGAAAATTAGTTTTTAGATCTGATTATTTATCATGTATGAGATATATGAATCATTATATAGATTTGAAAGTTAGTTTTAGATCTGATTATATCATTTATAAATAATTACTAAAATTTGGAAACTAGTTGCAAATTCACAACATGTTTAGATCTGAATTTAAAATTTAGATCTAAAATCTGAAAGTAGTTTCAAGATCATAATATGTTAATTAATTCACATACTTTAGATCTAGAATTTAGAATTTAGATCTGAAATTTATACCTGATAAATTGGACATGGCTAAATCAAATTAGGTCAAGTAATTTGATTACACTTAGGGTAATTGATTTGAACATAATAGAACTTAATCGATTTGAGTAGTTGATCAAATTCATTCAAGAGTTGATTAGGATTAGATCAAAAGTGCTCACGATCAAATCAATAGTTATAGTTGGTCAGGTCGATTGACATCTACATGTTAAATCGATTGATCCAAGGATCTGATTCGACTCAATGGCTCGAACCTGAATTATTTGAGCTAACCTATTTGAAATCAATTGATCAATTGATATCTAAGGTAAGTACTTGATGGTGGTTACTTAATTAAGATCCTTGAATGTTCAAGGAGAAGCTTCCCATCGATCTCTACTTACCTGATCAATTTGATAGATAATGTCTTGAATCAGGCTGCTTGGTGATTTGGTTTAGCCATGCCAATAGGACTAGTCATTTTGATGACTAATTAGATGAGATCTAAATTAAAAATCTCCTCGCATATATTAAGTCTCACATTCTTCCATCATTGTAAATGTATGGGTGTGCTACTGGTGTTGATTATTTTCGACTGATGACAGTGGTTCAGTTGCACTGAGAATACGCAATTACTCTATTAGCAAAGGATTGTTGCAGGATGATGATGTGGTTGAGCCCAATATTTATCAGGTGAGAGATCCAATGACGACTTAACTCATGCATTGAATGGTGGGTCTGACTTGACCAAAGAGTATAGCCAATATCTGTCAGATGAGCCCACATGACTTAGAGATCAAATTGCTGCAACATACTTAGAGAAGCATTGGACGAGAATTATCCACTCATCGATATGCATGTTATCAATATCTGTCAGATGAGGTGCACATAATCAATGGGACCACAATATCTACTAAAAATTCTTATCATGTTAGGATTTTCATTTCTCTACCCAGAGAGTGTGAGAGATCTGAAAAAATAGTAGGATCCTATTTATTTCTTAAAGTTTTTAGAACAAATATAATATTAAGTACAAATGTCTAACTAGAATGTCTACTTTTCGCAATTTAATCATGTCCGCTTCAAATTTTTTAGCTCGTATCCTAGAGTTCAACTGATTGATCGGAATCAATTACAAGGACTGACTCAGAAATCTCAAGATAGTCTTGATATCAGAAAAGATTAAGATATGTACTCGATCAGGATCCCCCTCTTGTGCCAAACCATCCTAGTGCTGAACAGAGAGCAGCACAGAAAAATGAATGAATGATGATAATTAGGTCAAGTGCTGCATACTGACTTCTATATCAAATGAGTTGCAAAGCTAACATGAGCACTGTCAGGATAATACTCACCTGCAAGAGTTATATGGTGAGCAGAGCCGCACTGCGTGTTTTGAAGTATCGAAAAGATTTTTCAACTCTAAAATGCGCGAAGGCCAATCGGTCCACGATCACTGTTTGACAATGATCAAGGACTTGAAGAAACTTGAGAAGCTCTGCTAGATGATGCAGAAGAAATTACAAGTAGATTTGATCTTGTAATCCCTTACTAGTTCATATGATCAATTTATTGTAAATTATCATATGAACAAGTTGGACTGCACCCTACTTGAATTAGTCAACATGTTAGTGACCACAGAAGGGACCTTGAAAAGTTCAAAGGGCTTTATTCTTATTGTGGAGCAGGCATCTTTCTCCAAAAGAAAGTCTACTTGAAAGAAAAAGAATAAGCTTACGAAGAAATAGAAGGAGAAAAGGCCAAAGAAGGATACTCCAAAAAAGGCACAGACAAAGGAAAGTGTTTCTATAACTGATGGCCATTGGAATAGAAATTGTCCCGTGTGTCTGGAGAACCTAAAAAAAAAAAATAGAAGACATACCTTTAGAAGATATGTTAAATCTACTCAACATTAATATCTAAGCAGATAGTAGTGTCGCAGGATCTGAGAGATCCAAAAATGAGATAAACCCGAAGTATTTGTGGTACCTCAATTTGATCATATAGGAGAAGATATAATATATAAATTGAAAAAACATGGGCTCCTAGGCTCATCAACTCTCGAGTCATTTTTGATTTGTGAATTCTTCTTTCGAGAAAAGATGGTCAAACTAATCCTTTATGGGACATGGGGTGAGAATCACTAAAATACTTATCCTGATACATTTTGATGTAAGCAACCCATTTGATGAGCTGGTCAGAGATGATTCTCTTTACTCTGTCGCCTTTACCGATAACCTCTCACGGTATGGGTACATTTGTGAGACACAAATATGAAGTCTTGAAAAGTTTAAAGAATTAAAATATGAAGTAAAGATGAAAATTAAAAAACCCTCAAGATTCTTTGATGAGATTGAAGAGGTATATGCTTTAATGGAGGTTTCTAACCTATCTCAAGAAAAATAGCACAGACTCAGAATGGACTCTTTCAAGTATACCTAAAGGGATGTCAGAGAGGAGGAATAAGATCCTATTAAATATGGTCTGGTCCATGATGAGCTTTACTCACTCATCCTTAAATTTTTGGAGACATATCCTACTAACTGCAATCTACTTAGGGACTCCTCTAAATCCATTTCTACCATATCGTATGAGATATGGCATGATAAGAAATCGAATCTTGATCACCTCAAGAGTTGGGGATGTCCAGCTTATATCAAAAGATAAATGGTAGACAAGTTACAGGCTAGGCTCATGAAAGCTCGCTTCATAGGATTTCCTAAGGAATTAATAGAATACTACTTTTACTTTTCAAACAATCACAATGTGATTGTGAGTCGACACGTCATGTTTTTAGAAAAATAGTTTATCCAGGATGGTGGCAATGGAAGGTTGATTAAACTCTAAGAGAAAATTTTTGAAGAGCAACGAGCTGTAGGATCCATCGAACCCATTAACACTATGTCAGTAGTTCCTCTTCCACCTCGTAGATCTAGTAGGATCTTTCGTCCTCTTGAAAGGTACTTAGATACACTTATAGAGGATGTAGAAAAATATTTTTTCTGGGAGATAAGGGTTATGGAAATGATCCCAAAATTTATGACGAGGTGATGTCAGACATCATCTTCGAGAAATGATTGAATGCTATAAAATCAAAAATTGACTCAATATATTCGAACTAAATATGGACCTTCGTGGATCCACCAAAAGGTATAGTACCCATTGGGTATAAATGAATCTACAAAAGAAAAATAGATACAGATGGTAAGGTAGAGATTTATAAAGCTAGGCTTATGGTAAAAAATTATAATCAGCATGAAAGCATTAACTATCAGGATACTTTTTCACCTGTGGCCATGCTTAAATCTATCCGCACATTGCTTGCCATTACAGCTTTTATGAGATATGGCAGATGGATATGAAAACTGTATTCCTGAATATATATCTTGAGAAAGATATCTATATGTAGCAGCCTTTGAGTTTCACTTCTAGTGATGGGGATCACAAAGTCTATAAGCTACAAAGATCCATTTATGGATTAAAGTAAGATTCTCAGAGCTGGAATACTCATTTTAACGATACGATCAAATCATTTGATTTCATCAAGAACAAGGAGGAACCTTATATATATAAAAAGATCAGTGGGAGTGCTGTCAAATTTTTCATATTGTATGTGGATGATATTCTTCTTATTGAAAATGACATTCCTATGCTGACCTTGATAAAAAGATGGTTGTCCAAAGATATCTCTATGAAAGATCTAGGCGAGGCATCCTATATTCTGAGAATAAAGGTCCATAAACATAAATCTAAAAGGATGTTTTGACTATCACAAAATATGTACATAGAGAAAGTGCTGAAGAGGTTCAGCATGGAGAACTTTAAAAGAGGACTTCTACCCCTAAGGTATGGCATAACTCTCTCCAAGAAGATGTGTCCAAGCACATCTGAGGAGATTGAGCACATGAGTAGAATCCCTTATGTTTTGGCTATAAGAAGCCTCATATATGCCATATTATATACTTGATATGATATTGTCCTTATTGTGATTGTCATAAGCAGGTATCAATCGAATCTAGGAGAACAATACTGGATAGCTATGAAGAACATCAAAGTGTGTTCGTATGCAATGATGGTGCCATTAGCTGGAAGAGTTTCAAACAATCGATCATTACATAACTAGGAAAGCTGGAGATGTCGTTGCTTTTGAGATAGCTAGGAAAGCCTTCTAATTTTAAAAGGGTTTGTTATAGAATCAGGTGTAATGTCATGAGATGGTATAGCACTATATTACGACAACATTGGTGCCATACCTCTAGCTAAGAAGCCTAGGTCTCATCAGAATTTTTAGTACATAAGAACGATAACATACAACTATCTCGAGAAGAAATATATTAAGATATGAAGAGTAGATTCTGCAGACAACGTGACAGATCCATTGACAAAGCAGTTGAGCTAGTAAAAGACTAATGTCCATCTTGAGAAGATAAGACTTAGTTTAGTAGCCAGTTGGCTTTAGGTCAAGTGAGAGATTGTTAGATATATGTCCTAGAAGCTAATATGATTGACATATTATAATAATTCTAGGATATATTTTTTATACTTGAACTATTGAATTATCAATAAAATGGATAATTTTTATCCATTCTTGTGTTGTGTGTTTGAGAATCATCAAAGAAATCAATAATTTAAAGGTACATATTTTAAAAAGATTAGAATTTGAGACATGTATAATTAATTCCTAAATTACTCCCAATCGATGGATCATCATGGGGACGGTGACTGATCCAGTTAGATCAGTGTACGAATTGCTTCCTTCGAGATAGATGAGTCTCGAATCTATGGTGTAGAGACACTAAGTGAGAGTACTGATGGTTGTTAAAGAATATCGATATTGAGTGTGATCATATAAAAGATCACATGGATATCTACTCACTCATCAGTGATCTTTTCAGTACTGTAGTAGTGTGAATAGTTTCTTATAGAGCTATTAATTGGAGTTGGGTCCATCAGGTTGGCCTGCCCCATCATGTAAATAGAGCGGGTTGACTTCATATTTTAGCAATCTATTTAAAAATAGATTAAATGACCCATCCCGTTTGGGTTGGT
Source organism: Elaeis guineensis (assembly GCF_000442705.2). Lineage (NCBI taxonomy): Eukaryota > Viridiplantae > Streptophyta > Magnoliopsida > Arecales > Arecaceae > Elaeis > Elaeis guineensis. Next base: position 20,961,575 of record NC_026002.2, read on the forward strand.
GGATCAGGACGGGCTAGCCCACCTCTCTTTTTTTTAGTAAAAAAGAAACTATCAAATCCTCTTATCCCCTGACCCCTTTCAACTACGTGAGCATGAGAAAGAGAGGAGAGATCGAGAGAGTTCCCCGGTGCTCGCATTGCAGCCCTTGGGTGCCCTCCTCCCCCCACTCCCCGACGAGCGTATCTTGGCCCCGCATGAGCTCCTCCATGCTCCCCGATGCCCGCATCTCGATGCCCCCCACCACCCTCCCTCCCCACCCCGACACCCGCATCCCGACCCCCCACAAGCTCCTCCATGCTCCTCGATGCCCGTAGCCCAGCCCCCTTCCTCCCTCATTTCCCGACGAGCTCCTCCTCCCCGGTGCCGCACTCCCCCCTCCCCGGTGCCGCACTCCCCCCTCCCCCTGCTCCCCGACGAGCTCCTCCACCATGATGCCCGCATTCGATCCCCACAACTTTCTCTACGATCGCACGCACCCCGCCCCTCGCCCCGATGCCCACACCCCACCCTACCCTCCATGCCCCTTCCCCATGATGCCCCCCACAGCTATCGGTCGGCAAGCATCTGCATGGTGAGGTAGAAGCCGAATATGTGGAGGTGCCAGAAGTAGCCCATGCCGAATAGGCTGATAGAGGCACAGTTGCCGATCATGCTGGCAGCGAGGAAGAGGTGGAGGTCGAGGCAGTCGCCAAGGTGGCAGGCGACATACATCCCAAGGGAGTAGCAAGCGAGGAAGGTGATGTCGATCTTGCCGAGCTTGGTGGTGCCATCAATGCCATTGAATAGGGCCCATCCATGGGAGTGGCCCCCCGAGGAGGTCGGAATAGGGGTTGAAAGGCCAAAGGAGAGGGGAAGAAGCAGAGAAGGAGGAGGAGGAGAGAGGGTAATCATGAGGGGGGTGGGAGTCGGGGTCGAGGATGGATTTGATGATGCTGGTGGGCTTGTGGGAGGCATGGTAGCAGGCGTAGGCGATGAAGGTGATGACGAAGATGAGGACGACACGATTTAATCAGGTGCTAAACCTTATTATTATAGTACTTGTTCGTTTTAAGATATTTTGTTAGCATTGGTGTTAGTTTGGCATTGTGTTTTCTATATGTTGGTAGATGGGTTAAAGTAAGTAGCACCAATTAATACAGATTATAACAAAAGTTTGTGTTTATCGTAATCAGTTCTTAATATGATCGTGAGGGATGCCATGATCAACAGAGTTGCCTGATCTGATGTCCGATCAGGAAACTACATGGTGGTGGTCATGATAATTAAAGATGATTTTGATTCCACATTCACTTACCCCCCACTAACCGACGGGCTCCCACAGGTTTACAGATTTTTTTTTAAAAGAATTTTGATGGGTTGGCCCATTTAACCCGTAGCCCATGGTGGATCGAGTTGGATTGGGATTTTTCCAACCCACCAATTAAATGGACCGATCCGCCCCGCCCCATTTAAAGATGGATCAGAGTGGGTCGGGGCTGGCCGACCCATCTTGCCAACTCTAGTTCCTTAACCTGTGGTATCTCGACTGCTCATAATGGGATTGCTGTAGTTTCACTGCACATAAACATGATCTTCTAACCATTTGGATCCTTGTAGTGTATGTTGGCTACAGTAGATTCATTGTAAGAGTAGAGTGTGTACTTATAAGAGATCTATCGATCTTAGTAGATAAAGAGTAGTTTTATAAAATTTGAAAAGCTAAGGCCTTAAGTTTGTAACCATAGTAAGGTGATTGATGGAAAGGAGTTTTCATGAGTTTCACATTTTGAAGTTATGCTAATCAAATTTTTTATATGATAGATGTTGGCGTTTGACAAATTTTCATAACCTCTATCTTGTTGGGACTTAAGATAAAGAAACTGAATCATATGGTAACTACACCTAGGGATTCTATTTTTTATTCTACTAAGTTGCCATTACATATTGCTAAGCATCACTAATGGATTGTGAGAACTCATTAAGATCATTCTAGATCGATGATCCTTGTTGGATGTGAGTTAGAATTATTCTAATCTATTGAAAGATATTTTTGATGATACTATGATGGAGATTATGGTATGTCTCATTACAAAGCATAACAGAATCAATGGGGTCATATACAAAAGAAATTTTTGACTGATTAGATGGTTGATTTATGATTATAAATCATGGTAGGATTTAATTATCAATTTGATTGATGATTAATTCAATATAAAAGTTACAATAAACTAATTCACTAAGTGTTAGTGAATCATAGGAGAATCAATTTATAATTGGATTGCTATTTGGCACAATCTGATTGAGCAATATGATTAAAATCAGATCTAATTGAATTAGATTCAATTTGATTTGGTTTGAGTTTGATTAAATCAAGCCTAATTGGAATATGAGATAATCCAATTATGAGAGAGATCAATTCTTAATTTGATTAGGACTTGAATCAACTAATTTCCTAATTAGATTAAGATCTAATCTAGATCTAATTAGGTTCCTAGTTAGACTAGGATTTTTCTATTTGGGTTCAACCTAATTAGATAAGATTAGAGCAACTAGAGAGTTTCTAGTTTAATTGGGACTCTCTCTCTCCCTAGCACCCTTCCCCATGCCATGCCAATTATTGTTTCATGCCCCATCTTGTTTTTGCATGAGAGAAAAGCCACGCTAATCCCTTGTTCATGACCTCTTTTCCTTCTTAGTGATTAGGATTAAGTTTTGTTAAATTTGAATTTGAATTGGTTTGAATTCAAATCCTTATTTGAATTGGTTTTGACCTTATCAAAACCCTAACTTACCTAATCCTATCCTATCTCTATTGGATGCCAATTAAAAGAAGGATTAAGGGGCGTGTGATCTGGTTTTAAGAAGGAAAAAAAAGAGAGAAGTGTTCTCATCTCCTCTTCCTCCTCCTATTATTCCTTCTCTTCTCTAGAAAGTCTGAGAGATGCATAGAAGGATCAAGATCAGCTATCAAGGATGCGATCTCTACAAAGAAGCTAGTACTTCAGAGAAATCAAAGTCTCCGATCAAATTAAATCTTGTGTGGATATCTATAGAGGTCGAACGCATGTACGGCTACATCAGAACCTGAAGACATTCTCAGATCCAAATTTGAAGGAGTTTAGCATTTCAGATATATGATCTAATTACATATTATATTTTATTTTAAAAATTGGATGCATATCTCTCTTATTTATCATCATATGAACTAGATCTATAGGTATTTAGTTTAGTTTTATGCATGTGTATATTAAATTAGATTTAATTTAGTCTTGTACTGCTATTCAAAAATTATTTTTGAAAATTCTCTTGCTCGTGTAGATGCTCAAGTTGATAAGAAGATCTTTATCTTTTTTTGAATATTTGTAATTCGCAAGCCATTCTTCACCATCCACAACCAATGTCATATGTGTGATTGTAAGTTTCAAACGAAAAAAAAAATCATTTTTACTATTGGGTGAGTGATTATTTCAAATATTTTTGATAGATAATTTTTATTATTCATCTTATTTATATACTAAGTTCTGATTATTTTATCTTTTATGAAATCTTTGATGCAAGACTACATTGCATGATTGAGCCAGCTTGGAATTCAATGATATTTCTTCTGAGCTAGCTATGTTTAGTTTCAAGACCCTTGTGCTCCAGGGTAAACATATTATTTTAAGATTTTTTATTTTTTGTTATAAACATATGGAGCATATGTTGTAGATTTTTGTTACAGATGGTTGAATATAATTTCTTTTTGGATCTGTGGTGGTTTAATATAAAGATCTCTATTTTAATTATATTCTCTTTGATTGTTATGATATTGTTGGCATTGAGTTGATATTTATATTTGGTTTTGTTGTGGATGTGAAGGTCATGGTTTTATACTTCATCATAACGTTATTGTTGGGATATACCGGCTAACCCTTATACGCCGACTTATCCTTGAAACGATCTGATCGACGCCCGACTCGACCCATCGAACGGACAGACGACTCCGACAATGACTGCCGACAATATCCGATCGAAGGTATGTCGGCCAAACAGATCAATACTGTCTCCAACCGATCGAGCAATCGAACTCATATTACCGACTTACTGTCGGGGGTGGTAGTCGACATCCGACTTTCACAAGGCACCAGATCAGCCGATAGTATTTTCGAGTCATCACCCGACGATCAAATACTGACATATAGTTGGCCAGCCCATCCAAATACCGTACAACCGCTATGGGCTGTTGTCCTGCCAAGGACATGCTGTACAACCACCATGGGGCATTGTCCCGTCAAGAACACGGGTTAATTTTAATGACCTGACAACCCACAATGATTTGATAGCTCCCGATGATTTGATAACTTTCCAGTTGTTTGCACCATTAATGGCGGGACCATACCGTATTCTACTATAAAATGGGGTAAGGCAATAGTTTTGGTAAGCTCTCAAGCCCTCTTAAGCTTTCTCAAGCTGAGTCCCTAGTTCTTTCCACTGTTGCTTAATCTTCTCTCTGACTTAAGCATCGGAGGGTCCCCGTCGGAGACATCTCCGGTCAGTGAGGACTTTCTTTGCAGGTGCCCGTTTCCGACGATCAGGCGATGAGGAGATTGGCCGCAACAGTTATTAACCAAGCTCTAATAGTCTTCTTGCATCCCATCACCAAAAAAAGGTGGTGGTTTATTGATTACTAACAATTCATCACAAAAAAAAGTTTTGAGTGATGAAGGTGAATCACCACAAAAAATCATTTTGGTCATTAGTTCCTTATCAAATAATCCTTTTTTGGTTATTCACCAACCATTTCTTAATCATTTGTTACCATAAAAAGGTTACCATTGAAGTTTTCCCTTCAAGGCTATTTGTGGTTTGGCACTAATTGAATAATTTTTTTGTGACAAGCAAAAACTTATTTAGAAAAGAATATTTTAGCAATGAAAATCAATCCTCATAAAAGGTTATTGTTGCTCACTTATTCTTTATCATCTCATCTTTTTTGGATTATTTACCAAAAGTTTTTAAAAAATCATTGTAAATGTTTGTTTTTAATAATTATTTCTATTTTGTCACTAATTGTATCAATTTTTCTTGATCAACAAAATTCATCACCAAAGAAGATTTTTTAGCACATGCATCAGATCCTAATAAAAGCCTATTTTTGGTCATTAATTTATTATCAAGTCATCCTTTTTAGTCTTTTTAATGATCATTTATCAATCATTTGTTACAAAAAAATTATCACTAATATTTATCTTTAATGACCATTTAGGTTGCATCATATTTTTTGATAACTTCAAGTTTTGGTCACTCAAACTTTTAACGAAGGACCCTTTAATAACCACCTAGCAATGAAATATTGCTGATCAATCTTTAATAAGAAAAGTAAAAAACTCTGTGGCCAAACTTTTTGTTGATAAAAATATGAATTTTTATAGTAATTAAACTCAGCATCAAATATTATTGAATAAAGAGGAGAGGCCTCAAGATAATTAAGTGCAAGTTGGTCTCATGCACACCTCAATCATCTCTTTATAGAATGATTGAATGCTTTTATCCCCTTTATGGATCAATTTTATATCAAGCACTAAAGACTTGTTTGGTTTGCGGAAAGTAGAGGGGGGGAGTGACAATTCGTAAGAATTGGAGAGGAGCCTTTTTATTTGGTTGGAGTTTTAAGAGGAGAAAGAATGAAAATGGCTTTTCACATGGAAAGACACTTCCTATATTTCATAGAAAGTAAAAATCCACGAAAGAGATGAATTTTGGGACTTCTATAGGATAGAAATTGATAGCCATTTTTTCTTTTCAAAAATATCTTTTTAAGATCTATGATTGAAAATCTATAAAATATGATGGATGGTTAAGATGAAATATTGAATAGTGATATATGCCAAGATCTTCATTTTTTTCTTCTTGCAAAAATCTTGAAAAATTTTCAAGAGTCGAAGGGTAGCATCTCCATTCTAATCCAGCTCTTAAATAAACCTTCTTTCTTTTCTTCCTTTCCCTACTATTTTCTTTTTTTTCCTTTGATTTTAATGCCCTTCAAGTTGAACCATGGTTGAACATATACGGACAGGAGTACTATATCCTAGTTTTTATTTTGCTATCTCCTATCTTTAATTAATTTTTAGTTAAAACAACAACACCCGACAAATATTTGATTCTCTTTTTGATGCAATATAAACATCCATATGATTTAATAATACCTTTTGTAGAGTTTTTTATCAATTCCTGTGAAGGTGTTTTATCCTTTTAACATCAGGATATTTTAATAAGACAAAATCAGCTCAGCTATGGAAGCATTTTTGGTTCTCTCTCACTTAAATAGATCAGCCAAGGTGGGTTAATAAATAGTAAAAAAAAATCTTAAAAGATGGATGTTTCAGCTTCTATGGGGTATATTGAATGGGTTATATATTCACGTGGCCTTTTTTTTTTGTTATATTAAAGAAACATGAATCGTGGCCTATAAAATATTTGCTATTGCCTATAAGGCCTCTTAGCCATATACTTTTGGCTCATTAATCTGATGAGATTTGCTTATCAGTGAATTATATTTAGAAAGTACTTCTAAAATATTTGCTATTTCAACTTGTAATTTGATCCTAAACTTATCAGTGAATTATATTTAGAAAAACTCATAATCAGATATTCTTAACTATTTATATTTTTTTTATTAGTGAATTATATTCTATGTTATTGTCACATTTCTGCTGATTATTTTGTGTCAAAATTAATACAAAAAAAAGATATTATTTATAGATTTCTAAATGCACTTATAAAGATTATTTAGTTAATTTTTGTCCTATGATTGTCTATTATTTGCTTATGATAGTTATGGCTCTTTTACTTGTGTCTAAAAAAAAAAAAGATGGCAATTAGCATTTTGGTGATATACATAGAGATGATGTTGATGATAATGTCAATGATGGTTATGATTTTTGAAATCTTGGCATGGCTGAATATTAGATTCTTAGAAAAGTATTGTATGTTTTTGATAAAACACTTGATGATAGGGTGATGAATAGAATAGCTAATCTAAAGCTTATAATAATGGAGAGTGATCAAGTTTGTATTGATCAACTTAGAATGGATAGAAGGGCATTTTGAAAGCTTTGTGAAATGTTTAAGTTGGTTGGCAAATTGAAGGGGAATAAAAATGTTCATTTGGAAGAGATGGTTGCGATATTCCTTTACACCCTAGGCCATCACTCCAAAAATAAGATTATGTAATTGTACTTTTTCAAAACGGATGTGAGAATAAGTTGGCATTTTAATACCGTCATGAATGCTATATTGAGACTTCATATAAACTTGCTAAAGAAGCCTGAGCCTATAATAAAAACATCAACAGATGAGAAATTGAAGTAGCTTAAGATGAGTTAGTATTATAGTTTAAATTAAAGGCACTATTTTACCTATTAAATTATTAAACACTTACTATTATATTTGTACCGTAGAATTATCTAAATGCATTGGATGATACTTATATTAGAGTGTGGGTTTCGGAGAAAAATAAATTCAGATATAGGTTGAGAAAGAATGAGATTTCTAAAAGTATACTTGGTGTGTGCTGAAAGGATATACTATTTACTTATGTGTTACTTGGATGGAAGGGATCAGCATATGATAATAGGGTCCTCGGGATGCCATTTCTCATAAAAATGGATTAAAAATCTCACGAGATAATTTTAAGTCTTTTATTACTACTATACTTTTCTTTATTACTACTAGTACATGTAACGCAACATAGTGGCTCATTCAAATATTTTTTTAAACTTTGAACCAGGTTTTGGATATTACACCCATCATGGGCAGGAACATGGCACTGAAAATAACCTCACCACAGGCTAGAATATGATACTTGAGTCCACCAGTCATGGGTTGGAGCATGATCATGATTAGTTCAAAATTATAAAGATAATTATTGATTGATTCGAATCATGGTAGTGAGATATAAATGATAAGATATAAAATCATGATTAAGTAAAAAGAGTTTTACTTAATGACATCTGTATGGTACATCAATTTTGAAAAAGATAGATATATGATGGTATATGATGTATATTTTTATAAATATCAATACTGAGTTATACTGGTACTTGACATAAGATTTTATGATTTATGTTCTCTCTTTGATATTATTTATCTATTACTTTCAAATTATACTTCTATATTGGTGTGAGTTGTGAGGATTTTTAGATTGTGAAGCTCACAACCCTCTTCTTTCCTTTCCTTTTTAGAATTGCAAGATGCTCGTGATTAGCTATAGTTGGGGTTTATGGATGAACGGTTGAATAGATAGAGCATCATTGATATCTGATTGGATGATTAAAAAAAATAAATTTACAATTATATAAATTTTATTAATTATTATGAAATTAGATCATTATTATTTATGGATATTGAGATTGTATCAGATTTTAAGGCCTTACATGATTTATAGGGCATTGCTTTAGGGTTCATGTGGCCATGTCACATGATCGATCCGGATACTGAGTTCGGAGTATGATAACTTTAAAGCTCTCGAAGTAGTCCAAGGGGTCGGTAATACTATCATATATATTGAGCTGTGATATCTTAAATCGGGGAGGAATAGATTCCTCCATGATCTTTGTGAGAATAGAGGCTTAATGGTGAACTTCATATCATTCCCAAGCTCAGCATCATGCTGTTGTAGAGCTTTATGGTGGCAGTCCATCTCCTCAAGCTTGTGATTTAGGTCAACCTCTCCGTAGAGACTCTCATATAGATGAAGAGAAAAGTGGTGAGACATCAATCCATTTTGAGATAACGATCTTGGGGATTGATGCTTTCTGTCTTGTCCAAAACTCCGCAAACAAGAATAGTGACTATGTAAGGCCCTCCCTAGGCTTTGAGGGTAGGAGGATGGCTCTATTGAGCCCACCTCAGGCTCTGAGGAGGAGAATGGTAGCTTAGTTGTGTTTGGACCCCATGATCGCTCGGCTCATAAGTCTGCTATTATTGTTGCTGTTGATGGTGGTTGGCGATCTATTGCAAATTATGAATGACTATAGTTAGCACCTGAACTACTGCATGAGTAGCTAAAACTGCTCTCGTAGTAACTGATGGTGCTATCGCGGCTTCGATAAAGATGGATCTCTTTGATGGTCTTATAGAGAGCTATTAGACTAAGCATATTTGGTGGGGTAATCAAAGGTGTTGCTTGCACTCTTTAAGACTTCATGGTTGTAAGTTGTCTATTGTATAATGGACAATCAGTTAATGAAATCATGGCTCTTTCACTAGCGCCAATCTATTAATATTGAAAATTAGTCTGACTAAGGTATCAAACTATCAGAGCTATTGGAGAGCTCAGATAATCGATAGAATTAGATTGGAGGAGTCAGCCAAGGATCTTGATGTGCCTTCTAGGTGACAATGCTCTGCTTGCTATGCTCTGATGGTGATAAACCCAATGTTAGCCGCTTTCGAGGCAATGCTAGGAAGAGGAGACCATGCTTATACCTTTGTGCCAACATCAGATCCAATATGAAACCACACAAATGAAGAAGTCTTCTTCCAAGAGAGTATCCGATAGGAGACCCACTGATGCCTAAGTCAGACTAACTCTCAGAGAATAGTGGAGGTGTTATACAAATGACAGGATGACAACATAGGGGTGCAAAAGGGGCTCAAATGCACTTATGTGGATGATCCCCTTAGGAATGGATGAAATAGGCGAGAGGCAGTGCCCGTTGTTAAGGAATTTAGACATACAGATCAGTTACTTTTGGTAACCAATCGCACATCCCGAAGATCATATATGGGCTTTCACCTATGCATCATGCTCTATGCATCTCACCTATGTAGTTATGAAAAATATTATGATCGTAGTCGAGATATCGCCAACTATGAGGATTTGAATTCTTAATGCATCTCTAGGTTAGCCATGTAGTGAGGTTTACTTGGTTGATTGGAAGCTTTGTGACGAGTTCTGATTGGTCAGTCTATCAAGTTGGTTGTGGATAGCTCCAAAATATATCAATGGGGATACAATTTAAAGTAAAAAAAAAATTCAAGAAAATTAATTTCTTTAAAGAGTAGATTTATAATTAAGGTAAGGAATTAGAAATACAAAACTAAGATTTATCTTTTGTTTGTAAAATTTGCAAAAAATGTTGACTGATTTATGGATGCATATGTTAGTTTGTTTCTGTTGCTGTCGATCTCTCCGTTTGAGGTCGGTCGCCGAGGTAGATGTGGCCAAAGTGAATCCGTCGTTGGAACTTCATCCGAATACCTACAAAACAAGTCCATACCGAGGGGGTGGCTTCGGTGTAGATCCTCCGACGCTCAGTCAGGAGATGAAGAATGATGAGAGGAGAGAATTAGGAGTCAATTGATTATCTTTGGAGGGTCTCAAAGCCTTTATTTATCGAAAAAGAGTTGGAGTCGTATCCGTCTCGAAGTCTTGATAATTTTTAAATTTATCACACTGATAGATTCAAAAAAAGACTTTCCTTTTACAGGAGATCTGGTTGCAATGGAATTCTTCCTTATCTGGACATTCTCAATTTAGAGGAATGACTAATCTTCTAGTACAAGGACCAGCTCAGCCTCAACCGACCTAGTTGATCGTCTTCATCCATGGCCAATCTTGAAGATCGTCCAGGCTGGAGAACCGAAATTTGCAGAGTGGATGCTTATTATTTTGCTTGTTGAAGTAGGTTGGTGATATGAAGTAGATAGCCCACATCCGCCCTTTAGTCCGATGAGAACTACCTCCAGTAGCTCAGTTGTGACTAGCTTGATGATGATGAAGATCTTTGGGTCGAGGCAGAAGTACAAATCTACAACAGATGTCCTCCACTCTCGAGGTCGAGACTGAGATAATCAAACCGTTCATTGGGACACGCATCAAGAATCAAATGACTGAGGTGAATCACCTTTAAATCTGGAACGTAGGTTTCTCTGATCTATGAAAACTATGCTTTAACCAATTAGCGATCACCATTTGTCGAACATCGATCGGAGAAGATAAATCATCAGTAGATTGGAGCCGTCCTGGAGTTCTATAAATAAGGCCACGGTAACTTCTATTTTACTGCTTTCACTATTCGGAGGGGGGAACTCTGACACTTGGGTGAATCCGCATACTTGCTTGGATAAAGCTAAGCTATACCTACTCATCATCCTCCGTTTGCTCGGCCGTTTTATTTTTAGGCCAGTTCTTTCCTCCCTAACCATGAGTGAATCTAGTTCGCTTTCCGATACTTGGAGCATAGGTGATGGTTTTAGGAGTGCAGATTTAGAGGCAATAAGCTCGAATGATGACGTTAGAAGTGCAACCCCCAAGACATTGAGCTCGAAGAATGACATTAGGGTGTAGACCCCGAATCTGACATTGCTTATTCTTCAGAAAGATTCGAGGTTTCGAACTTCGGTCTATGCAAAATAGATTCCGTTCTCACCTCTGAGGACTTGAAAATGATCAAATTGAAATTTTAAATTCCAACAGAATTCAGACTAGAGGTCGCCATTCTGGGTGAAAGAATAGCTCTTTCTTGTTCAGGCCAAGTTGGCTTTTTAGGGATGGCAAAATTGATCTGACCCGATGGGTATACACCCTATCCGAACCCGATCAAACTCGAAAAATAGGGTTTGACCGAGTTTGAGTTCGGATTTGGGTAAAATTCGAAAACTATAGTACGGGTATGGGTAGGGTATGGGTAGTGCTATTTTCTATCCGAATCCGATCCGAATCCGATCCGAACCAATGGGTATGGGTAATACCCGAACCTATATCCGAACCCATATCCGAATATATATATATACATATATATATATATATACATATCCGAATATATATATACATATACATATATATATACACACACACACACACACACACACATACATATATACACACACACACACATATATATGATCTCTCTCTCTCTCTCTATATATATATATAATTATATATATGTATGTATGTATATGTATGCATGCATATATGTATGCATGTATGTATGTGTGTGTGTGTTAGAAGTGTGTATGTGCGTATGTATGTATGTATGTATGTATATATATATAATTGATAATTCTATTTTTGATTGATAATATGCATAAAATTATTTTTTTTTTTTTTGGGGTATAGAATGGACGGGTATGGGTTGGGTATGGGGCAGATATGGGTTGGATATGGGGAAATGGGTTACCCACGGGTATCTCCGAATCCGTTGGATATAAGGATGGATATCTCTTTTCTTATCCGATTGGGTATCGGGTAGGATTTGGATATAAGGTATTAAGTTTGAGTTTGGAGATGGGTAGTATACTACTCGACCCAAACCCTACCTATTGCCATCCAAGTTGTACGAGGAAGCTCTGAAGGTCGGAGTTCGGTTGCCTTTCTATTATCTCATAGTAAAATTTTTTAAATTATATAGAATAAGTTTCTGTAGTATCGCGCTGAATTCATGGTGCGAGATCATTGATTTCTTTGCTCATTGCCTTCTCCTTGGGGTCGAGCAGACCTTCCATCTTTTTTGAGCCTTCTTCATATTAAAGAAGTATCCTACAGAGAATGGATGGTGGTATGTTTTTCCTCAATAGGGATGTCATCTCTTTCGAGATGCTCCTTCTTCAGTTCATAACTGGAAGGAGTATTTTTTTTTATCTCGATCGAGTAAACCTGAGACTTCTGCATGTCATGAGGTAGATCTTATTGGTCGACGGTCAGGGCTCCAATTTTGTCTGATGTCGAGGAGGAGGTGTTAAAGTGGATCTTCAGTAAGACTCCCCCTTCGCTAGCTGAATTTCTTATTGAGGATACTTTGTTTCGGGTTGGGTTAATTCTAGCTGACCTAAAGAGTGAGTTGTTTTTCATACATCATTTTTAGCTCGTCATTTTTTGCATTTTTTACTAACTTCGTATGCCATGTAGAAATGGACCTCAAGGACATCGAGGCTCTTCATCGGGCTATGAAGAGAAAGAAGATGAGCATGGCCTCAACTCCAAAGCGCGGCCACACCGAGGCCGTTCTTACTCAGCCCATTGCTGGGGGTTCCTTGAGGCTGAGGGAAATCCCGAGGAAGGAGTCGTCAGCACCAGCGAGGGTAGTGGTGCCGTTACAATCTGTCACTCTGCAGGAGCCTGCCCCTCGACCTTTTGCATCTTCATTGCAGAAGAGTTCGGACAGGCCCCAAATTTCTATGAAGATGTCTTCACGCCCGACCGATGTATAGGTTGGGTCTTCTGCTCCGATAGGAGCTTCTTCGGATGCCGACGTTTAGGACACCCGAACGAGTATTAATAATTATGGGGTTGCTCGATCACTTATCCAATCAATTCTTCTGTCGGCTGACATTGAGGCCTTCAACACTGAAGGAGGCCAGTTCCACATCCAGGATGCATAGGACTCTGTATTCCAGATAAATGACAACTTCTCCACTTTGCTCGGTTGTTACTGATTTCGTCGTTTACTAATCTTTCTTTTCTTCTTCTTTTCTCTCTCTCTCTCTCTTTTTGTAGCTCACCCATTACATGGACTACTATGCTGAGGCAATGCGTGAAGCTCGGCATATTTCTAAGGAAGCCAACGACAAGGCCGGCCAAGCCAGCAGGAGGGCGGATGATGCCCATCTCGCAAAGCTGAAGGTCGAAGAAGAAGTTAAGTCACTGAAGGAGGAAGTGAAGTGACTGAAGTTCGAGCTTTCTAAAGCTCGAGCCAAATCTGAAGCTCGACTATCGATCGAGAAGAAAAAATATGAGGATGAGCTGAAGGCCGCCAAGGTCATCATGGTTGAGGCCTTCAAATCTTCGATCGAATTTCGTGACATCAAAGCGGACTTCGGTGTGGCCTTGTACGCATAGGGTATCGCCGATCTTAAAGAGAAGGTCAAGAAGATGGCTCTCGATTTCGACCTCAGCCCGTTGGAGTTAGACAATGAGGAGGAGGTCGACGAGGGCGGAGATGAAGGTCTACAGGTTGAGGATCTCTTCAGTCTGGAGTTGGAGGATAGGACAGTCGAGGAAGCGATTCCAGCCCTACCTCCAGCTGTTATCATTCTTTTCGATTGAGTTGAAGTTGAAGATCCATCTGCCCCCCAAGCCTAAAGTTTTTTGCTTTTATTTTTTTATATCCCAGCTCGGGCATATTCGAGCTTCTTTGGTCGGTCCCATTTTACAATCTTGATTGTCACCAAGGTATCTTATAACAGATCGAGTTTTACTTGTAAAATCTTTTTCTTTCAATGAAAATATTTTTTTTACCTGATCAGTTATCGAGATCGATTATCGATCTTTATTGAGTTCTTCGAGATAGCATTTATTAGTCGTAGGCGATTCTCCCGATGATGAGGAGTAAAAATCGATGAGAGTTGGGACACTTAGTCCCATGTCGCGATTGCAGACCATATGGAGAGTGATATGGATCTATTCCACTTCCTCAGTCATATCTGAGGATTATATATTTTAAGAATTTGTATGGATGCTCCGATCCTCGATCGTTGCCGAGGGTCGCATGTTTGAGTTGATGGAGAACATGTTCTATTCCTCGACCATAGCCGAGGACAGCATATTTGAGTTAATGGAGAATACATTCCGTTCCTCAATAGTAGTCGAGGACTGTATGTTTGAGTTAATAGAGAACAATTTCATTCTTCGATCGTAGCCAACAATCGTATATTTGAGTTGATGGAGAACATGTTTCGTTCCTCGATGGTAGTTGAGGACGGTGTGTTTTGAAGATCTGCATGGCGAACATGCCACATTCCACTCATGGATGAAAAGCATATATTTTTCAAAAGAATGCGTAGTTCAATAAGATAAAAGAAGTAATTTATTATTTGATTCAATAATGGCGAACACTACAGTTCAAGGGTGGTAGATATGTAAATTGTCAACGTTCCAAGTCCTGAGGATCGAAGTTCTATGTAGCCATCTGAGTCGATAAACTCCTGATCGAACTATTTCAGCAATGTGGTAAGGACCTTCTAAATTTGGTGTATGCTTCGATCGCTCCGTTGGATGAGAAACCTCAGCTTGATAAAGAACTAACTATCCTACCAAGAAAAAAAAATTTTAACTCGAGAGTTATAATATCGAGCTACCCTCTGTTGATAGTTAGCCATCTGGATTCGTGTCCGCTCATGCATTTCTTCCAGTAAGTGTAAATTTGCTCTCAGTCTAAAAAAATTATTATCTGTATTAAATTCTTCTATCTACAGTGTTGGCAAGCCGATCTCGAGTGGTATGATAGCTTCAGTGTGAAAGGCCAGCCTAAAAAGGGTTTCTCCTATTGGAAGTCATTGAGTTGTTCGATACACCCATAGCATATGGTATAGCTCTTCAGCCTACAATCTCTTTGTCTGACCGAGCCAAGCTTTCAATCCCTACACCAAGGTCCTGTTCGTCACCTCAGCTTCATCATTGCTCTGAGGATGAGCCACAAAAGTCAACTTGTGGTTGATGCCCAATCCATTGCAGAACCCTTTGAACTTCGGATTATCAAACTGTCATCCATTATCGGTGATAATTGCTTGTGACAAACCAAATCGATAGATGATTGATTTCCACATGAAGTCACATACCTTTGCCGAAGTGATAGTCATCAGTCCTTCCACTTCCACCCACTTGGTGAAGTAGTTGATCATGATGAGCAAAAATTTTTTCTACATTGCCGCCATTGAGAAGGGTCCAAGGATGTTCATTCCCCATTGAGTGGAAGGCCATGAGGTTATAATGAAAGCCAAAGGGGTACAAGGTCGGCGCTGAATGTTTGAAGTTCTCTGACATTGGTCGCACCTGTTCATCAGATCGGTAGCATCTTTCTACATGGTCGGTGAAAAGTACCCTTGCTACAGCACTTTATGAGTAAGGATCTTGCCCCCCAAGTAACTGCCGCAGATCTCCTCATGAACTTCTCGTAGAGCGTACTCAGCTTCTGAGGGACAGAGGCATCGAAGCAAAGGTAGGGTGAATGACCTCGTATATAACTTTTCATTGTAGACGAGGTATTGAGCGGCAAGATATTTCAACTTTTTAGCTTCATCTCGATCAGCATGCAATGTTTAATCTTATAAATAACATAAAATGGGATCTATCCAGCTCAGCTCAGGGTTAATTTGTATTACTTTAGGCTCCTCAATGCTTGACTTTTCAAGAGTTTTGAGATATGAGGTCTTTTTTAGGTCAGTCTTAATCACTGTTGCTAGCTTCGAAAGTAGGTCAGTTCGCACGTTTTTCGTCCTTGGTATCTGCAGGATATTCATTGTATTGAAGCTGGAGGTAAGATCTTTGACTTTCTACAAGTACTTCACCATTTTTGGCTTTCGAGCTTCATATTTTTCCTACACCTGACCGACGATGAGTTATGAGTCACTATAAACTCTGAGGTGCTTCACTCCTAGATCCTTTACCATCCTTAGTCTAATCACCAGTGCTTCATATTCAGCTTCATTATTGAAGGCGAAGATCTTGAAGCGCAAGGCACATTCTGCGATCACTCCATCTAGGCTGGTTAGAATCAATTCTACTCTCACGCCTGTGGTGTTCGAGGATCCATCTACATAGAGAATCCAACATTCATCGATCGGCGAGATGATCTCTTCAATATTCTATTCCTCATCCGAGATAGTGCATTCTAGGATGAAATCAAACAATGCTTGAGCTTTGATGGACGATCGAGGTAGGTACTTAATATCAAATTTACTTAGCTCAACGATCCATTTGGCTAATCACCCCAAGGTCTCCGATCGATGGAGTATTGATCTTATGAGCTGATCAATGAGGATAGCGATAGTATGAGCCTGAAAGTACGATCGTAATTTTTTGGATGATATTATGAGAGCATTGGCCATCTTCTCAAGCTTCGTATACCTTATCTTAGCATCATAGGGTATCCGACTGACATAGTAGATCGACTTTTGCACCTTGGCTTCCTGGCAGACAAGAACAGAACTGATTGCAGCAGAAGAAACAGCAAGGTACAAGTACAACACTTCTTCGAGTTTAGGCTTACTAAGAAGTGGAGGTCAGCTAAGGTATTTTTTCAAATTTTTGAAGGTAGCTTGGCACTCCTTCGACCATTGAAAGTTTTTCGCCTGTTTGGGAGCTTTAAAGAAAGGCAGGCTCCTTTCAACCGACCTAGAAAGGAACCTATTCAAAGTCGTAATCCTATTAGTCAGATGCTGTATTTCTTTAATCGTTCTCGATGGCTTCATTGCTTGGAGAGCTTGAATCTTCTTTGGGTTTGCCTCGATCCCCTGCTGAGATATCGTAAAATCGAGGAATTTACCAACGGTGATACCAAATACACACTTGCTGGGATTGAGCTTCATCCAAAATCACTGCAGTGCTACAAATGATTTCTCAAAATCGATAATATGATGTTCGATAACCCAGCTCTTGACTAGCATATCGCCAATATATACTTCTATATTTTGATCGATCTGTATCTTAAAAATTTTATTGATAAGCCGTTGGTAGATTGCCCCTGTATTTTTTAGACCAAATAGCATAATCCTGCAACAAGAAAGACTTTGGTCAGTGATAAAACAGGTTTTCTTCTCATCTTCAGGGGCCATTCGGATCTGATTGTATCCGGTGAATGCATCCATAAATGAAAGAAGCTGATATCTTGAGGTTGCATCCACCAGTTGATCAATACGAGGTATGGGATAACTATTTTTTGGACACACCTTATTGAGGTTAGTGTAGTTCATGTATGCGCATCATTTTTCATTCAATTTTGGGATGAGGACAATATTGGCTAGCCACTCTGAGTAATATACTTTTCCTATGAATCCAGCTTTTAAGAGTTTGTCCATCTCTTCTTGTATGGCCTTCTTTTGATCAGGGGCAAAATGCCGTTTCTTCTGTCTGATCGGGCGATATTTTGGATCCACATTGAGTCGGTGTACTATGACCTCTGGATCTACACCTGGTATATCTGAAGCCGACCAAGCAAATATATTAGCATTTGTCCGTAGAAAGGAGATGAGATATAGACAATCTTCTTCACATAAGTTTGAGCCGACCTGGGCCACTTTATTCGGATCTTCACCAATGGGTACTGATATCAGGTCGTCCACTGATTATCCTCTTTATTCAATTTTCTCATCCCGTACATCTAGCTCATCCATCAACTATTCCGCAGGTGTCGCTTCTCATAGGGTGACCATATAACATTCCTTCACAAGCCACTAATTTTTTCGAAGCTCGCTGACCCCTTTTGGAGTAAAAAATTTCACCATCAGGTGATAGATCGATACTATAGCTTTAAGTGTGTTAAATCCAGATCAGCCTAATATAACATTGTACATGGATGGATTTTTTATGATGAAGTAGTTTATTTATGCAACCACTTATTTTAGAGCTCATCCGGCTATGGTAATCAATGGGTGGTTCCTTCTACTGGGACCGTAGTATCCAAAAATCTAATTAGAGGATTAATCCTTTTTGTTAGCAGTTCAAAATTCAAGTTCATACGAATAAAAGCATCATAAACAAGACATCAACTGAATTTTTATTATCAACTAGGATCCGATGTACATCATAATTAGCAATATTTAAAGAAATAACGATAGGGTCATCATGGAGATATTTTATTCCATCTATGTCAGCTTCCGAGAAAGTGACCTCATCGCCGACCTTCAACTTCTTTGCCTCCTTATTTTTAACTATGTTAGGATTTGGGGTGCGTCGATCGAGCTGTCCCCCAGAGATCATGTGAATCTCTCCTACAATCGGTTGGTCTTTGTGGGGATTTTCTTATCAAGGAGGTTCGTCATGTGGGTTTCTCGAAATCTGACATTCATCGACATATCGACGAAGGCGTTCACACCAGATTAACGTCTCAATCTCCTTCCTAAGCTGCCAGCATTCTTCAATGTCATGTTCGTGATCATGGTGATATCTGCAGTACTTCCTTAGATCTCTCTCAATGTGCTGGGGTAACCATCTTTCTCAGAGGAGGTGGGTCTTCTTACTGCCCTATCTCCATTAGGATTTGAGATCGAGAGGAATTCAACGGAGTGAAATAATGAAATCTCTGGGGATGAGACTTAGATCAGCTAGGTTAGTTATTTCAAGGTGGGGTCTAAGAACGATGAGGTTTAGGTTTAGGACGTCGAAGCTGCATTCGTCAGGAGTCTCTCTTTTTCTCTTGTCCGAAGCTTTGATGAGATGTGCAGCCAAGATTTTCTCTTTACTGGTCCCAAGCTTCATCAATTTGAGCATAATTCTCAACCTACACTAACATTTTAAGAAAATCTTTCGGATAATTCAAATTAAGAGAGTAAAGGAGATCTTTTTGCTGGAGGTCAGCTTTGAACACCGTCATAGCCATGGGCTGCTCTAGATTTCACACCTCCAGGATAGCAGTATTAAATCGATATGTAATCTCTAAGAGATTCATTCTCTTTCTGCTTAATGCTGACTAGAAAATTTGAATTACGCCGCTATCGGTGACTGCTGGCGAAGTATGCAACAAAGAGTCGACTCAACTGGTGGAATGAACTACAGAGCCCGACTGTAAGTTGAAGTACTAGTGACAAGTTGCTTTTCTCAAAGTAGAAGAAAAAGCTTGGCAAAGAGTTGCGTCACTAGCCCTTTGCAAAAGCATCAAAGTATAGAAGTTCTCTAAATGATCTATTGGGTTAGCTATTCCATAATAGGATTTTATTTGAGGTATTTTAAATCAAGATGGAAAGGGTTCATCCATGAACTCTGAGTGAAAGGCGGATCGACGTTGAATCCTAGAACATCTTCTGACTGCTTCGATGTCCGAAGTGCGTCTAGATGTTGTTGCATTTTTTAAAGTTTCTTTTCCATCTCATCTTTCTTAGTTTGTCGGCGTCGAGGAGAAGCATGGCCTGGGGTTGAATCCCTCCTTAAGATAGGGGTAGGAGACCTATGGCGGCGATGAGGAGAACTCAGAGGTCGGCTATAATAGCTAGTCCTTGCCCTTGGACTGCGAGGGAGTCGATTTGGCGATTTTGCTCATGCTGGCTGCACGTCTTCTTTAGTGGGGAGAGGCTCTGTGTTTTGTTGTATCCCCCGCACTATAGCTGACAGGGCCTGTACTTGTTGGACGAGGTTATTATATTGATCGTGGGAGATGGCCGGTGCTGGGGGTGCTACTGTGCTGCTGGTGAGATGGGTAGAAGATTCTCCTGTGTTGCTAGTGAGATGGGTAGAAGATTCTCCTGTGCTGGTGGTATTTCATTGGTTGGCTGGATGTTTTTAGCCTATCGACCATCGGAATGCTGTGACGCATTCGATGCCCCTCTGCACATCCTCATGGCGATTGGCAACTAGTGACATGCTTTCTCTCCTCTTGAAATAGGACCTCAGGATTAACTTTGAAGTAGGATCTCAAGATTTGTCGAAGAGGATCCTTCTTTTAGTACCAAATATTACTGCCAGTCTTCTCGCCTAAGGTTGGTCATCGAGGTAGATGTGGCCGAAGTGAATCCACCACTGGAATTTCATCCAAACACCGACAAAACAAGTCTACATCGGGTGGTGGCTCCGGTGTAGACCCTCTGATGTTCAAGTCAGGAGAAGAAGAACAATAAGAGGAGAGAATTAGGAGTTGATAGATTGCGTACCTTTGAAGAATTCGGGAGCTTTTATTTATAAAAGAGGAGTTGGAGTCGTATCCATCTCAGAGTCCTGATAATTTTTGGATTTATCACACAGATAGATTCAAAAAAAGACTTTCCTTTTACAGGAGATCTGATTGCGAAGGAATTTTTTCTTATCTGAACTTTTTCAATTTAGAAGAATGACTAATCTGCTAGTAGAAGGACTAGCTCGGTCTCCACCTACCTAGTTGGTCGTCTTCACCTATGGTCGATCTAGAAGATCGTCCAGGCTGGAGAACCAAAATTTACAGAGTGGATGCTGATCATTTTGCTTGTTGAAGTAGGTTGATGATATGAAGTAGGTAGCCCGCATCTGCTCTTTAGTTCGGTGAGCATTACGTCCAGTAGTTCAGTTGCAACTAGCTCGACGATAACGAAGATCTTTGGGCTGAGATCGAGGTACAAGTCTACAACAGTTCCAATCTGAAATGCGAATAGAGAGAAGGGTAATCTTTTTAAAAAAGAACTTATCTTTTCTATGATACATGAAAAGTCACAAGCATAACACACACAGAAGATGCCGGATCAAATGGAAATCGCTAAACATCCCTACATGGGTCCTCTCCGGCTCACCACCCCTTCTATAAATTGGAGCTGGGTCCTGGAACACCAAAATGCCAGACTTCCACATGGCAATTATTGTGGCCAATCCTCTGTTGCGCCCATTACCAGTGAAAAGCACTTGCAAAATGAAGTCCACACTGATCGAAATTATATCCAGTGGAGACCTTCCTATGCTTAAGTCAGTGGAGAGTGGTGAATAATAGATAAATATTTAGAGTAATAGAGTTTCAGCTCCAAAGAGTCCTTACCAAATGTTATTCATTTATCTTCTTTTATAGATGAGTTGTTGGTAACCATTTATGATAGTTAAATACGTGGATTCTGCTTATCTTGACATTATGTGATTGTGGGATGGATGATTATACCCGTCACTGATCATGTTCTGGCCATTATGCACTTTCTACGCTAACGATTTCTGATAAACTGACTCTATATCGATAGTCTAAATATGTCGACTATATGTCGGTAATTGTAGAAGTCTGAATGATCAACGATCGATAACTCTGATATGCCGATGGTCATCAATTTAGAACCAGTTAAGTTGTCGCAGTCAGAGTTTATTTAGGATGGTTGAGAATAGCCGACTGTTAGTCGGCCAATCGATTGTAGTCGATGGTTAATGCTCATCAGACCGATTGAAAGTCAGAATCAGAGGAGTCAGCTGAATTGCCCCAACAGTTGCCCCCCACTTCTGAGTCCAAGATAGTCTGACATATAGATTGTCACGTAGTCTGACATGTTAGACGAAGAGAGTTGCCACATATTGCCTCGAGCCCTGATTCGACTGCAAGCATTAAAGATTTTTTCAAAAAATGAAAGGTTTCCAACCGTTTTGTCATTTTGATAACTGTGAGATCATCATTGGGGTATCGCTTTGAGAAGATAGTTTGAAATTCGACGATCGATGAATCAAGATGATTCGATTTTGACTAGTCAATTTCGACCATATGTCCAGATGTTATTGGCTCTGTGCCGTTCATGCAGACAGTGATGAGATGGCATGATTGATGTGTCTTAAATTTACTGTAAGCGTATAGTGTACAATGTAGCATGTCCGACGAGTACAAGTCGATCCCACGAGAAATTAGATTTTAAATTATATTTAAATACTTGCTCAGACAAGCATTAGAGAAAAAAAAAGAGATTGTTTATTGAATTATGAACTACTAAAGCAGTAAACTAATCAATTATAAAGGTAAATTATCTAAAAGATTTAGGACTTTTGAATCCACTAGATCAATGAATTAGAGAGCCTTCCTATGATTTCTCTTACAATGTTCTTTTATCAATGTGTAAAATATGAACAAGTATGGATCATGAAGAGATTTAACTCAACTATAATTTATCAAGCATTTTATTTTTATCCTAATTAAGAGACTCTTTCTTTCTTTTTTTCTCTTATGTTGTCCAAGCATAGACTATGAAGGGATTCTGACCCAACTATAACCCATCAAGATTTTCATAAGAAAAGTGAAGAAATGGTTTAAAAAATTTTGAGCCTTCTATCAATCATCCACTCTTGTACCGAATTAAGTATGGACTATGAAGAGATTCTGATCCAACGATAGCTCATCAAGTCTCTTGACGAGAGAGATGAAGAGAGAAAGATTTTAAAAATTAAAAGCTCGAAAAGAAAAATTCAATAGAGTATGCTTCTATTCATGATCTAGCTTTATCGCAAACTCCAGAGAGATTGCTTAGCCAGACATAATTGATTTGAAGTAAAAAATAAAATAAAGACTAATTTTATTTGCTGAAATTGAACTTGTAAAAATTAAAAATTACATAATTAAAAGATATAAAAATTTAAACTATCATATTACAGAAATTAAAATTATAAAAATTAAATAGAAAGAAAATAACTAATTTATTGTTGAATAAAAATTCTGATACAAAAATTTTCAACTCCTAAGCCATTAACAAGGTTTGGAGTTTGAACAGAAAATAAAATAAAATTTCTTACAGAACTAGGCTTCTCTCCTTCTCTTGGTTTGGGACCAACCTCCCCTTGGCTGACTGTCCTTCTCGTGTGTTGGAAGGATGGAAGAAAGTGGGAACAAGGTGGTTAAAAAATTTTAAAGATGGGTATGTCTGCCTGTCACACAGACTCCCAACAATAATTATGGTGTGGAGGGCGATATCTTCAAAAGGAGGTATGTAGGCTTTTTTGTAGGTGACTGGAGGGGAGAGGTTTTATATTTTTTTAGATGTGGGACTAATGAAGATTAGGAAATGAATGGATGAGATTTGAGAACAAGGAGGAAAAGGCAAGCCATTCAATTTTAAATCTCTCTTAAAAAAAATCTCGATCGTGATATCTCTGATTCTATTTCTGTGTGAAGGATGCGTGAAGCTGCATGTCTATTCTCTGGCCCGATGCCTGCTCGCATGGAGCCCATGGTCCCGCATGGCATCTGTCGTATTGTTTACTCATTTGAATTTAATTTGTGCAAGCAACGCCCAAGTCCAAAGAACATCGTTGGTCCCGTTTGAAGCCCAAGTCCACATGCTTGATTGAACTCCATTTGTTTAAAACAAGCCGCCAAGAACATGTGAAAACTATTACTGTATCCTTCAAGGCTCATCATTTTCCTATGGACCAAGTGGTCTATGGTGGACCACCAACTTGCATATTGGATTGGATTGACTCTCGACTTTGAATTTAATTTCATTTTAACTCTATTTTTGATCTCGTTTGATCCCTCTAAGCCTGGTGCAGCTCTTTTCTATAAAATATACGAAAAAGTATCAATTTTAAAAAAATAAAGATAATATGATTCATAAATTAATACTTCTATGAGCAAATTTATACACTTATTAGTGATCTGAGGGTAGGTGCATCGAACCATCCGATCAATGGACAGTTTTGATGTAGCCATGTGTCGAAATCTAGAGAAGTCTTGATTTGAATAATCTCATCCAGACCATTGAAGGGTCCTATATATATAATGTCACTTTTTTTTAGACTTTTTGCTTTTGCATTCGTCATTTTTTTCTGCAATAGAAGGTTCTGCCCTAGGTGCTGAGAGTTTTCTCTGTTCATGTCATTTCATAGTTCCAGATCAAGTTCTCATTTCTTCTTCTTAGTTTTTTTTTTCTTTTCTTCTTCTTTTAAGTTCTTTCATTTTCATCTTCTTCTCCGATCGATAATTCTCCTTCGGATCCAGAGACAGAGATTTCTTTCTTGTCCGGACCCAATATCAATCGGTTTCAAGAATAGTATTGTATCCCGAAACAATTTCAGCTCTTTATTCTTGATCTGGATGGTTAGATAAACTCTCATCCTTCGGATCAAGTCGTGTTCTATATATATAGAGGATCTTTGAGTCGATATTCGATTTTTGATTCCAGAGTTCGTTCGAAATCTTCTTGACTATTATCGTCTTTGCCCTCTCAACTAGCTCCAAACTCCATTCGGCTGATAATCAGCTTTGCTCTGTTGTGTCATCTTATTCCGATCAATCTTCATCCTTCTCTTTTTCAAGCTTTTTTCATCCTTCATCCTCATCCCAATGTCAAGGGTTGGAGATTTTTCAACTCGAGGAAGGGTCTATCTTTTATTTTTGATCTTCCATCATCTATTCATGGGTGAAAGAATCAATTTTTCTTTGTTTCTTCTTCATTTTCTTGGAGCTTTCCTTCATCCTGAGACGATCCGAGAACTGACCCCAATGAACATAGTCGGGTCGACATCATTGATCGAAAGAATTTTCTCCGACTTAAAGATACGGAAGTCCCAGCACAGTGAGAGCTGATGACAGAGTAGGCTCTCTATGATGTCAGAGTTAGTTTAGTAACTTCTTTAGGTATAGCATAATCAATCACTTTATTTTTTGTTTGCTTTTGAACTTTGTACTGAACTTCTGTCTTTTGATTGCAACTATGCGGTCGACAGTATGAGTTTCAGCTACCAACATTCGTCTTCATGCTGCTAAGAAGAGAGCAGCGACTGACATCGGGTCATCCCAAATGATGAAGAGAAGTTGAGTTGACTCTGAGTCGGTACCGACGAGGGAGTTCGATGTTTCATCGGTGATAGCTCCCGGCACCGAGCCAGTTATAGCATTGTCAGCTTCGACAATGCTTCCTCCAATTAAAGTGCCATCGGCTAGAGTTGAGATGGTAAGAGATGAAGATACCGCACCAGAACCACCAGTGGCTCCATCAGTGGGGGTTCGGGTTGAATCTGCAGTCACGGTCGAACCAGAACTATATGCTACTGTGCAAGTCATTCCTCAAGTAGTGCGATCTCGAGCATAGTCAAGCACCGACTTTATGATGGTTTTGAGTGAACGACCGCTGATCAGAGAGCGAAAAAAAGCATCGGCTACTTCCGTCGATAATGGATCATCGATGAATTTTTCCACCCTCTTTGACATCTGAATTTCGATCGGTGAGTCAGCTTTGGCCAATCTGACTTTGGTCAAACGACTGATCGAGGCAGCTCTTCTCCTGACCGACAGGGAGAGTAGAAAATATCGGACAGTCTGAAATATTTTCTTCTTTTTACCCGACGATGCTTGGGGTAAGTTGACGATACTTTTTTTTTCTTTTTTTTTTGACTTATCTTTTTTTTTTTCAGTTGGCACACGATATGAACGTCTTGGAGTGTGGGTATCAAAAATTTATCGAGCTTCGTTATGCATGGATGGATAAGGTTGCTATCGCCAACATCGAGAAGCTGCTACCATCAAACAACTTCAAGTGACAGCTGAACGGGAGAAGATGCTCCAGGAAGAGATATCCTGCATGACGGCTGAACTGCAGTCCTCCAAAGCGAATTTGGGTTGGCTCAATAGAGCATCACATCTCTAGAATCTCAGATCAAAAGCAAGAAGCATTCAATCAATCGACTCCGGAGAGAAAGGGACGGATGCATAGAAGAACTCGAGGAAGAGCATGGAAGGCATCGAGCCACCAAGGAGAGGTTGGCAATGGCCGATGCAGAGTCAGCCTCCACCAAGGAAGAAGCTGAATCGATGAAAGGTGCTCTGAATCTGACCATCGAGAATTCAAAGAATCACAGGAATACAAAGATAAAATTCTCGAGGGTGAATTCATCTCCTACTATGTCGGATATGAAGACGACAGAGATACAGTAGGAAAATTATATCCGAACTTGGATCTGAGCAGCATTGTCGCTCCTAATTTGGGAGAAGAGGTTGCTGAGGAGACCACCACATCGAACGAAGATGCACTGACTGCACTAGAACCTGCTCCAACTACCAAAATTATACCAGAGCAAGGTGAAGAAGAAGCTGATTGATGATCGATGTAATATTTTTCTTTTTTTCTTTTTTATAATTGAACAATAAGTCTAATTTTGTAATCAGACCTTGGATTTAATTTTGTAATCTCTTCTCTAACGAATGAAAAAAAATTTTCTAAGTATGAAATCTCTTTTTATACTTGTACTGTCAATGTCGTTAAATAACAGTCAGATTACCGATCATCAATCGGTGAATTGAATGTCTACCAATAATCGTAGTAGAGTTTGTCCGCTAGTCGGGTGTCAGTCGACTTAGCTTATATACTCTTTAGGTATTTGATAGATGGTGATAAGCTAAATATCCTTCGACTAACCGTAGTCAAGTCGGTGTATTTCTTACTCGATCGGGATTGAGTCGGCATAAAATTTTACTTAGTTAAAGCTAAGTTGGCATGAATAGTCATTCGACTTAAGTCAATTTTTATAATAAAAAATTGAGATATAGTTGGTACAAGCTGATCGATTATTTATCGATTTGATGGTGCCATTTGACTTAAGTTGATGTTTAAGTAGAAAATTGAAATATAGTCGATACAAGTTGACCGATTATTTGTCAGTTTGATACCATTTTTGTAGATGACTTGTAGTTGATTGAAGATTTCAAGATTCAGAGTCTCAATGCTTCATTCTGAATATCATACATATGAACAACTTTATTGATAATATATCTTCAAATTATCGATATTCCAAGTTTGAGGGATAGTCATCCCATCAAGGATTTCTAGTTGATATGCATCCGAATAAAGTATCTCGATTACTCTATAGGGTCCTTTCCAGTTTGAAGATAATTTTTCTTGTTCCAAAGATTTTGAAACTTTTACTTTTCTTAAGATCAGATCTCCTGAACGAAAGATCTTCGGCTTGATTTTTGCATTATAATATCAGACTACTCTCTGTCGATATGTTGCCATTAGAACTTGAGCTTGCTGTCGGACTTTCAAAAGTAAGTCTAAGTCGGCTCTCCGATATTTAGAATTGCTCGACTCATCATATTGTTCGTCTCTTACTAATGGCAATCCGATCTCAAGTGAAATTATCGCCTCCATTCCATAGGCTAAGTTGAATGACGATTCTCCTATCGGTATACGAGGAGTTATCCGATATACCCATAAGATCGGATATAATTCTTTCATCCAGAGGCCTTTAGCTTCATTCAGTCTAGTCTTGAGATCATGTAGAATTATTTGGTTTGTTACCTCCACTTCACCATTGGACTGTGGATGATCGACTGAGGTGAGCTTGTGCGTAATATGAAATTTTACATAAAATTCTTTAAAATTCTGATTGTCAAATTATCGATCATTATCGATGATAATGATGTGTGGTAGATCGAATCTACATATGATTGATTTCTGAATAAAGTCTTTCATCTTACTTTCAATGATTTTATGCCAAGGGTTCAGCTTCTAACTATTTGGTAGAGTAATCAATGGCAATCACTATAAACTTTCTCTGACCAGATGCTAGAGGAAAAGGATCAAGTATGTCGATTCTCCATTGTGCGAAGGGCCATGGTGCAATAATTGATGTCAGCTGGCTGGCTGGTTGATGTTGTATATTAGTATATTTTTAATATGGTTCATATCTTTGAACAAGTTCAACTACATTTTTTTTATGGTGGGCCAATAATATTCTTGTCGTAAGATTTTATAAACCAATGATTTATCCCTCAAGTAATTTTCATAAATTTCTTTATGAACTTTTCAGAGTGCATAGTCGGCATCCGTTGGTCTCAAACACTTTAGTAAAGAAAGAGAGAATAACTTTTTATAGAGTTATCCATTCATCAAAATATATTGTGAGGCCATCCACCATAGTCGTTTGGCTTCTAAAGGATCTGCAGGTAGAATTCCATTAGTCAAATACTAGATGATTGGATCCATCCAGCTTGGCTCGTCATTGATTTGTAGCACTTCTTTGATTTTATCAATACTCGGTTATTCAAGACATTCAACGAACGTCTGACCAAATGAGCTGAAGGAAGTAATTGTGAGTCAAGAAAGTGCATCAACTCGAGCATTCTCTACTCTTGAAATGTGAGAGATCTCAAAATATTTCAGAGTCGATGTAAGATCTTTCACTTTCTAAAGTTACTTCATCATAATAAGGTCTCGAACTTTAAATTCATTCTTAATTTGTCTGATAATCAATTGTGAGTCGGTGAAGACCTTCAAGTCATTGATGTCAAATTTTTTGGCAATCTTCAAGCCGGCTAGAAGAGCTTCATATCTAGCTTGGTTATTCGAGGCTTTAAAATTAAACTGAAGGGCATATTCAGTTATAATCTCTTCGAAATTGGTGAGGATGAGATCGGCACCACTGCCTTATACGTTGGATGCTCCATCAATATATAGCACCCACATCGATGCTAGTTGGTCTCAGGGGTTTCAATTTACTTCGATTTGTCATTGAGTTCATCCTTAAGATTATTATCAGATATGGTGCACTCGACGATAAAGTCAATCAAAACTTGTACCTTCATTGACGGTCGCAGATGATATTGAATATCAAACTCATTGAGTTTTATTGCCCATTTCGTCATTCGACCTGAAGTATCAGGTCGGTATAGAATTGCCTTCAATGGCTGATCTGTCAAGATAATTATTGGATGTGGTTGGAAGCACAGATGAAATCATTGTGATGATATGATCAGAGCGTAGATCATTTTTTCACTCTTAAATATCCTATTTTAGTATTATGAAGCACCTTGCTAGTATAATAAATCGATCGTTGAATTCAGTTTTCATCCTCTTACACAAGTACCAAGCTAACCGCCTCTGCTGAAGTCGTCAGATAAAGATATAATGTTTCTCCCATCTTCGATCTTGTGAGCAATGATGGAGATGTCAAATATTTTTTTAGATTCTCGAAGGATTATCAGCACTCATCTGATCATGAAAATTTTTTTGTCTATCTCAAGGTCTTGAAGAAGGGTCAACATCTTTCTGTCGACCTTGAGATGAATTGGCTAAGTACGGCGATCCTTCCATTGAGTTATTATATCTCTTTCTTGGAGCTTGGATACTTCATATTGATGATAGCCTTTATTTTCTCGAGATTAGCTTCAATTTCTCATTGCGTCACGAGAAATCTGAAAAAATTTTCGAAAGTTATCCTGAATGCATACTTAATCGGATTCAATTTCATCTGATGTCGTCGAAGTGTGTCGAAAGCTTTTTTCAAATTTCGAACAAAATCAGAAGTTTGAACATTTTTCACCAGCATATCATCAACATAGACTTTCATGTTACGTCCAATTTATGCTTTGAACAATTTGTTGACCAACCGTTGATAAGTAGCTCCAGCATTCTTTAAACCGAGTGGCATTACTTTGTAATAGTAGATGCTTTTATCGATTATGAAGGCAGTGTATTCTTCATCTTCGGGTGCCATCCGAATGTGATTGTAGCCAGCGAAGGCATCCATAAAGCTCAAAAGTCGATGTCCCGAAGTCACATCAACTAGTTGGTCGATCTTTGGTAAGAAAAAATTATTCTTCGGACAAGCTTCATTTAAATTTGTGTAGTCAATGCAGATTCTCTATTTTTCATTGGCTTTTCTCACCATCACTATATTGGCGAGCCAATCGAGATAATTAGCTTCTCTGATGAAGCCAGCCACGAGGAGCTTGTCGACTTCTTCATCGATGACCTTCTATCTTTCAGGAGTAAAAGATCTTTTCTTCTGTCTCATCGGTCTAACTTTAGGATCAATATTCGGCTGGTAAGTTATTACCTTCAGAAAAATTCTTGGCATATCGGCTGTCGACCAAGCAAAAATATCGATATTTGTTCTTAGTAGATTCATCAGTTGTTGTCGCTCTGGATTAGATAATTATGATCTAATTTGGACCGTCTTCTCTAGATTATCTTCTTTAATAGGATAGAAATCAATAACTCTGCCGGCTCACTCCTTTCTTCATTTTCTCTTTGATCCAATTTATCAACGAATAAAGAGTTTTCAGATTGATTATTCTTTGTAGAGACCATGAAGCAATGTCGAGTAAGTTATTAATCTCCACATATTTTTTTAACTCCATTTTTTATTGAGAATCGGACCAATAAATGATATGTTAAAATTACTGCTCTCAAGGCATTAAGTCTAGGTCGTCCAAGTATGGCATTGTAAGTCGAAAAAATTTGGACGACTGTGAATGTCAGGAGAACGATACTTTATTGTGGATCTTTTCCCGCAATTAGTGGAAGAGTAATTTTTTTTTCTACAATAATTGTATCTTCGATAAAACCGACTAATGGTGTTGAGACTCTTTTGAGTCGATCAGTTGGTAGTCCTATTCGGAAGAAAGTCAAGTAAAAGAGAATATCAGTAGAGCTTTCATTATCGATTAAAATTTTTTTACATCATAGTTTGCTATCGTCGTCGAGACGTCATCGAGATGATGATAGCATCATGATGGAAAGTTTGTAATATCCGAATATCATCTTTCGAAAAAGAGATTGCATTGTCAAGTCATCATTTCTTTGCTGACTCTTCTTCGAAAATTGTCCCCCAGTCCTTCGATCATCTCGAGATTATGTTGATCACTCTCACCATTGATCGATTGTTGATCATTTCCTCAGCTTGTGGTTGAAGCTGTTGGTCGGTGGGAGATTGAGTCAGACGATCTCTTCAAAATTTTTCGAGGTAGCCATGTCAGATCAGGACCTCTATTTCATCCCTTAGTTGAATACATTGTTCGGTATTGTGATTATGATTACGATGAAACTGACAATACTTCTTCTTATCGCCACTCTTCGGTGGCGCTTTCATTGGTGACGGATGTCGAAGGTGCTCCTCTCCTTTAATCTCCATTAAGATCTGTGCATGAAGAGCAAAAAGAGAAGTATAAGAGTCATACCTACTGCCATAGTTGTTCGGTCTTGGACTCCATCGACGGGGTGAAGCTTGCTTATTGATCGTTGATCGATTTGATTCAGTAGGAGCTTTTTTTTTTGTTTCTTTTTCTAATCTTTTTCTTCTGTTTGGTGCTGATCAGAGGTGCCTTCATCCGCATGAATATATTTGTATGCGCGCTCCAAGAGTTCAACATAGATCCGAGGGAGAGTTTTATCCAGAGAGTAGGTGAATCTGGATTTCCTTAGACTTCTCTTCATGGCCGAGATGGCCATATCTTCGTTGAGGTCCTTGACCTCAAATGTAGCCATATTAAAGCGAGCCACGAAGTTTTTCAATGTCTCTATCTTGCCTTGCTTGATGGAAAAGAGACTATCCGATGTTCGTGGCACCTTTCGACCAGTACTAAAATGGGCCATGAAAGAATGTTCGAGCTGCTCGAAAAAATTTATGGTCTCCGACTGAAGCTCAGAATACCAAGCTTGAGCAGTCTTCCGAATAGTTATCGAAAAACAAATATATAGGAGGGTGTCGGTGGCCCTCTAGATCATCATGAAAGCCTTATAACTCTCTAAATGATCAATTGGGTTCGTGGAGCTGTCATATGGCTCCATCTACGGCATTTTGAATCGAGACGAGATCGGTTCGTCCAAGATACGCTGAGAGAGAGGTTGGACAGTGTGAAAGTTGAAGTCGTTGGAGGACTTTCGACCTTCCATCTAAAGTCAGACAAATTGGCGATCGATTTTTTTGAATTTGCATTCGTAGTCATCGAGCCACCGTTACTGAAAAAATCTGAGGGTAGAATCTCCTGAAGAATTTGAGGATGGAGAAGGAGAAGGTGCATGTGGCTATTTCTCCTTCTTGATGCTATGTACATGAGAAGGAGAAGGAGGTCGCTACGAAGGATGAGCGGCATGATGAGAATGTCGAGAACACAGTTGCTCGATTCGATAAGAAAATCGAGACGATCGTCGTTCTAGAGATGAAGAGGATGATTGTCGTGGAGGATGGTAGCTATGCCTGGATGGCACTAAATAAGCCATTGGCTCCTCCATCAGTGGTTGCTGCTATTGCTGTGTCTGTTGTTATTGGAGGATGTGCATCACCTCTGTCAACACCTTCGTTTACTGTATTAGAGCAGCAATTTGTACGTCTGTCATGATTACAAAATGCGAAGAACTGGACTCTGCCAATGGAGGTGGGGGAGAGAGATCTTTCCAATGGGAAGATTGTCTCACGGATCCTGTAGAGTTGTTTTGAGCTCTGATTTTTATCATGATTGCTCGTACTTTTCCTTCCTGGCGTGCCAATCTGTTGTGGCTAATTTTCTATTGCATCTGTTACTGGTGAAGAGCACATGCAAAATGAAGTCCACACTGACCGAAATTATATCCGACGGAGATCCTTCGATACTTAAGTCAGTGGGGAGTGATGAATAACATATGAATATTTAGAGTAACAGAGTTTTAGCTCCAAAGAGTCCTTATCAAATGTTGCACGTTTATCTCTTTTTATAGATGAGTTGTTGGTAACCGTTTGTGATGGTTAAACACGTGGATCCCGTTTATTTCCGCATTATATGATCATGGGACGGACGGTTATATCCGTCACTGATCATATTTTAGCCATTATGTACTTTCTGCGCTGATGGTTTCTAGTAAGCCGACTCTATGTCGATAGTTTGAATATATCGACTATATATCGACAATTGTGGAAGCCCGAATGATAATCGATCGGCAATTCTGATATGTCGATGGTCACTGATTTGGAACTAGTTAAGTTGTCGCAGTCGGAGTTTGTTTGGGATGGTTGAGAATAACCGACTGTTGATCGGCTAATCGATTAATAGTCGATAATTCGTACTCATCAGATCGATTAAAAGTCGAAATCGAAAAAATTCACTGAATTGCTCCAAAAACTCCAAGTTATCGTATCAATACACCATCCACAAGTTGTTGCATCAATAAATAGGTTGACTGGAATTGGTGAATCGGAGCATTAATGGTACCGGTATATTGAAACAAACATGCCAAACTTAGTGCCTGGCACTTCTTCATTCATGCTCTTCTTATTGAAACAAACACGCCAAACTAACATCAGCATAGGAATGATTTGGTGCAGGAACAAACCTATCATGTTTTCCATGTTCTGCTTGTCATACATGCTCTTGTCATAATCCTTTTTTATATAGCACATAATTAATTAGTACGCCGCACGGCTAAACTAATGGATCATTTAAAAAAAATATATATTGAAGAAGAAAGCTTAGCTTATTTGAGATATGCATAACTACAAAGTACATGACCCATATCTTATCTCTACATCTATAAACACAATTACTTATGTGCTAAACCTATTTCTTCAAGGACATTAGTGAGTTTTTTTTTTGTTATTCTATTTTTTTTTTGGTGGACCCCACTTGTGTTTCTTTTGGATGAAAAGGAAAATTTTCGTCATCTTATTGGTGGTTTTTTGCTCACCAGCTAGCGTAGCGCACACCCAACTTGCAACTTGGACCAACTAGTGAGCCAAGTTTAGATTTGGTGGGATCCAGCTAGCACTAACCCCTTGAAGTCAAATTTTTCAGATTGGTTCAGACCGTCCCTGGTCCGGTCTTCCCACTGTCAGACCGCTCACGGGTCCCGTCCCCTAAATTTCCAACAAACAAGTGCTAGGCACGTGCAATACACGTGAGAAACAGCATGGAGGGCTGAGATTCCGTCCAACTCGTACAATTTTTTCATGACTTACCTAAAAAACATCGTAAAAGAAATGTTAACGGCATATGGATTGCCGAATTGAGTTCAAGTTTTACCATCCTACCTAAAACACCCTAACTAACATCAATATTGGACATGTCTCGTTTATCTTTTATATTTTTCTTTGCCCCAGGTCAGAGCGACCGTGGATCTCGTGCTCGTCGCCCTCTCCTCGTTCCCGTCACCGCCCGTCACCCTTCTTCCCCTATTTAAAACCCGCTTCCCGTCACCGTCCCGAGGCCCCTTCCAACCATGAGGCGACCCGGAGGACTCGCCGCGGAATTCGTCGCCATTCTCTCCGCGATCCGATCTCCGACCACCATTTCGATCCCTTCCACCCCGTTTTGATCGGATTTTTTCCCTCCTTTTTCCATCCATTTTCTCCCATTCTTTTCACCGTTCTCGGTGGCGTTTAGATCGTCGATCGGCTCGAGGACTGGATCGGATGCGCGTGGGTGGAGGCGGAGGAGGGGGCGGGCGGCTGGTTCGGGCGTCGCGATGGGTTTCGACGGAGACAGCGACGGCGGTGAGGAGGATGGGATATCGTCGGTGAGGGAGGTGTCGATCAACGGCCTCACGATGAAGACCGCCGAGGTGGAGGCCAAGCTCGATGAGGGCAACATCCAGGAGGCAGAATCGTCGCTGAGGGAAGGGCTCTCCCTCAATTACGAGGTTCCTTTTCTCCTTTCCTTTTCCGACAAAAATCTGATTTATTTAGGGTTCGTTCGCGCGATCTCTCTCATGTTTGATTTTTGAGCGTCTGATCGTGAACAATAATGGTGGTTTTCCTAAGTGGTTTGGTACCATTGGCATAATGAGGCTTTCTTCTTGGAGTACTGAAGCAGAAACTTTTGAGATTTACGAGGGAAATTGGCTCGAAATATGTTGTCAGTGATTGTGGATAAATAAAGACTGAAAATAACCTACATCAGGATATAATTGAATCAATGTCTTCCTTTTTAATAAAATACGTATGTCATTGTGGGAGCTCTAGCACGTGGAAGATTCTGAAGCTGGACTCTAGCATGTGAAGGGTTCTGAAGCTGGAGTGGAGCCTTATATTGCAGAGATGGAAATTCATCATGGAATTGAAAGCTGTTTAGCTCAAAATGTTGTGAGCATATGCAACTTATTTCAAGATATATGTGGAATCTGACTGATTTCACTGATACAATATTAATTTTCAATTGGCACCAACTCTCAGACTTGCGCCAATTTTCTAGCCAGGGCATGTTTGGGTGAGATTGGCATCATTTTGGTAGGTTGGAGACCGAATTGAAGTATATAGTAGTAAAGATTGTCTTTTCCTATAGTTATATTCTTATTTCCCACTTCAAACTATATTTGCATGTATTGGAGTCGCAGAAAGGGCTGATCTAGGTATGGCAGTGGGGGGGAAGCTGTCACTGGTGCTACTAATATGAATACGTGCTCCATAATTATGTATTAATAATATTAACAGGTTCACTATAGTTGATTTCAAATTGGGAAATAGATAAAAGGGGCAGTATGGTATATAGTTTACTGTTTGGATGATTGATGTAGTTTTTTTATCTGATACTAATATCATGCAAGTGGTAGCCTGTGCAAGTTCCCAAAATAGACAATAGTTTTGATCAAGGGTAGGCACACTAATGTTCATGCATATACACAGTGGGGATAAATTCAGTAAGTTAGAGGAAGCTTCCACTTATATGAAGGTATATAATTTAAGTTTTCAATAATCATTATCAGTGTCCAAGAACAGCTGGGATACGCATGGTTCCTAAACCAAGGAACTATTTGGATGGGGAACCTTCTATTTTTCTGGAACAAGGTCTTAGAGCATCTATGACTTAGTGGAAACTATGCACATGCAATCTGTTCTTGTTTGCTTTTTATGTTTATTTCTCCAAGCGTTAAGAATTCAATCTGCCTAGAAGGTGCTGTATTGACTGGAGAGAAATCAGCTCCTTGGACACATTTGATCTCAGGTATCTCCAAACTGGATTGTCTTAGTTTATCCTAACTGGGGTGGTTGCATTTTGACATTTGGATGGCTTGACATATCCGCAGATCAACCTTTTAGTTAATTTTTGGCTTCTATGTTTCTCTTCATTTTTGTTGTTATTCATTCTGCTGTGCCCTGATGTTTCCATGTACCATATTCGCCTGGGACTGAATTGGCACATGCCACAGTACTAGGATTTAAACCCTTGCTTGTCTCTTTAAATTCAAAACCAATTGAGTTTATCATTATTTACGGTATAAAGGAGACCTTAGAAAACTCACCATTAATTTAGCAAAAATAATAGTGCACCCTAATTTCATTAGAATTATAATAGGGCAGAGCTAGCAAATATCTTGTTAATGTAAAAAGGCTATTGATTTGATTGAACACAACCAGCAGGGAAACCCCTTTTCTTATCATTCATTAGACCATGGAAAAGTGATTTGATATTGTAATATTTGCCAAAAAGTATGGAGCTTACATGAGATGTGCAAGAAACCCTTGTGTAAAGGGAATGGTGTAACTAATACTCATACACATACTATTTGTGTGTGTTTATGTTATGCATGTAATCTATAGAAGTTCTTATTGGTGGAATTTTTATTGACTTTGACTACGTTTATCAAGTTGCAAGAAAAAAAGGGTAAGTAAAATTTCATTTTATTTTGATTACAAGTCAAGTATCTGAATAAGCTTTAGGACAAGCTTTATGCAGTGGAAACATTTGATGTCAAGAAAAATTTGATTTACTATATCCAATAGCTGAAAGATTTCAACACATTGCATAATATCGAAAGAATTAGAAGAATTGTATTCCATGCATTGTTCATTATACCGACTCATACTGCTCGGCACAATGTGTACTATAGCATGTCAGTATGATACAAAGGTTTGATATAGCGTAGAGTCCTATCTGGCATGTACCTGGTAGAACTGACCGGTTATGTTTGTATTGACCTATACTGCCTGATTTTTTGGGAGATACCGTAGCTGGGCATGGGAAAAGGGTCTTTTGATTCTGTGTCAGTATGGGGATATACAGCACTGTACCAATAAGGTGCCAGTATGGTACCCAGTACCAGTATAGCAAACTTTGATGCCATGAGAAGGCCCTTTCAAAGAAAGTTACAAGTTGCAATAAATAGAAGTATGTGTAATCAGAGAAAAATGGAGGGAAGTCTAGATGCTTATTGTAAGTAATGCAATCATCACAGGTTCGCAACTTGTCATGGGATACAGATGGAGTTATACACTTCGCATCAGTGGAATGCAAAGACCATTTTCTAGGCGTAGGCACAGAGTCATGTTTATGAATAAGGTTGAGGTAGGCTTAAGTTAATCATGGAAACATTTTGTAGCCACGAACATTATTTGCATTTAATTGTCTCAAATGTTGGTAATGGAAACAATACTCATGCATTGCCAAATGAAGACTTGCCATCTTGGGTTGTTGAAAGGTTAGAGTAATATTGTTGCCTTCACTTCCCTCGGACAACTAAGATTCTAGAATTATTTTCCTCCATTTTGCTTGTCAGTCAGATTTAATTCGTTAACTAAAAGTTAACAGGATTTGACTTAACAAGCAGATTTGTTTCATTGGCTAAAATTTAATGAAGCTTGACTAAACAACCACCTATGCAACAACGTAAATCATGTGTTCTATATGACTTTCATTCGCCCTTTTGCTCCCTCAATCTTATTCTCTGTACTGTATTGAACTATGATTAATATGAAACATTTTGTCCTTCCTTGGCTGACACAACACTACTCCTTTGCACAGTTGTGGCATTGATGCCCTTGGATTTTGATGTTCAATGACTAAAATAATTTATTACCATGCTGATTTTGCTCGTTGTATTTTAGGCTTTAAACTATGGGTACTTGGACTTTGAACTTCTAATTTTGCTTATCAGATTTGCTAATCTTTAGCTTGTATTGGTGCCCTCTCTCTCTCTCTCTCTCTGTCTCTCTCTCTCTCTCTCTCTCTCTCTCTCTCTGTGTCTCTTATTTGCCACTTGCTCTTGCTCTTGGCAGCAGTTTCTGCTAGGCATGCGTTCGAGACTTGAGATCTTGAAGCAAATGAGAATAAGCTTCACTATGCCAGATATTAGGCTTAAAGAATAAACAATGGTAGCTAGTATTATTGAACTGTAATGACTTTCAACATCTTAATGTGTGAGATAATTTTGATAACTCATGATCTTAAAAGGCATAAAATATTGCTATGTAAGTTGTTTACCATGGCAAAAGTTTTATATGCAATGTAGTTGTGGTGATTCAGAATTTGATCCTGAAGGTCCAGCATATTTCTTCCTAAATGATGTTCTGCATATTTATCTCTTCTTTCTTGCATTGATTGAAAAATATAGATTTGTTTTTAAGGCATGCTTTTTGCTATTATATGGTGATACATGATTGACCCTATTGTCTTGCATGCATGTTTTCTTGAAATAATCAAGGAAGCAAGAGCACTCCTTGGGAGGCTGGAATATCAGAGAGGCAATGTGGAATCTGCTCTTCGTGTATTTGATGGAATAGACCTCCAGACCGCCATACAGCGTTTGCAACCCACCTTCTCTGAAAAACCTGCTTCAAGGCGGAACCGCTCACGTACTGAGTCAATACACCAGGTGTCTCAGCATGCTGCTAGCCTTGTCCTTGAAGCCATATACTTGAAGTCCATGTCCCTTCAAAGACTCAACAAAGCCACTGGTATTGATTCAAAATTATTTATGACCGGATTTATTACAAAACTCCCATGAAGATACATTAACTTAGCTTTTCCTCTTTTATTGTTTTATTTGTTTTTTCTATCGCATTCTTGTTACATTAACAGGAAAGCACGGATTTTTAAGAAAGATTTCTTGTTTGTTGCAGAAGCTGCTCAGGAATGTAAAAGTGTCCTTGATGCTGTGGAAAAAATATTCCAACATGGTATACCAGATGTTCTGGTGGAACAAAAGTTACAGGAAACTGTTAGTAAGGCTGTGGAGGTCCTTCCAGAACTATGGAAGCAAGCTGGGCGCCATCAGGAAGCTTTAGCTTCTTACAGACGCGCTCTTCTCAGCCAGTGGAACCTTGATGAAGAATGCTGTGTAAGGATTCAGAAAAGGTTTGCTGTATTTTTGTTGTACGGTGGTGTAGAAGCTAGCCCACCCAGTTTGGCTTCCCAAATTGAAGGTTCGTTCATTCCTAAGAACAATCTGGAAGAGGCGATTTTACTTTTAATGATTTTGCTAAGGAAATGGTACCTTGGTAAGACTGAATGGGATCCTTCAGTGATGGAGCACTTTACTTTTGCTCTATCCCTATGCGGCGAGACTTCTGTATTGGGAAGGCACTTTGAAGAGGTCATGCCTGGAATATATCCACGCTGTGAAAGGTGGTACAGTTTGGCTCTTTGTTACAGTGGAGCAGGGCAGAGCAGATCTGCTTTGAATTTGTTGAGAAAGTCTTTAAACAGGCATGAAAGCCCTAATGATATAATGGCATTGTTATTGGCTGCTAAGATCTGTAGTGAGGATTGTCTTCTTGCTTCAGAGGGAGTAGAATATGCCAGGAGAGCTATCACAAATGCTCGCAGCGTAGATGAGCATCTAAAGTGTGTAGCTCTCCGTTTCTTGGGTATTTGTTTGGGGAAGCAAGCTAAAATTGCTTTGTCAGACCACGAGAGGACTCGCTTGCAAGCTGAGGCTTTAAGGTCACTAGATGAGGCAATTGCACTTGACCGCAATAACCCAGACTTGATTTTTGACTTAGGCCTCGAATATGCTGAGCAGCGCAATATGAATGCTGCACTCCGATGTGCAAAAGAGTTTATTGATGCAACTGGTGGATCTATATCTAAAGGTTGGCGTTTGCTTGCTTTGGTTCTGTCTGCTCAACAACGATATTCAGAGGCTGAAGTTGTTACTGATGCTGCATTAGATGAGACTGCAAAGTGGGAACAGGGACCACTACTCAGAATTAAGGCTAAATTGAAAGTAGCTCAATTGTTGCCAACAGATGCAGTTGAATCATATCGTTTCTTGCTTGCGCTTGTTCAAGCCCAAAGAAAGGCCTTTGGATCTTCCAAGAACAGCACTAAGGTTTGCCTTGTTTCTGAGTTATATAGATTTTTTTCCAATTTTTTTTTTTATACATTTTCTTGCTCTTCTTTCTTCAGCATGTTCATATGATTTTATCTACTACTCACATCCACTTTGCTATGATTTCTGACATTTGATTTAGAAGATTTGTTCAAGCCCAAAATGGTAGAGGTCCACTTTTTCATTTTATGGTTCATAATCTGAAGGATGTCCCATACAAATGGGCACCACTTCTCTCTTCTCCTCTCAGTGCATGTGCCTGCCTTTTTTTAAGCACAAGTGCAACTGCTAACCCCAGTTTTTGGCTTTTAATTGGTTGAAAGAATCATTTGGGAAAATCACTTGTGATGGTATATATGGTGCAACTGAGATTTTTGGAGGGCTTGATGGAGCCAAGGGGCTCAGTTTTGGATCAAAGGGATGGAAAGAGAAGGGAAGGACCTGCGCTGTTGTGGACAGAAGTTGTTAGAAAGCATGTTGAAAAAGCTTAGAATGACAGCAAATATAACCTTGAATTTATATGACTCTGAAAAATAATCTGCAAAACCAACTCAAATAGTTGGCATAAGGCTAATAATTATAAGCAG
Source organism: Elaeis guineensis (assembly GCF_000442705.2). Taxonomy (NCBI): domain Eukaryota; kingdom Viridiplantae; phylum Streptophyta; class Magnoliopsida; order Arecales; family Arecaceae; genus Elaeis; species Elaeis guineensis. Next base: position 21,002,266 of record NC_026002.2, read on the forward strand.
TTGAAAAGAAAAGAAGACACAACAACTTTGTATCCTCTAATCCATTTCTGGCTTGTTCTTGTTGGCATACAACATTGAAAATTCTGTGTGGAGATTAGATTATTATATGAAATAGTGATTAGATTTGAACTTTGGGTTTAGATTAAGTACTAACAAGAGTGGAATGTGCTAAAGAGTATATAGGGGTAACATGCTGTTTCCTTTGCTACTGTTATCTGTATTATATAGAGTCAAGTGTGGACTATTGTAAATTTGGACACAAGTTGCAGAGCCTTTTGGATGGTGATGCCATTTTGACCAGCTGAAATTAGGGTAGATGGTTATTGTCAACTGCATGTGTTCTTAGTTTGTGTTCTGTTATACATGGTTGGAATTTTATGTTGATGAATTCCTCTGTTGATCAAAACAATATCTGGAATAGGGGCTATGGATTGAAAATTTTGTCTTGAACATTGTGCCCACGAGAATTAGCTGTTATTAGTAGTTCACAGGAGTAGCATGCTGGTCCAATTTGCTATGTGTTGCCTGCAGCACCATATAGAGGTAAGTGTAAGCTATTTAAAATACTGTACATTGTCCACAAGCTTTTCAGATAGTGATGCCTCTAGCGGATAATGCTTGATGGTTATTGTTATGGATTCATGAAAAGAAAGATAGTGTTTGTGCTCCCAATTGGTTTCTTAGTTGTCTTGGTGAAATGCCATGATTGATTGATTTTTGTGGTGATTGGAATGATAAATGATATGTTTATGAGTTTGGAATATTTTGGCTTTCAGTAAGCACCACCTGGAACTGGCTGTGCTGGTGAGTTTATATGAGTAGTGTCTGTTACATTCTGCAACCTGTTGTCTATAGTGAACAAGTGCAGGCTGTTCTAAAAGTCATTTATAGTCCTCAGAGGCTTCAAATTATCTCTTCTCAAGAGATCTCACCATCTAGAGTTTGATTTGGTACTCCCACACATGAAAAAACCAAATCTTAGGTCAAGCAGTCCTTACTTACCTTTTTCTCTCTTCTTCTCTCTCTTTTTATTTTTTCTTCTCTTTTTTTTTAATTTTTTTCAAAGTTTTTTTGCTTAATCCTCACTTATCCCATGCCCAAATGCTAGGATATCTGCATCAAAATCTATAGGGGGTGCCCCTATAAATAGGAAATGAAGAGGTGCATGGGTCTCCTAAGGGGCACCAACTCTTGATGCTCCACCTTCTCACATGGAGAAATGAATCCTCATGTAAGAATAAATGGTGTGGAGGAGTCTCAAGTGTAGAAAAACTCCTCCTCTTCCACATCCATAAATATCATATGTTAATGATGTGTAAAAGAAATAAATGGAGTGGGAAACAAAGAGATGCATTAAAAGAAAGACTCTTCTTTTACCACACTCATAAATTTTGGCATTGAATTTAGGTGGGTGGCATAGAGAACTTCTTTCACACATGAAACACTTCTATGTAAAGGCAAGAAATCAATTAAATATAGATCTAATCTAATTAGGTTTAAGGCAACAGGTTAAGTCTAGCTCAAATACTCTGAACTAACCAAATTAGGAACATGGATTAACACAATGTACTAGCATATCAAATTAACCCTTGGAACTTATAATAAGTTCAAATAAAATTAGATCAAGATTAAATTTTAAAGTATGTGACCTATTGGATTCCAAATTCCAAATAAATGTGATAAAACTTGATGATCATGGTAATGGACTTGTCAAAAAGAAAATAGAGGTAGCAAGTTTCTATCCCTGTATAATTAGCTTTTTGATCGTTTTTGGTGGGATTCCATTTTGCTGGACTTTGTGATGATCAGGATCAAGGTTCACTATACCGGTACCGGACGGCGTGCCGGTGCCGGACTGGTACGGTACGGTACCGGTACCGTACCGTACCGACACTCGGTATGCCCAAGCGTACCGGTCCGGTACCGGTACACAATATTTTTTTCGATTTTTATTTTTTTTGGATTTTTGAAGTTAATAATTGATAAATACAACCTCAATATGTCATTATATTGCATATTATTGACATATTTGGGTTCAATTTGGAGTTAGATTGTGGTACAAAGACTCTTGATCCAAAATTTCAAACATATATTTATTTACATTATATTTCAACTGTGTCATCTTAAAACTAAAGAAAAAATATATAAAATATGCATTAAAATGTATCTAAATATTTAAATACAAAGTGCAATAACTGATATACGAAGCTTAAGATGTACTCTGCATTTAATTTCTTGTCGAGTGTCTGTGACGCTCGTTGATGTTTGGATCATCAATATAGTCTGAAGGGACATCAGTCTAACCCTCTAGCCAAGCTGCACCGTACTCTCGAATATTCATCATCCCATAAGGCATCCTCTCTGGATTGTAAGACATCTCAGATCTCTCGCTAAAATTTTGATTTTGAGAAGTATCCTCGAGATGATGGTACAGTTGTGGAGAAGCCCATCCAAATATGCCAGTAGCAAAATCTGATCCGTAAGATGCTCCAGGTTGCATAGGGTAGTAACCACTAGAAGATGATGCCTCGGATGCACCATATGCATATGGATCATAAGGTGACTGTGGATAATAGGATCCATAATACGAGGATGATTCAGATACATCCATGGACCCTACTCCACGTGCAAGATCGTCCGCAGCTGCATCATGTGCTGGACGACCTCTAGGACCCATTGTTTATATGAAATCGGCTTCCTACGATCTCTACCGACTTGTCCACCATGATCCCTATCTTGTGTGACGTGTAAACTGAGACTCACCGGTGAATCGAATATAATTCTGTGGCTGTGTTTCATAAACGGTGGTCTCCTGTCCTTCAGTTCCTCCCTGATCATCAGATCCATGGCTACTACTACCAAAATTTTTTCTAAAATTTAATTTTTTTTAAATTTTTAAATAAATAAATATTTAAAAAATATATAATTAATGAAAATTAATAATTTTGGTATCATCGTGTAGATCTTCCAAAGATCTATCACATATAATTAAATCATACCAAAATCACAAGATTTTGGCATGATTTTCTCTTATTTTCATTCTTTCTCATTCTTATCTTATTTTTAACAACAAAAATAAAAAATATTTACTAAGAAAATAACACATTATCTAACCTCTGGCCAAAGATCAGCTTCTCCTCGAACCACTCCTGCAATTTGACAGAGTTTTTTTATTTTTTTCTAATTTTTCGGAGGTCTCAATGGTTTCGTTGAGACCTTCATACGCTTCGGGAGTTCTCTGAGACTTCTCAAAGAACTCTAACGCCTCTCAGCAATTTAAAAACTCTCCGACCCCACCCCCGTCTCCGCTCCCCCCTCTCCACTTTTTCCTGTCGGTACGGTTCGGTTCACGCCGAACCGGTACCGAACCGACCATACTGCCCGGTTTTGGAAGGTATGGATGCGAACTGGACCGAACCGGGCGGTTCGGTGCGGTTCGAGGGGGTTTTCGAAAAAAAGGTCCGAACCAGACCGGTAAGGCGCCGGTCCGGCTCGGTACGTCACGTACCGGGCGGTTCGGTCCGGTACGGCGAACCATGATCAGGATGATATCTGAAGTAGGAAGCAGTGTTTGGAAATTTTGGCTTATGGTGAGATTTTGCAAGAGCTGTTTACTTGGGAGTTTGCAGTTTGTTATCTGTGAGATAAAATGATTATGTTGAATGCTATTTTGTTCAGTAACGCTCTGCACTTTGTAACAGTCAACTTGGATCATTTGAATGTATTTCGCTCACTGTGTGTGATCTAGCAGGAACACACATTAATTAAAAGTTCATAGCATGTATATTTCTAGTTCTGTAACTATAGCTTTTCCATGTGGTGCCTCATTGTTTGATTCTGCGCTGGATATGGAGAAAATCTCTGATAGACAGGAAATGGAAGGTGTTAAATTTCGCTGCAACCACAAAATTTATCCTGTATAGATGTGGTTTGCTAGACAAATCACTAATGTCATCGTATTCGCCAAACACTTGATTTGCTTTAGCCTTGTAGAAACATTTTAAGAACTTCCATTTAAATTTGCATGGGTCTTCTTTTTTTAGACCATCTTATGTAAATTTGAGTCCTCTCTTGTTTACCAAATGTTCCTTCATTGTTCAGCTTAGACGTGTTGGCTTTTTCCACCTTTTTCTTGCCTACAGTTTGTTGGTTGCTACCTTTTTACTTGATGATCTCTCAAAGTTTTGTTTCACTGTGTGAATATATAGTGGTGAATCTTTTAAATACGTATCTAATTCATGGACAACATTAATCGTCGGTTTGGTACGAAGGATAGATTGGAGGAAAGATGGATAGAGGACGAAGGATGGAAAATCCATCCATCCTCTTATATGTTTGGTAAAGCATGGGAGGATGGATAAGAATGATTTTCTCTTCTGTTTGGTATAGAAGGAATAAGAGGAATGATGGATGATATTTGTATGATATTTACATTAATTATCTTTTAATAAAAAATTTTAGTATTATTATTATCATCAATTTATAATACTTATTTATACTAAAAAAGTAAACAATGTACAAACTTATAATTTTTATAATTTTTATAATTATATAAAAAATTATATAAATAAATAATTAATTTATAATTTAATTTAAATAGTTAATTGATTTTATATAAATAGTTAATTAAAAATAGTAATAAAAAGAAAAATAAAAGATAATTCTAATTATTTAATTGTAATTATGAAAATTATGTGCTAAAGTTAAAATAATTAGTAATAAAATTTAATAGTATAGGATTAATAGTATAGATAAAATAAAAATATAAATAAATAATATGAATAAAAAAATGAAAAAGTGTTACAGTTTTGTCCAAAAAACTAATGAGGAATAATTTTGTTAATGAAAAACCCACTTGTCAAATGCTCTATCTATCTTTTTGTGCATCCTCTCAATTGGAAGAATACAAATTGGTGAGTCAGGATAGATGGGTAATCCCTCCTTTTTCATCCATCTTCTTTAAAACTTTTTGATTCAAATAATGGATGGAGGCCATCTATTCTTCCATCCTCATCCATCCTCCCTCTCATGATTCCAACCAAACACAGGATAAGAAAAGGGATTGATATTTTTTATTGCTTTCTGTTACGAGTCATGTTGACATAGTATATTTTGCTCCAATATTACTTGCCGAATATTTGTATATTGATATATAGATCTTCAGTAAACCTTAGTAGTATAGGAAAAAAAAGTCCAGTGATACATGCCTGGCAACAGAAAACATAAAAAGTGTTCTTTTCTTTTTCTTCTTTTTTCTTGTGGTGAGGGGATGAATGAACCATAACTAGACAAATTTCCCATTTTTTGGTACTAAGAAAATTCATTTGAATCAAGAAAAAAAAGAATGTGAGAGAGGGAATACATGTGGCTTACTTGTGTGAATCAATTAATCAATCATTGTCTGATGGTTTGGATAGGAAAATTGGATCTGAGAAATGTATTAATTACTTGTATATTGATGCTATGTGTTTGTGCACATGTGCCATAGGAGAAAATTCATAAAATCAGAAAAGAATATCTTTTCTTGTGAACTATAGGAAAATTCACTAAGATCAGGAAAAAGATCGAGAATAAAAAAAATGCATTGTACTGGTATCAGGATTCATACCGATCGGCAGGCGGTATGGCACGGTATTTGTTCGGTATGGTGCAGTACTAACATTTGGTATGCCATTTTGATTTTTTGATTTTTTCAATTTTTCTGTTCTCAATTTTTTTTTGGATTTGTACTTGAAAATTTTATTGGTTTGTTGTCCAGTTTGTGATTTTAACTTTGTTTTGATGTCTTTTTATCATGAAATAAAACTGAGACCTACCCAACCAATGTATTTATAAGTAAAAATATATGCAATGCAACAAATTAAATTAATTTTAATATATTTAAAGTACAAAAAACAGACTAATATTTAAAACTTGTGGAGTGTCAATGTGACTCATAGACATCGAGATCATAATAGTATTTTAGAAGAGCATCACACCGATTCTCCAAGAGATCCATATTGTGATAGGCCTTCATGATCCTTCCGTAATCCACTTGGATAGCTACTTTGGGAGGAGTCATCCGTTTGACTTAAGATTGGGTTGCCATCCAAAGATACTAATAGTAAAATTTGACTTGAAAGATAGCTGAGGCTGTGAAGGATAGTAACTACTTGAGTATGACACCTCAAACGATCCATATGCATATGGATCGTGAGCTGTTAGCATGGAATAGGATCTGATATGTGACTCAGAACCAGATATGTCGAAGGATCCTACTCCACATGCATTGTCATCAGCTATAGTGACATTACATTTTTTGAATGACAATGAGGAGCCTGTCTCCTGTATGCAATGGTGCCCTTGCATGCTCTATCAAGTTGTGCACCATCCTTCCTATCCCGTGTGACATGAGTAAATTGAGACTCACTGATGAATCAAAGATTACTTTAGAGATGCAAGTGATGAATTGTGATGTCTTGTGCCTGCTACCTTTCTGGCCTCTAGATGCATCAATGGATGAACTATCATCATTGATATCGCATGATAATCTAGGCAATCGGTGATCTGATGGTTTGTTGGTCTCTAAATCAGAGTGAACGGATTCCTCCTTGAGTCTCTACAAAGAAGGTGTAGCTGTCTTTTGCCTTTCTTGCTGACCTGAATAGCTGCCTTCTTGCCTTGATTTTGCTGGTAGGGTCGACTAGGTCCTCCACCCTGACTAGATTGGGCATCATGATGGCCTTTCCTTAGCATCTCTTGCTCAAACCGTTCTATGCACTGATCGGCTTCCCTCTAATGCCTGTGGCTAATCGATTGGAAGTGAGCATGGAATATGTCATTTTTACTTGTTTCTCTGCAACCACCTTAGTCTCTTTGGCTGTGAAACTGGCTGCTTGAGGAGGCAATCCTAGCCATCAAGCTCTAGCTCCTACTACGGGCCCTTAAGCCACCTAATCATCAGATCCTCTTCATCTTGCACGAAGTTGTTATTAAGTGGATTGTTCTACTTCAACTCAACTTCCTATTCAATGCACTTCAGTCGTAGATACAGGCTATAGCGGACATATACAAGATCATTCAACCGCTTTTACATTAGATGTTTTGTTGTTTGTTGTGGATGGGAGTGAAAGTAGACCAGTTACGCTTAGTCGCTGGAGGAGACCGTCTGTGGGGGATTTAGATCCTAGATAATAGACGGAAGTGGATCCAACATTTGGTTACAAAAGCATTCAAAAAACTACATATTAGACAATCTTAAATACTTATTGTGTAACATCCAAGCAATAGTTGTATTCCATATCATAAAATTCCCGGATTGATTCTCTGTTTGCTTGCTACAGTTGCTGGGTTGTCAAAGCTAGCGGAGCTCTCCCTAAATATTTTCATCTATGAAAAAGATACATCATATATGGTATATGATATTAATTATTTATATGAATAGGCAAAGTTGACAAAGTTAACTCACCTTATGCAAATATAAGGCAGCGACCTTCGGATCAGGCTCCATCTTATAAATAACATTATGTAGGGTAGCCAAGAGTTCCATATCTATACCTATCCTAGGGATGGTGTACTAGAATCTTGGGTTCAGATAGTAGATTGTCAATATAGTTTACAATTGATTTGGTATAGCAATACTCAAAATACACAATAGTATATGATGAATAGGTATATGAATGAAATTACTTGCTAGATATAGCTTCCTACTCATTTGATAATCTTATCTCTGGTTGATGATATCAATATACTCCTGCATATGCCTAAAGTTTGCTTCCTTGATCTGTGCCTTGGCAATCATCATCACATAGTAAAGGAAGTTCATCTAGGGACATCTCTCACTATCCACTATCCTCAACGCTCTATATAATGGCTTGATAGCCTTCACAATCCTATAAGCCTCTTGCCAAAATTGCTAGCTTGTCACCAAGTCCTCCACATGAGTTTCCTCAGTGCCGACTTGAGCTTACATGCTCTCTTGCCACTCGACACTGACGAACATTTGATGCAGGTCTGCTTTTTTCTCAAGGAGGCAATCAAGTGCAATATGGTTCATCGCAAACGGTGGGACTGCTAACCTCAAGATGTCACCTCTGTATACTTCCTCATCAAAGCAAGCACCCAGGTGTGGTTGGACGTTGTAGATGAACCATGTGATAGATTGGGATGATTCCACAACTTGCTTCACTCTTCGAATCTTTTTGATGTCCATCAACATAAGATCAACAAAATATACAGCATATGTGGTCTAGAATATATGTGACCGCCTATCCATCGAGATCTCTTTGGTGGTTATGTATTTTGGGCCATTATCAATGACCACCTGCATGATATTGTGTTCTCCTACTTGATCAATCAGCTTCTTTATTAATTTGAGATCAATATAGATACCCTTTGGCCTGACGGATCCATACTCATCGGCACCTTAGATGGAGGTGATGATAGATTGGTAGTGCTTGTTGTCTGTCGCTTTAGCTAGGATATGGCTAAGGTGGAACCATGATGCAATGGCTCTCCATATATCCTTCGTGTCCTTTAGTAACATTCTGTTTATCCTCTGCTACTTTGAAGCTCTAATTGGGAAGGCATATAGATCTAGATCCTGAATAGTGGTCCCTGGTGGAATCTTCTTGAAGTGCTTTTCTTTCTTGCTAGCAAAAGTCTCAAACATGGATACTACCTGGCTGCCATCTACATCGATGACCTTCCTAAGGGGATCTTTCTAAACTCTGGATTTACCATGGAGGTTCCAGAACTAGAGACTAACTTGTATTGAGAAGACTCAACTTGAAATCGAGCCTTGTGCCTGGCAATCTCATCCCATTGCTGTTGGTAATTCAGGTTTGCCTAGATGGAAGCCTAAATTTTCTCTTTTTCATCATTGAGCACGGATTTCTCAATCCCCCCGTATCCTTGGGGATATGATGGTGGCTATGCTGCTCGGTGTTCAACCTTCGTCCTCTTCTCAATAGCCATTTGCTTTATTGCTTTGACATTGATAAAGTACTTCATATTGCCCAACCTCTTGCAGGTGTTTCTCAGCACATAGACATGTTAGGATAACCACTGCTCAGATGCCGCTTTAGTCTAGTTATCCTTCTTTCCTAGAACTTTGTGTCGCACCACTTCTATCTCTAGTGGTGTCGGTCTGAGAGTAGGGCCCATAACCCAACTAATATCATGCTCTAGGTTCTTCTTCCTATGTGGATCCATTTTTGTAAATTCGAGCACATTCCAAATTAGTCCAGAAAAATAGTTATACATTATCTACTAGTAATATGATTTTTTAATAATTTTTACACTACATTAAAATAATTTTTAAATAAATTTTAATTAATAAATTATTGTTAAGGTTAAAATGACTATAAAATTTATTTTAATTCGAAATAGTGTAGAACTCTAATAGCGATGCTACATATATTTTTATTTGAGTAATGCTACTTAATTTTTGTTAAAATAGCGAATTTTCTGTATAGTGCAAAAAATTAGTTTTTTATGCCAGAACATATTTTGAATTATCCATATGTAATACTTTTTTTGTTATTTATTTTCGTATTTTTATTTAAAAAATAATTTTTAAATATAAGATATTTAAAAAATTAATTTGCTTCTGATCCACACGACATATTTTTTCAGCCCATGAGGATGCATACAACATTTATTTTTTAAATTTATTCAAATATGGGCTTATTATGGTGTGCACAATCACGTCCAACTTGAATAAATTAACATCAAATTTCGATAGAGAGTAACTTGCATACCCTTAATCAGCATTCGCCGAACCATCTCGAATCGAACAGTTCAGGGCGTTTTGAGCTATATTGGTCATAAATTGGGATGGTTTGGCCGGTCAATTCAGAATATCAGATGAGGGGGAGAAAAAGAGGGAAAGAGAGAGGAGGGGAGGGAGAGAGGGGATGATATTGTTGGAGGGCCAACGGTGGCCCGTCGATGCCGTTGGAGGGCCGTGGAGGTTTGTTGTTGTTCGATAGGGCATTTAATCAAGATATAGAGAGGGGGAGTGACAATATCGAAGGGAGGTGCAGTCGGTGGAGAGGCCAGCAGAGGATACCAGATGGCCGCTGTGGCCATCGGATGGCGGAAAAGGCACGGATGGAGCCATGGCCGCAGTCACTCTTATTCATTGTGTTTTTTTAAAAACGATAATGACTAGTGAAGCCGGTAAACCCATTGCCGGCTTCATTGTGGTCCAGATTTTTTAAAAAAACTTTGTGAACACGGAGCTGCAGGCTACGATTTCGCCATCCCGCTGCCACGGCGGTCTCTCTACCATCTTCCTCTCTCTCTTTTTCTTTCCCTCCCCCTCTCTCTATCTCTTTCGATTGAGATTTGGCGGAGGATGCGGAGGCCTTAGCGGCCCTTCTAGCGTGCCTGCGGCCCGCTTGTGGCCACCGCCGGTGTCTCCTCTGGCCACCTTCCTCCCTCTCCCTCCCTCTCCTCTTTCTCTCTTTTCCTCCTCCCCGATTTGTTTCTTCTCTTCTATGTTAGTTTGTGTTGGTCCGATCTAGTATGGATCCGTACCAATTTGTACTGCCGGTCAGGCGGTATGGGTCTTGGTTCTAGTTCCACGGACCTTGTCCCTAATCATGCTATTACTTTTACTAAAATTTTTTGACAATTATTTTATTTTTTTCATTTTAATCCAAAAATATATTTTTTATTTAAAAAATTATAGACTTAATGAAAAATTATGATTTTGGTGATATTGTGTAGATCATTCATAGATTTATAACATATCTTGAAATCATGCCAAACTCGAAAAATTTGGCATGATCTCCTATTTTTAATGGTATTGCCGATTTTTGTGCTGAAAAAAAAGAGCATGAAATGAGGAGGAAAGGTATTTTTCCTAATTTGAGATTCAATTTGGCATAAAATTGGTGAAATTCGGCTTTTTGGGATTTTTCAGGATTTTAAAAAACTTAGTGTGAGGGTTCAAGAAGGCACGAGAGGCCTCATCACCTCCCTCTCAATTGTTGAAGCAGGGGTGGGGGTGGGGGGATGGGGTAGAGCCTGAATTGACCCTGTACCGGTGTGGACTAGATGGTTCGCACTGGTACGGCTCCAAATTGTCTAGTTCGAAACAATTCTTTTTATTTTTCAAATGAGGAGGAACTGTCCTGGTTCCCCTTTGATGTGGTTTGGTACATCCGGAACTAGCTGATTCAGGGCCGTACGGCAACCTTGATGCAAATGATTATCCTTTTGCCTGAATAAGCAAGTTTACAATAGAACCTATGGGCTTGTGTTCGGTTAAATTGAAGCTGGACCTGAGAATTGTAAAGGGCTTGTATGTTGACAGATGGTATACTTATGTCTATGAGAATACATGTTACCATGCAAGTACATGTGCTCTCATTTTTTTGAGCATGGGCCCATAGTGCCATGGCTCCTATATGTGTGTGACATATTGATCATTTATGATTACATGTGACTGGTGTCATTATATTGGAGATTTTATTTGCATTTTTTGTTTTGAGGATCTTTAATTATTTTCCAACTTTCAAAGGGTGTTGTAGGACCAAAATGACGGTTGGTCATGGAGGGAAGGTTTGCTGTCTTCTTGGAAAAGTTCTTGTTAGTTCTTAATCTCTATTTTGATGTTCCATCAGGTTGAGGATGATAAGGTCACTGAGTTTGAAGTGTGGCAAGGTCTTGCGAATCTATACTCTAGCCTTTCCCATTGGAAAGATGCTGAGATATGCTTGGAGAAGGCTAGGGCACTGAAGCCGTACTCTGCTGCTATACTGCATACAGAAGGTGGATACCAGACTTCTCATCCATGTGATACTCTCTGTCATAGTTTACTGTTTTTTTGGTACTGCTGATCAAATAGAAAGCTTGTGATTTGTCCATAGCTAACAATTTATCGTATGGGATATTTATGTTCATCTTGTGCAAAAGCAGCTTGCTTCCTTCCCGAGGTGGATGTAATTTGGCATAAAGATTGTTAAAAGAAATTCTACATCAAAAAGGAGGAATCTAAAATTCTTGTTATGAAGTAAATTGTTAAATAAGTTTTCTACATTAAACAGAGGAGTTGGCAATCCATGATCCGCATGTTTGCATGCATGTGCATGCCCACACACACATCCCTTCAGCATTCTTAGATTGCCAACTCCTTCATTATGCAAATTTTGTAATGAAGTTGCTAAAATAAATCCTAAATCAAAAAAGTACCTGGCAATTCTAAGAACCCTGTAATGAGGTCTATATGTGCATGCATACAGAAATGTTTCAGTATGAGATTCTTAGATTACTGATTTCTTTTTTCTTGATGTAGATTTCTTTTAACAACTTCACTGCAACAGTATAAGATTGTCAGCTCCTTTTTCTGATGTTGAAAATTTTTTAGCCTTCTTTCATTACAATTGGTGTCCATTGGTTGGAAAAAAACCTATCAATGCATAGAAGTACTACAACTGGTAATTATTGTTTCCTGAAGGTGAAGCTAATCCTGCCAGGAAATCAGCATTCTAAGCTGTATCTTGTTGTTAGCTTCAGTTGTGCTTCATGGATTATTTTAGAAGTATCATTCAAATAGAAAAGCAATGGAAATTCAGATTTGGGATGTTACTCCTAAAAATAAAAAAGCAAGTACATATTCGTCTGAATCTGACACAGTTTTCATTAATGCAATCTAAGTCTTGAATTCTGTGTCAAGTCCTTTTCCTACCTTTATGATACCTTCCAGCTTCACTAAGTTCTGCTTCAACCAAAGAAAGAGTCTTTTTAAAGAGGAAAAGTTAAGCACCAAGATCAAAGGTTGACTTTTGGCCTCCCCATATGTTATCTTTTCTCTTTATTTTTTGTTTATTTTTCTTGTGGGATCTTAGGTTTTTGGAAGGTTTGATCAACTTTCAATGTTACTTGCATGTGTCTGAGCATTAAATGCACAAACAAGTCATTCCTGGTGCTATTATTATAGGTTCCTATTTTAGTATAGTTATATTTATCTTCAAACTGCCGTCTTCTTTTGGCTGGGTTTGTATCAAAATAAAAAGCTCCCTCGTTAAAACTGGGAACAGATTGACAGTCTTTGTTCCTGCGATTTATCAGGTTCTATGTATGAGGTCCGTGGAGAGACTAAAGATGCATTGGCCGCTTACAGCAATGCCCTTTCAATGGAGCTGGACCATGTGCCCTGCAAGGTGTCGATTGGTTCCCTTCTTTCTAAGATAGGCTCAAAATCTTTGCCCGTGGCCAGAAGCTTCCTCTCAGATGCTCTAAGGCTCGAACCCACCAATCAACTTGCCTGGTATTACTTGGGATTGGTTCATAGAAATGAGGGGAGGCTGGCTGATGCAGTGGACTGCTTCCAAGCAGCATCCATGCTAGAAGAATCAGATCCCGTAGAGAGTTTCAGTTCAATCTTATGAGCCTTCAATGCAAGGCTCACCAATTTTTTTCCTTCCTGGTACATAACCAAGAGAATTGAATTTCAGCTGCAGATTGTATTTATAGAGTTTAGTTTGGTGGCTTTTTTTTTTAATTTATTTTTTTACTCTGTAATTGTATCACTGCTGTTGCATCCTGGGCCGTATTTAAATTTAGCTAATGAAAAACCTTTGAAGGCAATTTGTCTTGGTTGTCTCTAGAGTAGTAGAAGTGTTGATCATGTACATTTTATCATATCAATTTTTTCCTTGGTTTTCCTTTGCGATTCTCACTGCCACCAGTTGTAGATAGCAGGCAGACTCAGAGCTGTACGGATCACAGTCATGCCCGATAAAGAGTACAGTAAAACAGATGGTTATGTGTACAATGTTTGTGGTCTCACTGAGTAATATTACAGGAAGCTTTTGTGTTTCACCAGTTGAGAGCATAATGCAGAAAGCAAAGTAACATGTGAATTTTTGCATGAAAAGAAAAAGTGGACCTATACTGGGTTTGACCACAATGATGAGGGCATGATGTTTGATCTGAGTGATCATTGTAGAGTTGGGATGAGGCTGGTTGGTGAGATTATCTTTAATCAGACTGCTATTCTTAAGGAAACTGACAGCTGATACCAGCACCAAAACCATGTGGTGTAATGTGTTTTTTGGCAAAATGGGTTGCTTGTTATATCATGACCAGGTTTATGCACTTTAAATCTTATCTGCTGGGAGTCGGTGGTATGATTTTTTTCAAAAATAATCCACCAAAATTTGTATAGGCTTTTTATTAGTGGCTGTCTACATTTTATTGACCATGTGCATTGATCGTCAAGGCAGCTTTGTTTAACCAAAGAGTATTTTTGGTTAATCTGATGACAAGTTTATTATCTCATCAAAAAAAAAAAAGGATGACAGGTTTATTATAATATTATTATTTATACATTTTTATTGTTGGTTGTGAACCCCAGGAATGTTGGTATGTTAGTTGCATCTTATGAATTGTAAAATTCAAGCTTATGCTGCAGGGAAGAAAGAAGTAGAGGTTATAGATGGACAAGCGAAAAAAATATTGTTCTTCTGGAAGGTTAAGATAAGAGTTAGGAACCGATGCGAATGATGGCCGGTTGATCTGAAAATATCAAGACTTTATTATATACATTGCAATCAAATTCACTGGATGCGTGATATTTCTAATGGCTTTCGATGCATGAGAACTTTGCATATGGATTTTAAATGGATGGCTTCAAATATTTTTTAAAATCTAAAATAATTTATACATAGAGATAAATATTTTTTTAAAATAATTTCTACATGGACACTATAAATGGATGCCTTATTATTATTATTATTATTATTATTATTATTATTATTATTATTATTATTATTGTTATTGTTATTGTTATTGTTATTGTTATTATTGTTATTGTTATTGTTATTGTTATTGTTGTTGTTCTTGTTCTTGTTCTTATTATTATTATTATTATTATTATTATTATTATTATTATTATTATTTAAAATAATTTTAGATATTTTAAAATATATTTTTAATATATTTAAATAATTTTAACATATATAAATATTTTTAACATACATAGATAATTTCAACATATCTAGTTAACTTCTTTAAATGTTTAGACATTGTTTCTATGATTTTGCTTCTAATTTTTCTAAATTTTGGAGAGGGGTTGAATTTTTAGTACTTGGTGATATTTCTAACAACTTCCAATACATAGAAACTCTCAACATATGGATTCAAATATTTTCAAAAAATTTCTCCATCCCCAAAATAATTTGTGTTTCTTAAATATGGATTAGCAAAAAGTAAATAAGAAGAGGTTTTATGTTTTGTAAGATATTAAAAAAAAATTTGCATGGAGGAAAATATTTTCTAAAATAATTAAGAGGCATGCTTCCTAAAATTTTTTTCCTTAAAAAATTTTTAAATAAATTTTTGTTTTCGAAGGATTTGATTTTGATGATATCAAAATATTGAAGTCATTAACTTTTTTGGAATTGCCTTAGAAAAAAGAAGAACAAGTTGTAGGAAATCATGGTAAGGAGCCATTCCTCAAGGTAGAGGAGTCACTCCCTCCAACTATAGAGAAAGCTTCAGATATAAGGAGTTGCCTCCGGTTCAAGTAGCATTATCTTCCAAAATTGAAGGAGCTGTAGACCAAGAGGAGTCATCTCTGGTAGCTTAGGAGTCATTTTCCAGGGACAAGAGCAAGCAGATAATATTCTGGAGTTATCCCCAATGCTTTAGGAGTCAACTATGTTTAGGAGTCAATCGGCACTACTCAGGAGTTGTCTTTAGTAGATAGAAGCTGGCCAGTATTATTTAGGAGTAGGGCTAGCAAAATATGATCCGAGCCATCAATCCGATTCGTATTCGACCCACCATAAACATGTTTGGATTTAGGCCAAATGAGTTTGGATCATAAATGGATCAATCTATTTAACTCATTTAATAAGTGGGTCAGATTTAGGTTTTAGATATCTGACCCGTTTAATATTCAGGTCGGATTGAGTCAGATAATCTATTTAATCTGTTTAACCTGTTTAACCTATTTAACCTATTTTTGATATATTTAACCCGACCTGTTTAACTTGTTTAACCCATTTAAGATTCATTTAACCTGTTTAAAACCTGTTTAACCTGTTTCTAACCCCTTTAACCCGACCTATTTAACCTATTTAATCCGTTTAACCTAATTTGATCTATTTAATAAATAGATTAAACGGATCGGATCGGGTTATCTGTTTAATAAATAGGTCAGGTTCAGATTTGAATTTTTGACCCATTTAATAAACAGGTTGGGTTTGGATTGATAATTTTCTGATCTGATCCGTTTATGACCCGATCCGTTAATGATCCGATCCGACTTGATTGCCACTTCTATTTAGAAGTTATCTCCAAAAGGATAGAAGTTGTGTCACAAGTGCAAAAGAGAGTAAAATCGACTCAGGAGTAATCTCAGGAATCTAAGAGCTGTCTCTCGAATACTAGAAGTCGTCTCTAGAAGATTGAGCAAGAAGAGTAGAATCAAAAGTCATCTTCATAAGTCATGAGAGCCGTCTCCCAAAAGGTTTATATTCAAATGTCAAGCCTTGCATTCATCAGGAGTCATCTCTAGGACTGGCAAAATATGATTTGACGCAACAACCCGATCCATATTCGACCCATCATAAACAGATTTATGTTTAGACTAAACATATTTAGGTCATAAACAGGTCAACCCATTTAACTCATTTAATATTTGGATTGAATTTGGATTTTAGGTATCTGTCCCGTTTAGCCCATTTAATATTTAGATCGGATTGAGTTAGATAATTCATTTAACCTGTTTAATCTGTTTAAAATCTATTTAATCTATTTTTGATCCATTTAACCTGACCTGTTTCACCTATCTAATCCATTTAAGATTTGTTTAACCTGTTTAAAACCTACTTATCCTATTTTTGATCCATTTAACCCGATCTATTTAACTTGTTTAACCCATTTAATTTGTTTAACCTAATTTGATCTATTTAATAAATAGGTTAAATGGATCGGATCAGATTATCTATTTAATAAATAGGTTGGGTTCAGATTTGAATTTTTGATCCATTTAATAAATAGATCAGATTTAGATTGATGATTTTTTGATCCAATCCACATTGATCCGACCAGTATATGATCCGATCCAACTCAATTGCTACCCCTAGTCATCTCCCTATATAAGGGAATTGTCTTTTCTATAGTAAGCTAACCTGTAACGGCCACAAATGGCTAGTTTCGATAGTGGTAATTAATATTCTGACTAGGACCTCTAGTGGCTATAAAAATGACAACACCAGCTCCTCTGCTATAAATATGAAGCTCCCATAGCATTTATGAGGAAACATGATATATAAAGAAGAATAAAGATCTATTTGGAAAATTAGAGGAAAGCGCAATAACGGTAGATTTTATCTTCCCCCTTATTTAGTAAGAATCATTAAGTGCTTGACCTATTTTATCTAAGAGAGAGGTTCAACAACTATACTAAATTCTTTACTTGGCTTTTGCTATTGTGAGATTAGGAGAGTGATCTCCTTGGAAAAGGTTTGGCTAACGTCTGTGAAGTTAGCTTGTTGGCTGAGAGTTTCAGGGAGAGAAACTCTTGCAAAGGTTGAGCTAACACCTAAATAGTTGGTTGTTGGTAAAATTATGTAGTAAAATTCTCAAGGCGGGATACTTGGAGAGTGAATGTAGGAGCCAGTTGCACTAAACCACCATAAAAATCTTACATATTTTATTGATCTTTTCTTCTTTTTCTTTTTGCTTACTGATACATTCATTTTTATACTCTACTAAATCACTTGTTCATAGTACTTCACGGCTTATAATAGCATAAATTAATAAATCAACTAAATTAGTTTAAATTTTTAGAAATCTAATTCGTCCTCCCTCTTGGATTGCTATCTTAGGCAATAATTCATATTAGAGTCTAGTGCTCTCATATCCTTATCGATGTAAAAATCTAGAATAAAACATCCAATGGCAGCCCTTGGAGGCTCATCTCTTGTTGAGGGATAGCCATCGACAGGCCCACCTATTTAGTGTTTGAATTTATAGATAATGGAAAGCTAGAATAACAATATTCACTCAAGCTTCTAACTATAACATATGGATGAAGTTCAAATATCTAGACATAAGAGTGAATGGGATGATAATAATAAGAAATTGGCTCAGTTGAACACCAAAGCCACATATACTCTTTACTATGCCTAGATGCAAATGAATTCAATAGAATATCTATCTATATTTTTGCTAAAGAGATATAAGATAGATTAGAGGTAACTTATGAAAGAACTAATCAAGTAGTCTAAACTTAGTATGTTAACACAATTATGAATGATTTAAAATGAAGCTAGAAGAATCAATCACTAAAATGTTCATTAGACTTGCTAACTTCATCAATGTAGTTAAAGTTTTAGGAAAATTATATACTAAAAATAAACTTGTAAAAAAAATTCTTAGATCTTTATTTAAATCATGGAAAGCTAAAGTGATTGCAATTCAAGAGATTAAAGATGTGAATCAGCTATCATTGGAGGAGCTATTGGGCTCTCTCATGACTGATGATCTCACTATGAAATACAATGATCGATGATGAGGATAGCAAGATGAAGAAGGTTATTGCTTGGATGTTCTCTACTCAAGATGAAGTAATTGAATCTAAAGATTGGTGAAGATGATAAGGAGATTGCACCGATCACCAAGTTCAAAAAATTCATGAGAAAGAAAAGACAAGGGAAAAAGATGGCTTTGACTAAGAAGGAGCAAAGTAAAAGATCTGCTACGAATGTAAAAAAATTAGGTCATATCAAAGCACTTTGTCCCCTCCTGAAGAAAGTAACAAAGAAGTCTAAGAAGAACAAGGCCATGATAGCTATGTCAAGTGATAGTGTAGAAAGTAGCTCCAATGAAGAGCAGTAAGAAATGGCCGATTTGTGTTTGATGGCACATAAAATAAACATGATAAATTTTGAATCTAACTCTAATTTTTTCTTTGAAGAGTAAGTATGTGAATTACAAGGAATAGGAGCTAAAAATAATGATGTTATGAAACTAAAAACCATCTGTCTAAGAAAAAAAGCTGTTATAAAAGAAAAAAAAATTAGTTGAAGAAAACAATAATTTGAATTTAACTATTGTGTTTTCCCAATTTACATAAGGAAAGAAAAGTTAGATATCATATTATGCAAACAAAGATGTGCTTTTAACAAAGTTAGATTAGGTTATAATCCATCAAAGAAACAAAAATATTTGAAAGGTTTTTTTTAATATATGAAAGCAACTAACTTCAACAATCTTTATTTTACAATCTATAATTATTGTCGAAGAAAATGATATATTGCACATGCATACTATATTAGAAACAATATTTTTGTTGATGTTAAGAAAATCTGGTTTCCTAAAGAAACCATAGTTACTAACCATTAAAGATCCAAGAAAATTGACTACCTAAAATCAAAACTTGATCTTTGTTTATAAATGTACATTGCAACTAGTAATAGTGAAAGAAAATATACTTAGATAGGGGCATATGATAAAGGGTGAATCATAGTTCACCTTCTTGGAATCGAAGGTTGGAGGATCAATTACCTTTGGTGATAATAGCAAAGGTAAAATTATAGGTATCGACTGTATTGGTTAAAATTCCTCCACCTCTATTGAGAATATTTTATTAGTTAAAGGTCTCAAATATAATTTGCTTAGCATTAGCCAACTATGTGACAAAGGTTTTAATGTTACTTTTTAATCTTCTTATTGCTTAGTCACTAGTCTTAATGATATGAAATAAAGTCCATAGACCACAAACAAGGGAATGCTTATGCAATTATCTTGGATGATTTATCAGATCAAAACATCCAGTGTCTCATAACTGTGAATTCAGAATATAATGAAACAAATTAGCTATAACATAAGAGATTAGCTCATGCTAATATGGACATGATTAAAAAAAAAACTATTAGTAAGATTACCTAAAATTAAATTTGAAAAAGGTTAGATTTGTGATGCTTGTTGAATAGGTAAGCTTACTAGAGTATCATTTAAATCGAAGAACAGAAATTTCACTTTTGTTCCACTTGAATTATTGCACATGGATCTATTTGATCTTACTAGAATCACTAGTCTGGGAGGAAAAGTATTTTCAATAACTAGTTTGTTTCTTGTATATAGATGAAGCATTTCAAACATTTTCAAAGTTTTGTAGAAAACTTTAGAATGAAAAAGGATTTTCAATAAATAGTTTAAAAGTGATCATAGACAAAACTTAAAAGTCAAGATTTTAAAAGTTTTAACATAACTTTTTTGTGCGTAGGATCCCTTAACACAATCAGTTGCTTGAAGTATGATGTGTACCATATTATGTGAAAATGATCTCTCAAAGTATTTTTAGGCTAGAACTATCAACATAATATGTTATGTTATGGATAGAACACTCATCAGACCTATTCTTGGATAATTCTTCTATGAACTTTAGCAAGGTAAGAAGCCAAATATTAACTATTTTTATATAAAAATTATAAATATTTTATTCTAAATAATGAAAAAGATAATTTAGAAAAATTTATAAAATCAGGTGAGGTATCTTTGTAGGTTATTCAACTACTAATAAGGTTTGTGGAGTTTTTAACAAAAAATCATTAGTGGTAGAAAAAGCTGTCCATATAGTTTTTGATGAGACCAACACTCTTTTATTAAGAAAGAATATTAGTGCTAATAATAAGATATATTTAATTGAAAAAAGCATGGAAAACCTCACCATCAAAGAATTAGTCAAAAAGAATATTGAAGAAACAAATAGAGATAAAGACAAAAGATGAGGGCAAAGTAGAAGGTGAGGTACATCAAACAATCAATCTACCAAGAGAATAGAGATATGTTTACAGTCACTCGAAAGAATTAATCATAAAGATTTAGCCCATGAGATAATAACTAGATCTTCTCTTAAAAATATTTATAGTCATCTTGCTTTTGTTTCTCAGATGGAACCCAAATCAAAAGAAAAAATTGAACAGATGAAAGCTGGATTTTAGCAATGCAAGAAGAATTAAACTAATTTGAAAAAAAAAAGTTTGAACCTTAGTACCTAGACCTAGAGATCACTTTGTTATAGGAATTAAATATGTTGATAGAAATAAATAGATAAATTAGGAATAGTAGATAGAAAACTAAGTTAGATTAGTAGTATAAAGATATACTCAAGAAAAAGAAATTAATTCTGATAAAACTTATGCCTTTGTAGCCAGACTAGAAGCTATTAGACTGCTACTTACTTATGCATGTTGCAAGAATTTTAAATTATACTAAATAGATACTAAAAGTATATTCTTAACTGATTATATTTCAAGATAAGTTTATGCAGAGCGATCCTTAGTTTTTGAAGAGTTAAAATTTTCAAATCATGTCTTCAAATTGTCAAACATCCTATATGGACTGAAATAAGTTCCTAGAGCTTCGTATGAAAAGCTTAGCAAGTTCTTGATAGATAATAGATTTTTTAGAGAAAAAGCAAATTCTATATTATCATTAAAAGTAAAGATAATGACATACAAATTATTCAAATATATACTGACAACATTATCTTTGGTGCTACTAATGATTTAATTTGTGAGAAATTTGCTAAGATAATACATGGAGAGTTTGAAATGAGCATGATAGAAAATGTTAACTTTTTTTTTGGACTGCAAATCGAATAATCAGTTGAGGAGATCGTCATCAGTCAAACAAAGTACATAAAGGAATTACACAAAATATTTGGAATAGAGAAGCTAAAATAGATAACCATACTAATGAACCCCTCATAGAGCTAGACAAGGGTGGAGGTAAAGTTGCTCATTAGAAACTCTATCGAGATATGATAGGCTTCCTTCTATTTTTAATTATAAATAGACTAGATGTATGGTTTAGTGTTTGTTTATATGCTAGATTGTAATCAAATCCTAAAAAATCTCATTTAATTATAGTGAAATATATTTTTAGATACTTAAAAGGAGAGATCTTATGACCGTATGAATGGGCAATTCTTTTGTCAGGTCTCAGAGAGTTATGACTTTCGTAGTTAGTAGATTAGTTGAATCATGAGTTTTATTCAAGCCCTGATGTTCATAATCTTGATCAACGATACTTTGACGGATTTCTTCCACTCCACTACCAGACTTTGCCAAGGTTTACCTCTATCCTCCTATCTATTTATCATTTTTTATGCTAATACTTTGTCCTATGCCTTGTGCTTTGTGACATTGGAGTGGACCTTAGATCCCTATATGCTAGCTCCAGAGGCCCAGCCAATCTTGCATTTACTCTTTGCAGAGGGCATCGATCCAAAATACTATTGATTTCATTAAGATCTTTGAGGAATACTCTTTTGTCTCAGTGCAAAAGATGAATTTTCTCAAGTCTGCTATGTACTTCAACCCAAAGACCAAGTCCTGGTTGAAGCGTGCTATCAAGCAGCGATTGGGTATTATGGAGCAGAATAGGGTGTGATGCTCTTTGGGCATTTGTATCTCCATGTAAAAACTTTTAAGGATGGAGTGCTCCAGATCAGAGTAGTCAATCCAAGAGCGACTTGAGGGCTGGCAGGCTTGGTCCTTATCCATGATAGGTAGGATTACACTAGTAAGGTCCGTATTCAGCTTTGTGTCTATTTATGTGATGTCTAACATGGTCATGCTGAAGATCTGTCTAGTGAAGCTTAAGCAGTTGTTTAGAAACTCTATATAGAGCCTGTGATTAGAAGGAGGTTGCATGCATCTTTTAGCCTAGGATGTGATTTATCAATCGGTCAGTGAGGGGAGGGTCTTGATATTCCATCTTTATTGATCAGACTGATGCTCTAATTACCAGACATGCTGTGTAGCTTCTTCAGCCTAACATTAATTTTTGGAGCATGATGATGAGGGACAAGTATAGCTTGTGAGTATCATGTGATGACATTTAGATGAGTTGGTGCAGCTTTATCATGTGGAGAAAGATATGTGCTCATGCTTCGAAGGTTATAGTTTGGACTAGATGGTTTGTTGGGAATAAGCAGATGAATGATCATTTTTGTGATCCATGGATTATGGACCTTCCACTGAGTCACTACCCGACTTTTCTCAATATGGAGGCCAAGGAGTTTATACCAAATTGTGACTTATCCTAACTAGATGGGAGGGTTGGTGCACTGTTTTGGCAACTTGTTTATTTGGAGACAACTGGTGGAGAGGGTTTTATCCCAGATGATCCCTCTCCATGACAACCAAGTGTAAGGGTTCGGAGTTCTTACTACAGCTAGAGGGTGGCAGCCAGAGACCTCTACAACCTATACAAAAGGGAGCCAGTCATGAGACTGGATGGTCCATGAATATGGAGACTCGAGGTTCATCCGAGGGTCAGCTTGTTTGTCTAGAAGATTGCATGGAGTCACCTTCCTACCAAGGTGATCCTGAGGATAGAGGTATCGACCTCCCATCCACCTATCCATGCTGTAGGATAGATAATAAGATAGTGGAGCACGGCATGTTCCTATTTTTTAGAGCTATATAGGTCTAGAGTCTGGTCAACTTTTTTCTAGTGGTTGTTTAGTTGGCGGTGCCAATGCAAATGTTCCTCAAAGCTTTGCGTCGGGTTATTGGTTCCAAGGCATCTAGACTACCTGACATCAGAGCTGCCTATATTGCTCGCCATATTTGGCTGACCATAAATAGTATTGTCTTTAAATTAAGGAAGTTGTTAGGGAGGTTCGTCCCAGAAAGGGCTCTGAGCCAAGCTATCAAGATTACTCATCCGTCTTTATCACTAGTGGCCTGGAGAGTTTCGGATACCTTGGGTTTCTTCCATGCTCCTATAATGTCCTATCGGGTTTACATCACCTAAGAGTCCTTATCCTCAAGTCTCCTTAAGATCAACTTTGATGGTAGTGTGAGTGGTAGTAAAAAAGGAGCTGGTTTTGTGATTCGCGATCTTGACTTAAGATTAGTGGTTGCAGGTGGCAGCTATCTCTTTGATGTCACTATCCTTGGAGCCGAGTTGCAGGTATCCTAATTGGGCATTGTATATGAGAATGACCTTAGGTGCAGAACACCTTATCATAAAGGGGGATAACTATGGTAGTTGGTTGGATCTAAGGATGGATGAGGGCTGTTACCACGTACTTGTTACTCTACTACATCTAGAGATTGGTGTCAGCATGTCTTTTTGAAAATCAGACATATTTATTGTGAGGCAAACGGTATCGTAGATTAGGTGCCTTGTATATTGCTGTTCATTTTGAAGATATTTTGTGAACCAAGGTGGGGGTTCTCCTGGTGCTATTTTGGAATATTTTGTTGTCTGATTTTTTTGGCTATATTTATACTATAATCATATGAGTGCTTCAACTTATCAAAAAGAAAAAAAATTTTCATGATTAATAACTTTCTAAAATAATAGCTTTCTAAAATAACTCTAAATTTCAATTTTTCTCTATGTGTGGAATCTAAATGCTTAATAATTATTCTAAAATAATTAAGATGAGTCACCTTAAATTTGAATTTATTTTAATTTTTTAATAAAAAATTAGATGTAAATATAAAATTATGATTTAGAATAATAAATATTTTTAACAAATAGAATGAAAATTAAATTATTAAGTAGAATATATTTAATAATTCAAGAATTTAGAGATGAACATTTTCTTTGGCCTTTCACTCACTTTAGTTGCCCGAGTGTTCTTTTTCCATGCATGATGATTTCTAATATATTTAGATATTTTTAATACATTAAAATAACATTACCATATTTAAACTTTTATGTACAGATAGATTTAACTTTTATTCAAAATTTTTAATTTCAGATGATTTTTCTATAATTTTTTCTAATTTTTTCAAATTTTGGAGTGAGGTTGAGTTTTCTCACTCCTTTCTATTTGATAGGTAAATAAATAGGTATATATATATATATATAGAGAGAGAGAGAGAGAGAGAGGAGATGACAGATCTAATTCAAGCATCCATCCATCTTTCTTTCTCTCTATTTTTTTTTTGGGAATGAAGCGAATGAATAATACATTCCTTGAATGGATACATTTTACAAAATTTGAAATTAAAACTACTCTAAATGGAAAAGGAATGGAAGCAACTTGTGTCTAAAGAGCATCCCCAGAATGATTTGTAACATGGGTTGCTATCCAATTAGCAACCCTATTTGCCTCTTTATACATATGGGAAGTTTGAAATAGAGACCCTCCAGTGTCAAGATATTCAGTAGAAGCAGATGATCATGTGCTGAAGGCGAACATGATAAAATCTAATCAATCCTTGTAGCAGAATCACCTTCAAAAAGGATTTGGCTAGTTTGCAAGGTGAGAACCGCATACAGGATCTCCTTCCAAACTGCCCTCAGCTCCGTTTTCAGAACAATAATATCAAAGAGTTGTCCGTCAACCGCTGCAAAAAATTGGAAATCAAACCCTCTAATTACAAATCTAGTGCCTTTTTTGGCACCATCTATAGTAACACTACCATCAAAATTTATTTTGATATAAATTCGATTGGGAGTTCCTCAGTAATAAATGTCACTCGAGATACAAAAGAAGAAGGAGGGATCTAATCCAGATGTCCCCTATTGTCTCAGGTTCTCTGTCAAAGTATACTGAGTGAATTCTCTAGCTTGAATGATTGTTTTTTGGAATACAAATCTTGAAGACAAGGATACATTATCAAACACCCACTTGTTGTTTGCATTCCAAATGTGAAATACAATATATGCTGCTTAAATGCATTCAAGCTTATCAGACTTGTTTTTAGGTAAAGTAGGAGAGCTTCGGTCGGGTCTGGAGTGATAAAAATTGCTGATAGAATATGAAACAATCGCCAAACCTACATTGCTTTTAGGTATGAAAATTAAATGTGATCCACAGTCTTCTCCACACTGTTAAGCTTCGTCTAGCTAGCGTAGCACGACACGAATGTGACTTCATGCAAGCTTCTGCAAAAATAAAATAAGAATGGGATTTTTTATGGTACTTAAAAAGCATCATAGAGTGTTATGCATGGTTAGATACCATCTATCATAAAATGAACGGCTGTTCAAATAATCTAAATATTTTTAAAATATATATATATATTTTAATTTTTTTAAAATAGATGATGTCCAACTCTGCATAATATCTTGCGGTATTTTTTAAATATCGAAGAGGATCTGCGCCACCCATGTGATAATTTATCTCAATCTTCCGTTACCATGAACAGTCCATAGTGAAGCCGTATTAGAAATTTTATAAAACTTTTTTTTTTTGGCATTGAAAATTTTATAAAACTCTTAGGCTGTCTTTGGAAGTACAAGTAGCGCCCCACATCAACTTGTCGGCCTTGTCAACTAAATCGACTCCAAACAACTGAGTGATGAGAGGGACGTTTCACCTTCTCTTGTCAAAACTAATCAGATTGCTCCGGTCCGCTGGCAATGTAACTTAACCTGGTCTACTGGACCCCGGTATAGAATCATATATCTTTGCCTCAATGGACGGTTAAGATGAGCTAAGATTACATAACAGCCAAGTAAACGGCAACTATGAAACGGCTGATCGGGACGCGCCCCGCTAGGCCATAGCATGACGGTGAGGAGACTCCGTTATCTACGGTCCCGATAAATGGGCCCTTCGTTTCTTTGGGACCTGGTGGTGGGCAGCTCCTCCTGAGATCTCATTTCTTTTCCTTCTCTTCCCCCTCGTAAGCTATTAGATCCTGTCTTTCTTGCTCCGTTTTTTTTTTTTTGGGGTAATATTTTTGGCTTTTGGAACGCTTAATCGTGTCTCGCGCGCAGATCTGATGGCTTTTTCCTCCTTTTTTTGCGATCCGGTTCGATTTTTTTTGAACAATTCTTTCGTCTGGATGTAAAAATTTGTGTAAAACCTGGGAATTTTTTAGGTGATTCGAAAGGAAGTAGGATCTGTTTCTTTATTGATTGATATGGTAGAATTAGGCTTCTTGGTGTCGTATTTCGTTATTTGATACGATTGTTAGGGTTTGCTTGATTAATTTTTAATTTTTGTCGATGTGAGATCGAATTTCTCCTTGTTTTGTATTTCTGTCGTCAGATATTTTTTTATTTTTTCCTTTCTTTTGTGTTGTGATCTTGTTGGTGGATCAGAAATGTCTCTTTTGTGGTGTTAGAATTAAATTGGATATTTCCTTGATTCTTATTGAGGTCAGTTATTTTTGCAGAATTGTTTATTTGATGTTCGTTCACATTGATGCATAGATCTACTTATATTCTCTTTGTTTGAGAATTGATTTTCAGCTTTTTGTTTTAAAATCAACTAAAGGTTGCGTTTTTATTCATTTGCATGTTGTCCTTTGAATGCAGAATCAGCTGATAATGTCGAAGCTTTTGCACTTAATATAGTTTTAGTCATCACCGTTGCTCAGTGTTTTCTTTCCTCTTTCCCTTTCTATCATATTTTTTTCATCTCTGGTCAATTTTTTATCCATTGGAAACAAAAAAATTGGAACACAATTTGTTTTTATCTTTGACCTTACTCATGAGAATCAGATGCACTCACTTGATTGCTTTTGATCGGTCCTGTTGGCCAGTCAAATTATGTGCATCAAATAGTTAATCGCAAGCGAATTTATCTGAGTAGAGTTGATTGTTAGATTTTGGCCAAAGAGAAGTTTATAGCTTTAAGCATTTGTTCATTTAGGATTTAATAAAATCATCATGAAAGTATCTATTATTATCAGAAACCATAAGTGCATGATTTTATCTTGTTATTGAATATCAATATATGTGCCGATCAGACGTGAAGATGGGGCTGTCTTTCACCAAACTATTCAGTCGGCTTTTTGCAAAGAAAGAGATGCGTATTCTTATGGTAGGTCTTGATGCTGCTGGCAAGACCACCATCTTGTACAAGCTGAAGCTGGGAGAGATTGTGACCACTATTCCTACCATTGGTATGTGCTAAACATAGATAACTTTGAAGCTGGTGTACTTTATTTACTCGTGATATCCATGCTTTCTTGTTACTTGAAATTGATTTTTTTCACTCAGGGCTAAGGATTGGGTGTTCAAGAGCGTATTTTTGATTTACAATTTTTGGGAACATTGTAGCTTTGTTTAGTAAGTTGAGCATTAAGCCTGATAATATCAAATCTCTAGTTCATTTCATTTATTTCCACTATTAGGTTCAACCTCTTGGGAGTTGCTGCAGTTTAAATGGCCCTACAATGATGTTCTTTAACATAGAAGGTACCATTACAATTGATTGATTTTACAAAACAGATGCCATTTTCTGTTGAGAGGAAGAGATTCTGTTTCCATTAATAGTAACTAATTTAAATAAATGATAGGAACTCAGATTTGTTAAAACCAGCATTTGGGTTTCATAGGAACAGTAATTTAGCATGGGTTTGATTTGTTTTTAGGCTAGATTGATTATATTTCCTGTATTTGTGACTATTTTTGTTATTTTCTGTGATATAATGTCAAAGTGCTATCTTGTAACATGATTCAAGAGCTTCTTAAATATTAGTGGTACAATATTTTGTTTGTCTCATCTATTCTTGGTGAGAAGTCATATCAAGTGACTGATGTGTTGCTCTCCCATGTTCTTTCCATACGCTTCATTTCCCCTTTCATTTATCTGATTATTTGGGGCAAATTTGAGCCTCTCTTCTTATTAAGATGTTCTCAGATCTTTGTTGCAATGCATGTATGTTATTGATTGATTACCCATTGCTTGGTTCTTTTGCGCTGACAGCTTGCATGTCTCTATGCACTCAGTTCAGTTGTCAACCTGGTGTTCTCAGATTTACCAGAACTTAGTCTATTTGCTCTGTAATAAATTCTGCGCCCTCTCTTCTGCAGCTTCCTTAAAGGCCCGTGTCAATAACATACATTCTTGAAATCACGTATCTACCTTATCTGATTAGCTCTGATTCAGGATAATTTATCTTCATTGCTCTTTGTTGTTTTGTGTTTATCATGGTGAACTATCTTCTCACCATCAATTTCAATTGGAGCCTTTATCTATCTTCTTTTTTCACCAAAATTGCATTTTATACATTCAGAATCTGGTGGATGCTCTTTTTTTCTTGTATATATGGAGTTCATCATATTTGCCCAATATGCTATGTCAAATTTTTGAGCTGCGACTTTGTTTTATTTTGCTTTTTTTTTTTAATGACTTTGTGATGTCAAATGTTTGTCAGGATTTAATGTGGAGACAGTGGAATACAAGAACATTAGCTTCACTGTGTGGGATGTTGGTGGTCAGGACAAGGTTTGTACTATCTCTCTATATAATGTTCGTTGAGTAATTTATGTAAAATGGGTAAGGTCTGATACTTCTGTTTTGTGATTTCATTATATCTGTGTTTGGAATTTCACAAAATGATGAAAATAATAACACTCCAAGAAGTGATGGATATCTTGTGATATCAAACTTGTTATCAATGCAGGGTATCTGAGATGGTCAGGTAACATATGGGAAGTGTACATTTTTACTGCACACCTAGTTCATAGCAAATACACTGAAAGAAGTTTATCTGTCTTGTTTTTACCTATCAAAAAAGATATACACTGGAAGATTAAAAAAATATCAAGTTATATGGCACCATCACTCCTCATCCCATGTTTAACCAATTTATTCACTGACAGATTGATATGTGATATCCATTTTTGAGGTTCCCTGATATTTTGAGGTTGACCTAGTTTTTATAGAGGTGTACCATACTATTTTAAAGATAATAATGATGACAATGATTCTAATGATACACAGTATCTCGATGGAAATAATTATGAGCTTTAATCAGACATATTGGACAGGTGCGTACTATTTTACCAACGCCTAGTTTTTACAGAGGTGTCCTACGATAAGTTGGCCTAATTTCTCCAAGGGTTTCAATTTCATTTTAATTTCAAATGGACCTTTGGTACAAGGATTCATATGCATTTGGGAGTGAGGTTGATTGGGTATAGCATAAATGTTTGCCATTCTGTGAATTGAAATGTTGGATAGATGCAACAAGCACAGTTCCTTGAAGTAGTTTCTCCTATATTTCTAGTTGTCCTTGATCTCTTCAATGTACATTTCTTCTGTGACCTATAAGATCATTCCAGGAATAGATACAATAACTCTTCCTGCTTTTCTGCTTGTCACCATATTGGTAATGGCATTCCATTGATTTTTAGTGAAGCCTGTGGCAGTGCCTTTTTTATAATATCATTTCAGCTACAGGTCTGGATAAGCAGTTAAAGATTAGATTTATGTTGTGTGCCATTTCTAAAAGCCGCATTGGGTGTTATTTCTCTTGAGGTAGTGTGACTTGATGGTACCTGGACCTGCATGTTGACCTTTTGTCAGAAAAAAATTGTGTTATATCTCCTTACCCAGTGGCATAGTTCTGAATTTATTTGGAATGCTTGGACATGTTAAGATCCTTGCCTTTATACCTGGAATGCCAAGGCATTAGAGGTCAGGAATGTTGGGGTCTTGACCAGCATTGTAATGTACCACCATGCGCTGCAGCCATCCTCCTCAGCCTCCTCCATGATCTCTCTCACAGTCTTGGGTAGGTCTTTCAATATTGCAATTTTCACTCTAGGACAGTCATGCAACCTTGTTCCATCTGAACTTTGGTTGCTATGCAACCCTTTCTAGAGGTGGCTTTTACTTTAGGTTCTTTATTATTCTTATCTTTTTACTCTGTCCTTTGCACAAGCGAACCCTTTTTTGACTTGAAAACTGTATGTGGGACTGGCTCTAATACCAAAAACCAAAATGTTATCAACCCAATCCAGTTTACCTAAAATGCCTAGCAGCTGCAGAAAGCTTGGGCCTTAACCAGAACAATTATAGGGCAGACTAGCTGGAGTACAACAATCTCTAATTTCCCATCCAGGTTTTTTTGGAAGCTAAGAAGCTTGTCTGTCTTTTCAAGCTGATATTGTTAGTATATGAATTGCAAACTAATATTTAAGCTTCAGTGCCAGATATCATTCATGTTCAAGTGTTCTAATCAACAATTTTATAAATGATGTATGCATTTGAATTTTCCTGTGGCATCATCAATTAATCAAAAGTTAGTATCTAAAGACCTCCTGATGACATGAATCATTTAGTCATCACAATGTGACATATGCTTGCTGGCAAATGTACCAGGGCTTACTGCATAGTTGAGATATTTTCTACAGCTTCTAGAT
The DNA here is from genome assembly GCF_000442705.2 of Elaeis guineensis. Classification (NCBI taxonomy): domain Eukaryota; kingdom Viridiplantae; phylum Streptophyta; class Magnoliopsida; order Arecales; family Arecaceae; genus Elaeis; species Elaeis guineensis. Next base: position 21,033,349 of record NC_026002.2, read on the forward strand.
AATGGTTTATGCATATATCTACACATGTGCACATGTGCGGCCACACACACACACACACACACACACACACACACACACACACAGAGAGAGAGAGAGAGAGAGAGTTTAAAGATATTAAGTAAAATACCTTCTCATGGCTTGTGTATGCATGATTGTAATAATCTTTTGTCTAATGGTACTACCAGAGAGAGAGAGAGAGAGAGAGGGAGAGAGTTCAAAGCTTCTGTGTAGTCTTTGTCACTTCTGTTTCCTTTTAATCCACTACAGCTTGAGCAACTTGAGTTTGAAGATCTTAAATACATTCCCATGGCTTGTGTATACTTGATGGTAATAACCTTTTGTGTGCTGGTATTATCAGATCAGACCTCTGTGGAGACATTACTTCCAGAACACCCAGGGCCTTATCTTTGTCATTGACAGCAATGACAGAGATCGTATTGTTGAGGCTAGAGATGAATTGCACAGAATGCTTAATGAGGTAGACTGGTACATCATTTTCACTTTAGTTTCAATTTGATTGTTTTATGCAGAAAATTGAAATTTCTTTGTGTGTTTATGGAGGCTCTTTTAGTTTTTAATTGGGAGGTCATATGTTAAGACTTTCTTATAAAATAAATGTTTGATATATGATCCCTATACTAAATTGGCAATTCTTGAATAGAATAGAGTAGTAGATAAATTTGGCTGCCTGTACAACCAAAAGAACTAAATTTTTTATTCTATTTCACAACCTGGTTTCCAATATGCTGTAGGCTTGTAGCCTTGCTGTCAGGATACTCTATCCAGGCTGGTGGAGCACTGTTCCTTTTTCCCCCACTTTTCTGAAATCTACAGTTTTTCCATTGAGCATTGCTCTAAGCACTCACAAGAAAGCCAATTCATGTCAACAATGTGTTTTGTTTCTTTCATCTTGTTTGGCAAGTCCGGTCCTTTAGGTTGCCTGAGTCACTTTTTATTGCTTCTGTATCTTTATTGTCAAAGTGCGCTTTTAAATAGCACCAAGAAATATCCTATCGATGATGATGCTAGTTCACCATTTTTGTCATTGTTGTTGTTATTATAAGGAATGCTTTTGCTTTCAAACCTTATTAGAAACCATTGTGAAAAATTTTGATCGAGCAGTTGCAAGAAGCATGTCATACAGCAATCTACCAAACAGTAGATGCAATGTTATAATAACTCATCAGTAATGATTTATGTTTGGCCAATCTCTGATCTCTGGTTTGCCTGCCATTCGATACTTGGGGCATGCTGGCCATAAATTTCATTCCCGGACTCTAGTTTCAATTGGCATGTAATTTTTATTCCACACCCTGTTTATAAAGCAAGACCTAAGTGTCTGTAGAACAAGCATGGTTGCTTATTAAGCATGGCATATTCAAATGAAAACATAGCTGAGCCTTGATTGTTAGATGACAATCAAACAAAGGCCCTGGAATTAGTCCCTGCATAATGTTTTCATCTTGGCTTCAAGATTGGTTTGCCAACCAAGGCCTACCAGGGTCACATACCTAAGAAGCTTGAAGCTCTAGCAGTACACCTCATGCAAAATGGAAAACTGAGATTTTTCTTTGCTGGGCAGGATGAATTGAGAGATGCAGTGCTGCTTGTCTTTGCGAACAAGCAAGATCTTCCCAATGCCATGAATGCTGCAGAGATCACTGATAAACTTGGCCTGCACTCCCTCCGCCAACGTCACTGGTAAATATTTAATATTTCATGCACTTCACATGGTTCTTAACCTTTCAAGTCAATTTCTTAGTTAATACAATTTCAATGGTTATTTGTAAGTACCTGAATCTATCAGCTTTGTAATACTTCATTATAATTTGTCTTTCTCCAGGTACATCCAGAGCACATGTGCCACATCTGGGGAGGGTCTTTATGAGGGACTGGAGTGGCTCTCAAACAACATTGCGAACAAGGTCTGTCTCATGATTGCATGAGCCAAGTGCTCTTTGCATTTGATTTCTGTTGAAAGTGCAGCTCTTTGTGACTTCGGATCATTCCTCCATTTTTCTGCAGGCATAGATATTGCTGGCTGGATACCTTGTTGGAGCTTAAAACATTGTTAGGATCTTCTGTTAACCACATGTGTTTGCTAGAGCTCTGCTCCAAGAATCAATTTGCTTATGTTTCTATCTTTCATAGACTCGAGCATTTGTTGTCTCATCTAGACCAACAATAATCTGGAAATTTGTTCTTACCTAGATGTTAAATTTTTGCTTTCTTTTTTTCTCTCCCTTTACCTGCTAATTCTGTCGTTGGAATACCTTGCCTGGGTGATATAATAGTTTTATTTCTTAAAAAGCTTGGTTCTTGTAAGACCTACATGCCATATCCAGGATACCGTTTGATTCTTCAGACTACCTTTCCTTCTTCCAAAGAGTGATTTTCAAACTTTAATCTTGCCCATTCTCGCTGATCTTACCTATTTAAGGTCGGGGAAGAAACAGGTGGTTTTAATTGGATTGGCTCTCAGATGATGCTTGATGTTAAAGAATTAGAGAGCATGTTACCTTCTAACGTGCTTCTGATTGATATTTGCCATTGTCAAGCAATCAAGAACAACCGTATTACCAGGGGTTTGAAGTTTTCAGCTACTGGATCTGGTAATTTCGGATGAAAATAAAGCTAACCTAGATCAGTGAGAGTTATGCCACTGACTTGAATCTTTAACTGTCAATATTTTAGAAATGCTAAATCAGCAGTGGGTCTGAAACCCAGCTCTTTTCTTGTTTTCGTACCCTGTTGCCGGATTATTTCAAGGCCACAGCTCATGCTAGATTTTTCTTTGTTTTCTTTCTTTGTTTTGTTTTTATTTTGTTTTGTCTTGTTTTATTTTTTGTTTTTTTGGTTGAGAGATTGGGTGTAAGGTTTCATGTATTCATTTCAATATCATCTTCGTGGGATGGCTCTGACCTGTCCACCATGGATTCAGCCTTGAACTTGTCGTTCTTGATTCCTCCAGATTGGTAATAAAATTGGTAGACTGAGAATTGGCAAAACTAAAATGGTAGGGGGTGTAATGATTTGACATGTCTAGATGGTTGTTGATGAGCTTGGCTACCTCCTGCATCTCTATTATCCTGGCAAACACCAATAGCTAATGTGCGATATAATACCTTATGGGGTTATTACATTATTCATCCGATGAACCATAAATATTTTTAAGTTCGTCCGATGAACCAATATTATTTTTAAGTATCGTAAACAAATGATTTGATCTAAGCATTGAAGGGCGGTCGGTCATCTCAAGTTCTCCTACGCTACATGTAAATATGTGCCATCCTATTAAGGACATATCACAATTATAAAGGATAATGTCTTCCACTTGATATGTGAAATATCCTAACACCAGAAAAGCTCGACCCTCCTTTTTTGATATAGGCAGGTGATCACACGGCTCTGATACGAGTGCATTCTATAAAATTAGAAAGTAAAATATCTTGCAACATCTAAGGGCACTTCTGATCGTGTTGCCAGATCATCTCTGGTATGCACAATAATATAAGAAGCAATTCAATCTGCTGTATTGTTTACATCTCAAAAGACATGGTAGATCGACACTCCGGCAAACTCTTGGAGGGAAGTTCAGATATCACGAAAAAGTGGATAGGCTTTCAGCTGTCTCGTGTCATACCAGATCTAGTCAATAACGGTCACTGACTTGCCTTCAATGCAAATTTTTTTTATCCGCAGCTGTTGTCTAGCGCATATAATGCCTACCTGGACGGCTTGAAGCTTTGCATCTAGAATGGAGGGCTCAAACAGGTATAATCCTCTAGTCGTTAGTATCCTGGTGTACGGTCTCCAAATGACAAAGCCAACACTATCCCTGACACTGCCATCAAAATTGATCTTCACAAACTCTGAAGGTGGGGGCTCCCAGAAAATGAAGATAACCCTTTGCAAGAGCAGCATAGGAGTCTCAGGACTTGGAGGTGTTAGAAAATAAGCCAGCAGCATCAAAATGATAGTACTTCTCGATCAAAGTCAAAGCTCTCTTCAGTACCCGATATACAGACATCATCTCGATATCCAAAACCAAGCTATTTCCAGAAAGTCAGATCTAGTAAGCGACATACGCCATCATCCCCTCCCAGATCCAAGTCAGCCCTCCAATCATGCTCCGGTGAATCATATCCAAGAAGGAGACCAAGAGCCACCGGTCGCCTCCTAGGGTTGGCCCCTCCACCCTCTTCCAAATTAGTCTCACTCTCAGACAACGCAAGAGAGTGTGCTCTGTCGACTCCTCCAGATAGCAGATCAGGCAGGTAGTTGGGAGATCCATACCTCTGTTCTTGAGCAGTATGTGGGTCGGAAGCCAATTTCAAGCAACGTTTCAAATAAAGAGCCTCACTTTAAGATGAGCAGCAACTCTCTAGATCCAAAAAGCCTTGATCCTCCTGTGCAGTATTGTCCTGCATATCTCGGAGAGATCTCTCATAGGGGCCTTGGGGTAGAATGAATGGCCCTACACCCTCAAATCTTGGGTTCAATGGACAAGCATCGAGATGGCAAAAATTCGATCAGCAAGCAGACCACCAAAGAGATGGATAACGTCCTATACTCTTCAAACCCTATTATCGGTAGTAAGTAGATCGCAGACTCATAAATGGTCATCTACCTCCATGTTGATATATGTCGGCCACCTGAAAAGAGGTAAGCTGGAGATCTAGGCATCCTAGCTCACATCAATTGAAATCCCATCTCCAATCAACCATCTGACTTGAGGTAGTATAGTAGGGGCATGGGCATGAATCTTTTTTCAGATGAAAGAGCATCTACGGACAGGTCGTATCTAGGACCCTAACTCCATGCTCCATTCAGAGCCCTCATCATCCTACTCCATAGACAATCGGGCTGGAGAAGAAATCGCAAACCATCTCCCAAGATACAGATGGACTTGTCAACCATCGTGCCTAAATCCCCATGAGAAGATCTAAAAAAGCTGCTCCATCCCTCTGAGGCAAGAACTCGGCACCACTGTATTCGCAAGAAGGTAAATCGAAATGAAGCTCAGGACCGATCTGACGAGGATCATCCTACTTATCATGGAGAGGGCATTGGCTTGTCAGCCATCAAGGCGATCCTAAATCCGCTGCTCCATAGACTCTCTTTTTTAAGAGATTGAATCTAGAGGACCGTCAAAGTGGTTGCAGTGAAAAATTAGTACTTATATTCACAATATTATTATATAAACAATCATGTATAAGAGTTAACATAATTTATTCCTACCCATGGTGATAAATTGAAAGCTGATCTTTGTATTTTTAGGAGATACTGAGATCATAAAAGCATATGACCCTCTGATAATTGCTATCTGCAGTCACTTCAAATCATATGCCTACCTTTTAAAGCTCTTTAGGCTTAGAGCCTCTTGGAGTTGCTGGTCAAGAGGATGCACTACCAGAAATATTTATCCAACAAGAATTTTTTCTCTCTTGCATTCTCATATTTTTTTTAATATTTATTTTCAAATCTACCCTTCTTTCTAATTTATTTTTCAAAATACGATAGTTTGACTGAGTGGGATCCAATATGGCGAAATTACATATTGAACATATGCTTTTGGACTTGAATCATATGTTCAACATGAGATTTCAAATTGAGATGGCACCCCAAGATCAATATTTTTAAATATAAATAAAAAAATAAAATTGCACATAAAAAATATGATTTCATAGTCAAATTGCATCTTCAACATGTGATATCTCTTTCTCTCTCTCTCTCCTTTGTATCAAGAGTTTTTTTCTCCTTGTACCAAGGGGCGCAGATAGAGGATGGAGGGGGCACGAGCGGAGGATGGAAGGGCTGGGGCCGGGGCCAAGAGAAGGGGTGGTGGTGGTCATACGGGGTGTGGGTTCATCGGAGCCATGGGGGAGGAGGGAGGGGGGTTTGGTGGTCATGTGGCGTGCAAGTTCGCCAGGGCCCGAGGTTGAGGGGAGGGAGGTGGTGGTCGCATGAAGCTGGGGGTGGATGGCAGATGCAGTACGAATGGTGGTGGGATGGGGTCGCGGTGGGTGTGGTGCAGACGGCCATAGCCTGGACCTCGTGAGAGGAGAGGAAGGCGGCCATGGTGGTAGGACAGAACGGGCGTGGGGCCCGGAGGGATGGTATGGATGAGTGGCGGTCGGGCGGAGGTGCCGCCAGTGGCGCACCGGAGGGGGGTGGGTGCGGGTTGGCCGCCTGTAGAGGAAGGTGGAGGATCGACCGGGGGGGTGGGGTGGGAGGTAAGGAAGGGAGAAACGATAAAAAAATAAAAAAAGAAAAGATTAATAATAAATTATTATTATTTGATTAATAATAAATTATTATTATTATTTGATTAATAATATTTATTTTAAATATATTTATTATTAAAAATAATAAATATATTTTATTAAAAACTAATAAATATATTTATCATCAAAATAAAATTTTATATAATAATAAAATATATATTATTTTTAAAATAATTATGAAATAAATAAAAATATTATTTTAAAATGATATATTTACTAAACTAAAAAGAATCCCATGCATCTCGCAGGTAATATACTAGTAATAATAATAATATAATACAACATCGAAGGGGTGTGGAGCAGTGACGAGTGACTGGAGGAGCCACAGATGATGCTAAAGGGGGCTGGCTGCAGGGAACAAAAATTTTATTTGAGTATAATGACCTTTCTGCTTTGGCCTGCAGCGTAGCAGGAGTCGACCCATATGTCGTCTAATGGCATAGCGGTCATCCCCTTTTGCATGCCAGCTCAAAAAGGTATGTTAATATCCTTTTTTTCAAAAGGAGACGATCCAAATGTTGCCCCCATAAGATTCAAGGGTCAGCAAATAATGTCCGAAATGTGATTTTTTTTGCATTTTTGATCTTCAAATAAAATTTTTGATTCAAATAAAATCTATATTCTCTATTCTTTTATATTTTAAAATAATATTTTTATTTATTATATAGATTTTTATTTTAATGATAAATATATTATTTTATCAATATAAATTTAATTTTATTAATATTTTATTAATATATCACTTTTGTTAATTTAAATATATTAATATCATATTATGTAAATGTATTCTATTTCTAAATTACAAAAAGATCCTCAACATAAATTTTTACAATAAAATAATAATATTTTATTATTAATCAAATAATAATATTTTATTATTAATCAAATATTATTAATCGAATAATAATATTTTATTATTAATCAAATAATAATATTTTATTATTCATCAAATAATAATAATTTATTACTCATCAAATAATAATAATAATTTATTATTAATCAAATAATAATATTTTATTATTCATTAAATAATAATATTTTATTATTCATCAAATAATAATAATAATTTATTATTAATCAAGTAATAATAATTTATTATTAATCAAATAATGATATTTTATTATCCATCAAATAATAATATTTTATTCTTAATCGATCAATAATATTTTTTATTAATCTTTTTCTTTTCTTTTCTTTTTGTTTTTTTCTTATTTCTCCCTTCCTTTCCTTCCACCCCACCCCCACCTTGGCTGATCCTCCGCCAGCCCCTTCGGTGTGCCACTGGCGGCACCTCCGTTCGATTGCCACTCCTCCATGCCGTCCCCTCAGGCCCCATGCTCATTTTTCCCCACCGTTATAGCCCTCTCCTTTCGCAAGGCTTAGACCGTGGCCATCTGCACTGCACCTATTGGGACCCCATCCCACCATCGTTTGTACTGCACCTACCACAATCCCACCCCGCTGCTGCTCGTGCCGCACCCGCTGTCCATCGCCGACTCCGCATGACCGCCACTCCCCCTCTCCTACCCTCGGGCCCTGACAAACCCACACACCGTACGACCACCAAATCCCCCTCCCCTCCTCCCATCCCCTATGGTCCCCAACGAATCTACATCCTGCACGACCACCACCATCGCTTCCCCTCGGCCCCGACCTCGGCCCTTCCGTCCTCCACCCGCACCCCCTCCATCCTCCGTCCGTGCCCTTTGGTATAAGGGAGCGGAAAAAAAATTCTCGATACAAAAAAGAGAGAGAGAGAAAAAAAGATGAAATCGCATGTTGAAGATGTGATTTCACCATATTTTTAACATACGATTTTATTTTTTAATTTATATTTTAAAATTTCGATCATGGAGTGCTATCTTAGCTTGAAATCATATGTTGAATATCGGATCCTATTCAGCCAAACTACCATATTTTGAAAAATAAGTTAGAAAGATGGATAGATTTGAAAATAAAAATTAAAAAATAATATTTTAAAAAAATCTTTGCATTCTCTGCCTATCTCTCTCTCTCTTTTTTTTGGATTCTTACAGCAAAGGCTAGGACCCAAGTAAACCCTCGGGGGGTAGCATAGTTGGAATAGGCCACGTGTTCCAACCGCACGACCAAGGTTCGAGGTTCATATGCAATCAATTAAATACAAGCACAAAATGACTCTGTGGGATATCGATGCTTGCGGCTTTGGTGTGGGATGTGAAAATAGTTTCTGATCCTTCTGATTCTTGAGGGGTGCTGAGGGTGACATACTTATCCGACTCGAGTTCTCTCTTCGAGTATGATAGGAAAAGAGATTGTGCTTATTACTTTTCGAATCAAATATTCACTCAGTGAGATGGAGGCCCTCGTGGTCATATCCAGAGGAGATTGCTATGCCGGTACACCACTTTTTGTATCGAAAAAAAAAAAAGCTAGGACCTAGGTACACCACTTTTTATGGAGGGGGCGGTGTGGGGAGGGAGAGGATGGGTATCCCTCTTAGAATCCTATTTGGATTGAAGCAGTGGAAGCAACAAATGATTGCACCTTTCACATAAAAATTAGCTCATTTTTATCTATATAATTGCATTTAGCCCTTATACAATTAAGATTTAAAGATTAGTCTTGGTGCATGTTTGCCCTAACCCAAATCCGATTCAAATTAATCAAGTTTCAAGAAATTGGAATCAAAACGAATCCAAACCTCTTTAGAACCTGAAACAAATCGAATATGAAGATTCAGGTTCTGTCAACATAGTGCCCACACATAAGATCAGGATTGAATCTTAAGATCAAGACTAACACCAAATTTCTCAAACGTAACTATACCTGTTGGTTGTTATGATCCAAAAAAATTATTAGACTCGAGAGATACTATTTTTTTGTTATTATGAACAGGACTGTCCCTTAGAGCAAGATCTGTCACGTTAAAAAACCGAGTCATAAACCAAATTTATAAAGATCATAACTTGATCATTTGATGTCTAGCTGATATAATTTTTTTTAATTAGATAATTTTTTAAAATATTAGACAGAACATGCAGTGCCCATTATGATCGAGTCTAAATTTTATCATTTGAAACTTGAAACAGATTGATCAAATCTTTTTTTTTTTTTTTTTTTGTGGATAAGATTTTGGCCGGATATTTCTTTCAATTTGAGAAGAATCCAGCAGAACAATAGACGATACAATTGATACAAAGATCGAGATCAATCTTCTAAAAAAATATAGCTCTTTCTAGATTTTTTTTCCTACTAGCCTTTTATTTTAGATAAAAAAATTTTACTAGAACTAAAAAAAAATATCCAATCTAAATTATGCAAGGAGAAGCCTTGCCATTGTACATAGACTTTGTGCACCTTAATTTTAAATCAATCAGTGAAAGAAAAGAAAACTTTCAACCATACTTTCAAATTTCTTTCTTGTTTTCTAATTTTCTTTTGACAAATTCAAATCGGTAGATTGAGAAAATTTTTCCTCTTTCCAATCGGATCAGTTTATCCATCCAATCTTTATGATTTATTTTGTGATTAAATAAAAGAATATGGAAGCATATCCTAATATGGGCCCACATGCTAATATGAAATCATATCCTAAAATGAAATAGTACCCATGTGGCTCCTGTATGCTAATGTAGAGTTGTAGCCAATCAGTAATGTAAACTCAGTCTTTAGACCCCCCCACCCCCCCACACCACCCAAAACCCAAAAAAAAATGGTAAACTCAGTTAAATCAATCTTTCTAATTGCTATCTCTGTTTCAATCGCTGTAATTTATTTTGGAATTAAATAGAAGAACATGAAATCACCAAATCGCTAAGATAGAACCATTTGCTAATATAGGCCCAACCATGCAGCCCAACTCTAAATCAAGAAATAATATCTTTCACTGCACATGTTCAAACAACGGTCAATCAGATCAAGGTGCTTCGGTTCAAGTTAGAAAATGGCATGTGTCTTTAGAAAATGTGGCATCAGGGCTGGTGAATGACCAAAAGTAGATATCACATGGTAGCGACTTCCAATAAACTGCCTGCAATAGAATTGCAAATTTTAGAACTCCATGCAAGTTGCCCCGTTGTAAACTTGGAAATTGTTAAACATGATTCTTATTACAAATTGAAGAAGTTGCAACAGGGAAAACAATAAGAATAATAACCTTCTTGGAATCCCTTCCTTTGCTTGAGAATGCCCCACAAATGGCTTGCTGTTTTAAAGAAATCAATGGCTCCGAGGCCTTGTATGCAGTGTGATTTTTGAAGCGTCTGAATCCATTCATCTTACTTGAATTTTTCATCGTGACTGTCTGACTGAATCTTCTTGGACAATGTTGATCTAACGATATAAAACTTCCATCATGGTCCAAAAAATAGAAGTAGTAGATAGTCAAGTAATATGTAACAAGAGCAACCTACTATAGTAGATGAGAAATAGAATAACACATTTCCCTTAGAAAGCTGATCAACAAACAGCCTATCATATAGAACAACAAATTTCCCTGAAAGAACTGCTTGATAAACAGCCTATCATTAATCACACAAGAACATCTATTGCTAGAATACTCTAACAATATATTAATGTGTATGCACATATTTGTTAGAACTCTATGTTGTCTTTTTAAGATAAGGAGAAATGAGAATGTGTTGTGTTCAGATCCCATAAGTTATCCAATGCACATTTCCATCCTGAATGGAGCATATAATAACTACAGAGCCAGCAATATTTTGCTATTTCACTGAGGATTGAGATGGCAATTGATCTTATCATGCATTATTGATGACTTAGTCCATTTGTTGGCTAGCAGAATTGTCTGTTCTTGACACAAGATCCTCAATATCATGCCGTGTTACCAAAAAAAAGGAATACAGAATTCATGACGATATAATTTCTCCGAAAAGAACAGAGATAATTAAAACAATCATCTTAAGGGGTATTTCATCAAACAATGGAAGGGCATACAGCAGAAAATACTATATAGGCAACCCAATCCTGCATTAACCACTCTCAAGTGAATGAGAAGAGGTTGGTTATGAAGGAACCATGTTCTGCGGAGTAGGAAAAGCAATAATATAGGGGAAAATACCAAATGTATGGTAAATTCCAGCTTTTGTTGCGGCCGCTCCAGGGCTGGGCACCATCGCACAACAGCAGAAGCCATATCAATGGATCCCTGCTTGCCTAATGTGGCGACTATGGTATGAACTCCAACTATCAGCTAATCGCTGGCTTTCATTGATCGCCCAAGAAGTCTTTCCCCAATCAGCTCCTAAGACGGTTCAGGTGTCACAGGTATGGAGGCAGAGAAGATTAGTGTTGAGCGCAATGGAGGGGAGAAATTATGCCCTACATTATGTGCACCACGTCAGCTGTGCACCATGCTAATCAGATTTATTGTTCCTGTGGATCCCATTGATCATGCAGCTCATCTCGGACTATCACCATCCCCTACACCCAACCTCATTTTGGATTGCTTTTGTGGTAACGTGGTGCTCCTGGTGTAACGTATAATTTCTCAATAGAGGGGCGTCGAGAATGCTCCTTCCCTTCCAGCATAATTTAGTGCCAGATGTGTATCTCCCTTTGGAACTGGCAGTCGTCTATTTAATTTGGAGGACCATCAAAAATCAATGAAAAAATAGTACGAATTTATAGCACCATAACTAATGCCTGACTTTTTCTCTGTGCACGTGTGCAAGATTTCTACCTTTAGCATTTGTTTCAGTAGGATGAAAAGAAAAAAACCAGAAACTTAAATGAGATCTACCATGATCTCATGAAAATAAATGGAAGCTAACCAAAGGGCAAGCTGACTGGTTATCAAGAAGCACTAGTATTTTGGTACATATGAAGCTCTAGCTATTTGGAAGCAAAATGATGGAAAATGCAGCATACTATTTTATAACTGGAAGTCTTAATTCAGATAAAAACCTGTTTCCGTCAACTTGAAAAAAAGGAAGCTACAAATAAATATGAACTGCTTAATCTAAAGGGCCATTAGTTTGGGTTCTAAGACTCTGAATTCCTTCCAATAAGACAGGGACATTACATACATCAGAGAAACAAAGTATCATACTAAAGGCATAAAGAAACCATTACGAAAGAAAATATACCACCGCCAAGAACTCATATATCAAACTTCTGTTGCATTGCATAGAGATCTTCATATTCATTCTATTTCAATTGGATAGCTTGCCTGGAACCAAAGGTAGGAAGACAGTTGTGAATCTAGCATCTGGCAAGGTACCCTGCCAGAAGATTTACATGAGTCCAAACACTTGCATGAAAGAATGCCTTTCCAAACCGAATAGCTAGAACTTCTAGGACCCAAGACAAGTTTTTGGTCAGGATCCATGACATAAATTCTAAAAGGCAGCAAACAACTCGTTTCCAAGTCCGATGAAAATCTTGATAATGCTGAGTGCAAACTGTAGCAGTTTTTGCTGTCAGCTTGGGGCAAAATATAAAATATATGTTAAACAGAACATCAATTATAATCAAGAATTCAGGTACCAACGGGACGTCCCACGGAACACCAGAATGGGGTACCATCTCATGTATCGGAACAGGACCGTCCCACTAGCGTCCCAGCATCCCAATCGGGACGCCTTAGGACATCCCTTATCCTAAATATCAGGATGGGATGGGACGGGACGGCAACGCGTTCCATTCCATAAAAAAACTGGGACAACTCCATCCCACGAGATTTAAAACCTTAATTATAATTGTAACAATAAACCAAATGAAAACAAAACTTTCATTAATCTTAACGCAACACTAAATAAAAATGGCTAATCCAAAAACTTGATGTCTGATGCCTTAGACATCCAGTCAGAAAGCTGTACTCATACAATATTACCATAAAATGTATTCCCTCTGCCACCTCACTGCACTCCTTTTTATGTGCTTGCCATTATATCATCATGCCTCAGGATGAATAAACTGGACATATATATTGAGTAAAAGCTTTACTTCAGATGTAGCATATGCAAGTAGCATTGTCATACGAAAGCAAACTTCTTGATATTTAAGTGCAAGGCTGACCTAATAATCGAGCTATATGGCTCCAGTTTAAAGAATAACATAGTTATGACAAAAAGTGAGGTATGCACAATAGACCAGCATCATATATGATACTAACCTTCATTTTGAGTGCTTGTCTGTGGCCGCTTGCAAGATATTCCTCAAGCAACATTTTCCTGTATGAGCCAGAAAGATCACTTTTTAACACAAGTCAGTTCATGTGTGGATCATCCTTTTACCGAGTAATGCAAAATTGATGCGGTAGTGTGGCTACCAACAAATAAATCCATGCAGGCAAATCACAACAAAGAGCAACCATCCATGCTCCCAAAGACCACAAATTTAGCAAAATCCTTCTAGTACATACAAGATGGACAGATGAGCGGATTCTTCCTACTGAAAATGTGGATCCTGTCATAAATATTTGAGTTGATATTCCTCCAAACACTTGATGCCCATTTAAGAAAGACCCTATGGTAAAGTGCATTGATTGAGATACATATTTGTTGTCAATTCAACAGGGGTGCAGAATGAGGGATGCATTTCTGATGAATCACCTATTCTTTCATCATCAGCTGAAGCTAAACGTCCAAACATCGCCATCTTTTCTGACAAATTCCTCAAAGAGTCATGCCTATTAGCCAGCTGCATCAAAACCTTAATCCTCCTAAATGCAACATTACTTGGCTTCTGCGCCTTCTCAACCATCTGAAGGAAACACCTCTCAGCATTGTCCAACTTACCTGAATCACAGAGCAAATCAAACAGCACATCGGAGACCAATGTGAACGATCCAAACCCCTTCTCGATCATGTCATTCCAAAGCTCAAGTGCCATTGCCACCTTCTCCTGCCGACGGAACAATTTAACAAGAAACATACAAGACTGTGTGTTGGGCAAGCACCCCTCACTCCTCATCCTCTTGTATAACCTCCATGCACTCCCCAAATCATTAGCCCAATAAAAGCACCGAAAGAAAAGATTATAGCTCGTCGCATTTGGAGCCAACCCTCTGCTTGCCATCTCCTCCATCAAAGCAAAAGCATCTCCAAGCCTCTTTGCAATGCAATAGTTCCGGATGGCTGCATTATATGCTGCTACATCTGGGTAGCACCCCAGCTCCCTCATCTCCTTCAAAACATCTCTAGCCTTGTCGGGCTGACCCATCAATCCCAACCCACCAATCAAAATGGTGTATGTAATCACATCTGGGTAAATCTCCTCATCTCTCATTTTATCGATCAACTTGTGAGCCTTCTCCACTAGGCGATTTTTGCAGTAAACATCAACCAAACAATTATATGTTACCAAATCAGGCATCACTCCCAACTGAATCATCTCCTCGAAGAACCCCTCGGCATCTTCCACCGACTTCCAACCTGACAACAATATGTTGAAGGTCTGGAGATCAGGCCTGAACTCATACTTCAAATTATGGTACACATTCCGGGCATCCGTCATGCTCTTCTCCTGGCACAGAGTCCTCAACAAAGCATTGAAGCAACTGGTATCGAAGTCGACACAGAGCTTTCGGAACCTCCGGAAGCTCTTGACGGTCTGCCAGACCGAGCAAACCTTGGCAATCCTGCCGAGAACTATCTGAACTGTTCTAGTGGTGATCAAGCTGCGATCTTTTCGCCTCATTTCAAACAGCAATTGCCAGACCGTTTCGAATCTCCGGCTTCTGCCCAAGATATAAAGCATGGTATCGTAGGAGAAGGAGGTGTGATAAAAACCCTTCCTTTTTCCGGTGAATTCGAAGAATTCAAGGGCTCGGAAGGGATTCCCGTGGCTGAAGCGAAACCTCTTCAAGACCCGGTCAATCAAATCGTTGGAGAGCAAAATTCCGGAGGATTCCAGGGATTGGATCATGGAGTCGTGGGAGGAAGACGTGGTGATGATGCGGAAGATGGAACCAACGCTGTCGTGGAGGTCTGGTTGTTCTTCTGCCAGAGTTTCGGTGGAGAAGGAGACTTGGAGGGAAGGGATATTGGGATTTGGGCGATTGAATTGGCGATGACCGTTCCTTATCAGTGGACATCGGACTGGAAAGCGTTTGAAGAGCATTCTTCTTCTTCCGGGAGCAGTTGAATTAGGGTTCCTTTTAGGAATTCGGAGGGATTTGGCGAAGCCGAGCGTGAAACTTACAGGCTTCTCGAGCCTGATGTCCAGATTACCATCGGCACGTCGTTTGCCGACAACATTTCAAAAAATCTGACTAGCGACCACACCAGATTTTGATTTTACATTTACGAACCAAACCGGATGATGGAATGCACAGTTCAGATTTTAGTCTTGTCCTTAAAAAAAACAAAAAAAAACATAAAAATGCTAGAAATCACTTGCTATATCACCACTCCGCTGAGCAGCTTGATTGGGCCCCGATTGATACCATCAATCTTCCGTTCACCACACCAATCTCTACGTGCCTCTTTGGATCGGTCAACTAATCGGCAATGGGATAGATGATCAGTAACCCGATTCACGAAATGAAAGAATTGCATCAACCAAACTGAGTGTTATGTATTGTGAATCTAAATTATAAAAAGAATTTTAAATAGATATAGATGGAAACCATTATATCCATGACCCATTTAAATCCAATTTTACTTGGTTTAGAAACATTTAGTTGAAATATGGTGCGAGACACCAAATTTAGCTTGGAGATGAAACCAGACATCAACATGAAATACAGTAGAATTTAAGATTTGCACGGTGCATAGAATCATTGCACGTCACATCAAGTACAAGTTTTTAACAAGCTGAGCATATATACCCAGGACTCAAGGACCTGGATGCTCCCATCATTGAGTGACTATGGTCGGCTTGTAATCAATAACAATGACCTTCTCTAGTGCAGGCAAGAACTCATCAGCAAATTCAACATGAGCAGGATGTGCAATATATTCGGCTATGCCTTCCACACTTTCAAAAGTTGATTCAAACACATGAGTGAATCCTTGATGCATATTCTCTATGCTCACGTCCTTTCCCCTGCACAGATGAAAAGCAAACTAAGCGTTTTTGACATTTGCAACTGGTGAAGAAGAGAGAGAAGGTAACCTCCCTAACCAGGCCAAGTTAATTTCAAACACTGCAGTCCTGAATTCTCACAAACACATACCATAATTAAACCAATGGTATCAGAAACTGAAATTGTACCAATTATATTTGCATGCTTAATCTGACTGCTAAACTTTTCCCAAATACCCAGAGTTCTGAGCCTTTAAAAATTATATGGTGCATGCTGACTTTGCCCATGTAGGTTACTCGCAACGTCAGAATTTTCTTTTACCTGAGAAATTCCAGTTAACACACAACGGTTTATCCAGTATGTTGCAGAAAATATTCCTTTTTTTCCAAGGAAATCAGATTTAGACATAAACGATGATAATTTCTTCAAGATAATTGGTTTAGCTTAGCTAGAAAGAGAATGGGCTTTATTTCATAATTTTCACACAACCAGCAAAACATTAGCCAAGTAGGACTGTCTAGTATATAACCAATATTTCACACGAGACTGAATGCCCCCAGATGGACGAAATCCAGAAACCTCCATAGAGTAGTTGATAACTGGCACATATTCACAAAACAAAAATCCAGGGGCAATAAATGAAATGAATAAATAAATAAGAACATTCAATTATCTAGCCTCCTAATTAGTCATAATAATCTGTCTGCAAACACCTTTTAGCGCTGGATAAACATCAACAAAAGCTCACACAAATTACCCACTGACATGCACCCTCAGAATCATCACTTGCATCTTTTCAAGGCATCCACTGAGAAATTCTTGTCATGAAAAGCCATATGTTCTTTTCCAGACAGTCTAAAGCATGATCAACAACATGCAGCAACCACAGAACTTCCCTAGAGATGATAGTGACAAATTGGCAAGTGAATGCATCACAATACTCTTGCAGGGATGGCCTATTGCATCCCAAACAAATGCAACAAAAGGAATAACAATCTTCCAGCACATATCATCTGTGTGAACTAAGCAGTAATTAGCTAATAGATCATAATAACAATTAAAAATGTACACCAAGAAACAAGAGAACAAGATTCTTACATGGAAAACTCTAATGAGGAAAATTTCATGAAACCCAGACCAGAGCAACCATCCACAATCTCCAAATGATGTGATTATGGTGCCCTTCTCTAGAACAAGCCAAGGATCACAACATCAAGATAACACCTCTTTTGAGCCAGAATCCTCTCTAGGGCAAATTAGAGGACAACAAAAGGCAACACATCTTCGCATATACAAGAAATATCCTCACCAAACAAAGGTGGATTTGAACATACAGGGTTTTGAAGTGGATTCACCCACATGGAATTTTCACAACCATTTCAAGAAAAAATGATACCGACTTGGGGTGGCAAGAACCGACATTTACTTGCTGAGGGATCTTCAAAAAAGCAAAAAAAAAAAAAAAAAATTCTTGCTTTACTTTCTTCTTTCCAAAAAAAAATTCTTCCCAAAGTATGGGGTCACCAAGGTCTCCCAGAAAGGGAAAGTTTCTCCACAAGAAGAGATCTCTCTCGATCCTCTCAAGATCTCCCTCCAGTTCTACAAAACTCAGCGCAATATAACACTCCAGCTGCTCATCTCCTGTCCTTAAAAAACAATGTTTGAACCATCAAGAACCCTTCCCAAGATCCCCCTTTGCTTTGAGCAAAACATTCCCTCCCGAGATCGAGATCTGGGGCAATCCCCAGTTCTAAATGCACATAAGGAGCCAAGGTCTCCTAGAAATTTTGTTCTGACTCTCCATTCCCAAAATCTAAGCTGGAAAGCCCCAATCATAGAGAGATCTGTTCACCAGAAACCGAAAAATATCATACCGCAACTAATTTACATTCTTCAGCTAAAAAGGCGTTTGCAATTGATTATCTTAGAACATCGATAAAAATAGAAAGATGCGAGAATAATTCTAAGAAGAAGGAAGGGAGAGAAGGGGACAGAAGCACCAGTGGAAGGCTTTCATGGGTTGGACGAGGGAAACGAGGTTGGCGTAGCCCTTGATGAGCTTCTCCACCTGCTCCGGTGAGATGTCGTCTTTGAACTTGGCCAGGAGCACGTGCTTCACCACCCCATTCGCCTCCTCCATCTCCTCTCTTCTTCCTCCCTCCACGCTCTTCTTCTCTGAACCTCTTATGCCGCGCCCTCGGGAGAGATCAACATCGGGTCAACCTTTTTGTTGCCATTAAACGATAAAAATATGTATAAAAAGAAATTCGCATTCGGGATTCCGCATAAAATTCTAGTGCGAGAGAATTCTTAGAACCCAATCTCTTTAGCGACGATTCCTTCTGCGTGCGTGCAGGATTGGCTTGTTACGACAAAAAAAATAATCATTACAATGATGATATCATATTAAATTTATTATAAATTAATAAAAATTTAATATTTTATTAATTATTATTTATTATATTAATTTTATGAATAATATTTTATATTATTCTCATATATCTCATTTATTTTTAATTTTTTATTAATTTATTACAATCACGTGGTATCATTGTAGCAACGAATATTTTCTCCATTATGATGCCCTATAATAAATACATCCATAAACATTCGACACAATCAAATCATAAAGATATTGAGATAATTCAGAAAAAAATTCTAATGCTATTCTATTCATATGCTCTATTACAGAAGATATCCTCTCAATGTTCAGAAAAAGATCATACTATTGTTCTTCTTTTTGATGTGCTAAATAAAATAATAAGTATGCCAAAAAATAAGAGCTTGAGTATCAACTAGCAAGAGGAAATGGATCTTAGGGTGCTCAGCCAAGAAATCATAGCCTTGAAGTCACCTTCTAGGATAAACTTATCTATAAATAGGCTAAAGATAGCATGCACCAAGTCCTCCAATGCAGCCCTCGACTCCACCTAAAGTATCTATATGTTGATAAGTGATACTCCTCCAACAGCCATAAAGGATGGTCTTGCATCGTAAATGACAAAGCCGGCTCCACCATACCGCTCTCCATCCTTCACACTATCATTGAAATTGATCTCGATGAAGTTGGAGGGTGCGGGTCTCCAAGAAAAGTGAATCACCTGAGCCACAGAATCTGCTAAGATGGGACTCCAGTTTTCTCCAATTATCAAAGATCCCTCTAAAGTCATGGCCCTCGTGAAGTCATTGGCATCAAACCTAGCTTTCCATACTATAACATATGAGCTCTCCACTACATTATCAAAAATCCTCTTGCTCCTAGCCACATAAATGTAAAAACACAGGGCAACCATGGTCCCTTGACCCTCCTCTTCAGCTTATTCCTCCTCTCTAAGAAATGCAACTTTCCAACTCAAACCCAGCAGCTGGTTGTAATGCTCCTAGCAGCACTAGCCTGGTCTTGTTGGAATGATGCAACTCTCAACTATTTCTCAACAAGAATCCTCCTTGTCTTTGGTGGCTGCGGAAGCTCTAAATTACTTCAATGACTAGTCTATTCTTTGCACACCTTCACTTTTGCCGCATTTTGGAAAAATCTGATCAAAACTTCGCTTGGTCTCGGCTGGACTTTCAGACCCCGATTAGAGGTCTTAGCAGGGAGCTGTATTGCATCTGATTTGCTTAGCTTGGAACATAGTCGATGGAAGAGGTAGATCATCTCTGTTTTCTTGTCATCCTCACCCCCTGAACTCAATTTTTGGTTTTGTTCGAGACTGCTACAGGCTGCTGAGAAAAGACGCTCATATCTCTGCACAGAATTTCTGGAACTGCAGCTTTTTAACACTCCTTTCTTCAGTGCATACCATTGCTCTTGTAATTATTGTTTTCTGTTTTCTTTCCCCCACACAAGTCTATATTTCTCTTTGAGTTTTGTTGGGTCTTCTTTTTGTATCACGAACTGAGCTTGTCTCACACTCTGCTCCTCTTTCCTGTACAGTTTTAACATTTAATAACATTTGGGTGGCAATTGCCTCCTCTTTTCCATCAAAAAAAAAAAAAAAGACTACTGAGATAACTCAGGCCAATGTTTTGCTAATTTGAATTAGATAAATCTTATGAAAAGAAGGAAAATAATAAAACAAAAAAAAATAACCTCCACAGTCTTCGAACTTGAATGAACTTATCCCTGCCATGACATTGGTGACAACTCGGTCTGTAATTGTTACTCCATTCATTATATTTTATGAATCAATTAAGAGATTAGAATGACTAATGCGTACAAACTTTTGCTCGAAGTCTTTCTTGATCATTATCATGAGGAAAAATAGCTTGGAACAGCGCATGCTTCGTAAATAAAAATCCACTTCTGCCACCCATGGACCAAGGGGCTAAAAGGAACAGATACAATACACGTTTCAATTTCACCAAGAGTTCAGCATGTCATTGACCCAGCCAGAATGAATGATTTAATGCAAGCAAATACAAAATGCAGCAACACCAACAATTGCTTACAAGAATGTAGTAGGCTTTTTGCTGTACATTCAACAACTCAAGATATATTTTCATCACAGTTTTGATTTCCACCAGATTAGACGAGGAGATAGACATTAAGACTTCAATTCCAGCCTCCTTGAATCAATTACCTTGGAGGTTGGGGTGGTAGACACTGTGGATAAAGTAAACAATCTAACTCTGAAGTACAAGGGACTTGCCAAGAATCATGTCATCCGTCGAGAAATCAGCTGGTTTTCTGTAAGTTCCTCTGCCAAAGTCTAGATTGTATGAATCAGCAAGACCATCTATCAAGCCAAATTCTGGAGTCCAACCTAGATCCCTTGTAGCTTTCTCGATTGATGCAAAGAAATGCTGCAAAATTATTTTGAGAGAAGAATGTAACTATTTTCTTCATATTCAGGGTACTGCATGGCATATTTGTTGCTGCAATTTAACATTCTTTCATAGCAATAAGAATGCGGGCAGTCATCACAACCAACAGTTAATGATGTGGTGAACAGTGTAATGATACCAAAGAATGTTGAATAGCTTGGCTGATTTAGTTTTTATTAAAGAATTAATACAGTGCAAAGAGTGGTATGCAAAGAAGGCAGACTGTTTGAACAAGGAAGAGAAAGTAAAATTCAATAACAAACTGATCTCATAGAAAAAGTGATCTACTGGGTTATTTTGCTGCGCTTCCCTTCTTGTTCTTAATGGCTCTGTCTGATCATGTTTGAAGTTCACAAGGCCTCCAAGAAAAAGAAAAAAGAAGAAAAACAAATAATTCAACATAAAAGGGTACAAAGGAGGGATCAGCTATTTGGGATGAGTGACATGAGCATTTTTGCAACATCATTAGTTTTACCAGTCCATTGAAAACATTAGCTAGATGGGATATGTATTAGATAACAATCAGACTGCAATTCTAATATACTCGAGACCGCTCTTGGCTTCCTCTAAACCTGACCATAAATAGCTTTAAGTTTTGCATATGCAATAAATAACATTATAAAAATGAAACATGTCTCACGTTTGCAAGGTTTGCAAGGTGCATCGCTACTTCTGACTATAAAAAATAAATAATATCTGCATGTGTTAAAATTGTTTCATTCTCTATTTTGCTTTACATGCATGATTAGTAGGATAAGTCAATAAAAATTGCGATAGCCAATTGTGAGGTTTATCATATGAATCCTTCTTGGTTATTAGCATTTGAAGTTACATCTTCAAGCAGTGCAAACTTCATTACAGCCCTGATTCTAACATAAATTTTCCATTATATGACCTTTCCTAATAAATCAATACCCTCTCCAAATGGAGGGGTTTAGATTTTCTTTCCTCAGTTCCTGACCATCTCAGTTTGCTCTCTATTATTAAATTTTGACCACTCAGATTTGAACCTGAAACCTCTCTCATTTGGAGGGGAAGGCACCAACTAGCTAGCTGTTAATCGTTCTTCTAGTATCGTCATTTCTAACCCATACTTCATATTTTACCATACAGAGATCATTGCATTCTCATCTTTATCTTTCCTCCTTCACAACCTTAACTGGAGAACTTCACACTGCGGTACTACATAATCTTCACATCAGACAGAGACCTATAACCAACTAAGCATACCTGATCTCGAAAAGGAAAGGCTTTCTTCTTCCCAAAATCAAATTCCTTGGGATTATAGTGAACGATTTCTGGTTCAGGAAACCCAGCAGCCTGCAATAGCACAAACAATCAAAATCTATGCATGCAAAATGTACTAGAATTTTTGTTTCTTCAAGATTTGTTACCTTGGCACATGCCCTTGCTAACCCATCAAAGGTTACATATTTGGACCCAGAAATGTTGTACACTTGTTTACTTGCTTTTGAATTGCCAAGAACCATAACAAAAGCCCTTGCCAGATCCTATAACATAAATAATTTTAACTGTATGAAGAATCTCCAAAAAGTTATAATCAGAAATAATGGCACAAGATCTACCAGGCGTGGTACACCTCTGATCAAGGTATCATGATTGCAATTATGATACACAGAAGACACCTAAAATTTCTTAAATGTTGAAAGCAATAACCATTAAAACTCAAGGACCTTCAGAAAAATTGGAATACATGATTATTGATTGATAGCAGGCTGTTTAAAGCAAAATGTAACAGCATCTAAAACTTGCACAGAAAAGAATGAGCTTGCCACAAGACCCATCCTCTCAACAATTGTTAAAACTGAAGTAAAAGCAAAAGTTGAAGCAAGACCATGAAATACCCAAGAGAGAGGGCCTAAAATGTTGGTCAAACTCAAATGAAGGAAAAAAATAATGGATGTCTGGTGGAAAGATAGAGATATGCCTTGGATTAGGTTGGATGATCCAAGGATTTCTTCATGCAAAGAATTTAGCGAGAAAGGTTGGATAGACAAGTACACATTTAAAGAATAATATCTGGGAACATGAAGTGGAAATGAATTATTGAAATTATATAGCTATCATGGTGCATCATGTGCATAAAGCTTAAGATGTGTGGTAAATTTTAGATGGAAGGAGTGACCAAAGAGTTAATCAAAAAAAGTTCAAGTTTAACCTAGAAAGCAATACATAACATGAGTTGATCTGAACATTTGTAGCAAATACTAGATGAAAAGGACGCTAAGTTGAATCATGGGTTTAAAATGGAAAATCAAAAACCAAGGGAAACCTAAATAAGGTCACATAAAAGATGACGTATGCAATGAACATGGATCGAGCAATCATAGGGACAAATAACGGCAAAAACTAAACCATGGTTTTGTATGTTGTTGGCGAAGCTTGCATTGATGAAAGTTACCACCCATAATTGGAAGATATGGCTCTAAAAAACCTCATATAACGAACCTGACATGCAGAAGGACAAAATCTTTTTCATTTCTTATGTTGTTTCTTTTCCTCCGAAAAACATCTCAGGTTGTAGAGGAAGCATGCAGGCATGAAGGCCTCGCCTCCTGGACCAACCAATTCCATGAAAAATTGGGTGGAGGGTGAGAACTCAAGGTTCCAAGCTGCCTTGGAGGCTTAACATGGTTGACCTATCAGGTCATTACATCAGAGGTACATACCAGAACTTGCACTCAAGCTCATTCAGCATGCATTTATGCTAGCATGTGCCATTGTTACCAACCTTAACATGCCCCAGTTGGGTGATTTGAACTCCACCGTTGGGGACTGGAATTGGGCGGCCAGCTTTCAGTCGATGGAAGAACCACTCCTCGACAGGGTTGTAATTCAAGGGGCCATATATGTAGACCGGCCTCAGGGAAGTCCAGTTGACACCACGGGAATCTAACAAGCTCTCTGTTTCAAGCTTTCCTTTGTGCCTGCTCTTTGGATCAACTGCATCGGTCTATCAATCATCCAAATAATACATTATAAAAATGGCTATTTAGATACTAGAAGAACAAAAAGTTATTAAGGTGCCAGAATCAAAACCTCACCTCAAAGTGTGGTAGCAGGTCAGATTTGAGATAGACTCCAGCTGACGAGCAATATATATACCTGCAGAATTCCCCCAAAGCATATCTAAGTGTATAGCTTAGCAGTTTAAACTTAATGGTTAAGCATTTGGGAAAAGAAAAAAAATAAAATAAAAGGAAAGAGTGACTTTGGTTTTCCCGGGTCATTAATGTGTTTTAGTTAAATCCTAGTGTCCAAGCATATAGCATATTGCTGTTGATGTACCTACTCCTCACCATCTATAATGGGCTCATTCATCTTAAAACCTATTTGAGCCAAGATTAAGCTGAGTTGGATACATCCTATGCTACAGATTAGTCCAAGAGTAAATATGAGGTAAAGAAAACTTGCCAAACCTTGAGCAATTGATGCAAAGTTAGGAAGAATGAAAGACTTCATATTTGGAATTAACATCTTTGATGCTATGGATAATAATGGCAATGCAATGTTTAATACTCAGTGGAAACTGTTTTGTGTTTGATATTGCAGCATAACTTTGCTGCATAAGGCTTCAGAACATCAAAACAGACCTCATAGATGCACCCATCTTTTTATGGTTTTCACTTTCCCATTCCTACACAGACCAGGAATGCTCCTACTTCGCATGCCAAACTACATGTCATGATATTAAGCCTAATGATTCATCAGGGCAGCGAGTGCTCGTTCTTGAACCACCGAACATACTTTTAAATTGTTAAACAATATCATGATCCAAGAGAGAAAGAAATGCTTACTGCTCCATCTTAGGCAATGCATCCAATATAGGCTCTACCTCAACAGCCTCACGCCCTGAATGAAGAGTTATGTTAGGCAGTAAGTTATGAAAGCAAATGAAAATTATGTATGCGCTCATAGAAGCTATTCCTGCATGTATCTTCAATTGTTATTACTTGTCCGATGGTAGCGTCATTTACTGATTAGAGAAATATGAACCATGGATTAACTATGAGCTTAGGAAAACTCAGAAGTAAGATCAGCGAGAAATTACCATTAATATCATAAACAACATCAAATCCGTTGGCTGCTAGGCTTGTCTTCACAAATTCAAAATCCTTCCTGTCCCCTTTCAAATGCAATATCTATAAAGAAAGAATTACTTTGGTGAAAACTATCATCAGAAGCTAACAGTGTTAGGATCAGTGAAAGACTGTGAAGAGTGAAGAGTATAAGCTACGCAACAGCTAATCCAAATGAACAGTCTATTGGATCATCTAGAGCCCAACAATATTGAATGGACGGGCTCAACTTGATCGCTATGAAAGGCTCACAAAATACTGAACCAACCCATCATGTGAGAGTCCAAACCAACATAAAAGATAGATATTGCACTTCATAGCATGTCAAATCCCATTTCATCCATTTGGTTGGTTGGGTCCATCATCATGCTTTTTCTCCATCATGACAATATTCCAATTTCCTCACCAATGTGCAGCCAGCTAACATCACCGAACCAATGGCTGTGACTTCACCATGTCATTGCAAACAAGCACAGACTGCATGCCCCCAAGCAAAGGAAAAAGTAGAAGGAAAACCACTGACGACAATATTTTTGTCCACTTACTTTGGATGAGAATTCTGCATACTCTTGATCCGATTCTCCTGGTAGTTGTTGGCTGATGGGTGCCTTCCCCCTGGTAAACAAGGTCACCTGCCAATGAAAAGTTTCAATAGCTACCCACCAAATCCCTATAAAAAACATTTTTGCAGCTCTCTTGGTTCCATCAAAAGCTATATGCAAGCTATTATCAGTTAACTAACAAAACCCACCAAACAACCAACCTGATGACCATCCTTAACAAGGAGTCTGGACAAGAAAACACCAATGAATCTAGTGCCCCCCATAATTAAAATTTTCTTGGCACTGGAAGCTTTCACATGCAATGCCCCTTTTGGCTGCCATACCTTCCTTTTCTTCTGCATTTCTCATGAGAGAGCAACATTATTATTGTTTAAAACCTTAAAAACAATAGAAGGGACACCGAGTTTTATCTGGCTTCAACCATTATAGGTTTGTGTTAATATATATATATATTAATATATTAGAAAGAAATAACTAGTAAACTGGAGGAAAGACAGATAAAATCATTTAATGAACAAGTTAGATAAAATTCATTTGGTCATGGTCTTAATGTGCTCTGCCATTCTATCATATGATTTCCTTGGGTTCCATTGAAACATTGATAAAGAGATGTCTAGTCCTCTAACTATTATATCCAACTGCACAGGAAAGAACCTTTTAGCTACCTGAATAGAGATGTTAACGGCCGTGCCACTGAACTCAGAGAGAGAGGAATGGAGGAGGGAGGAGCTGGGAGAGACAAGTGGGATATGATGGCACGGTTGCAGCTGTTGCATAGCCACCAATTTAGCCATGCCTTCTTCCTACCTCTTTTCAACTTTCTCCTTTATTGAGTTCCCTTTGGGAGTCGGTTGGTTATATTAAGTGGGAAGGGGTTTGGTCCTCCAAGGATAGGCCGAGGATGGAGAGGCACTTTTCATGGCAGCCCATCCTCTTCTCTGCCTCACCTCGACCTCACCTCGTAGAGGATAAGACAAAGTCCCGCTTCGGTTATATCCACAGCCTCGGTCCTTCTTGGATAAAGATTTGTAGGATATGTTGCACCCGACAATTCTTTTTTCTTATCCTTTAACTGGAGTCGGCTACTCTTAAGTGGTAAAATGGAGGGAAAAGAAATTCTTTGCGCACCGCATGCAGTATAAAAAAATTTTTATGAGGTGCATCGTCCCGATTGATTCATCTATATATTTTTTAATATATATTTAATATTTATAAATCAATTTTTATATTTAAAATTTTATATAATAAAAATATTTTTATTTTTTAAAAAAAATTATGGTATCGTGTAGCGTAATATAGTCTAAGATATCATAATAAGATCTTGAATATCATAATATGAGAGGAACATTTTTATCCAATTATTTTTCAACATATATTTAATATATTAATTTTTTTATTTAAAAATTTTGAATGATGAAAATATTTTTTTTTTAAAAAAATTATGATATTTTGTGCTGGACGCAGGATGTCATAATATGAATATAGAATGTCATAATTTTTTTAAAAGATAGGTATATTTTTATCATATAAAATTTTTAAACGAAAAAATCGATCAGTCGACATTAAATGCGTATTGAAAAATTATGACTACGTGGACCAATCAAATAAGATGGTGCACTCCATGATAAATTTTCTACACCGCCCGTGGTGCACAAAGAATTTTGCATGGAGGAAATCTTTGGAAAAAATGAGGCCCATCTAAAGTTGCTCTTTTATGAAAAATTTATATCACATAAATTTTATAAAATTTTTATATATTTATGCAAAAGTTGTAGGATATTTTATTTCAGATGAGATGTCAATTTTAGATATGATCGTGAGTCGGATATAGATCGGGTAGCCTATTATCTATATTGATCTTGTAATTGCCTTAAGATAGAACAGGGTGGTTCGAGTCTCGGAGAGCCGGGTAAAGATGGACAAACAGTATGGATAAAATCATAAAAATTATTTTTTCAGATAAATCGATAATTTTTATCTCAAAAAAAGAATTTATGAAGAGTTACGTATACATCCGGATTGGATTTAAGATGGATTTAACCATTACCTGCACGTGCTCTGAAATATCACCATTAGATTCAGATGGATCCGTACAAACTACCACATTAAGCTAATCCGTATCAATGCTGGGCATTCACCGACACCAGCATGACATACTTGAAATATCAACTCTTGACAACAGCATGACATACGTGAAATATCAACTCTTACCACCAACCATGTTACCGTCTCAATTTTATCATCACGTAGGAACTCACCTAGATGGCAGAACCAAACCAACCTTTGGAAACCTAGCTTCCAAGTACACAAGACCATCGATGGTACTTTCTTCTTTTTCCTTTCAGTAACGATATGAAAGGCCACACTTTAATTTTGTCCATTATTACTAACTAGTAAGCATTAATGCAAGGGTCACTAACTAATAAAAGGGTCATTAACTAACAGAAACTCTTTTTCTTTTTCTTTTTTTCTTTTTTTTTTTGGCGCTTTTGTTCTCCCCCGGTGAATTCTGGGTTGCATTTCCAATTGTTTCTTGCGACATACCATACCATTCGTTCCCACCGTTTGAGGGTCTTTGTGATACCTGATTTGTTTAGAACTACTTCTCATGTAAAATTAAATCAGTTCATACTTTTAATAATATTTTTTTATGAAGCGACAGTGGGGTCAAACCCTGGTGACAGTAAATGAAAAAGGTTGGGGGATTTTGAACCATTTCATATCATACAATCTGTTCCGTCAAAGACGATTGTTATTCATCCGATCAAAAGACCAATCTCATCTTGATGAAAACCACTGCTTAACACAAGAAAAAACTGCCTCATCCAGAACTACTTCCCACTTTAATATCAAGAACAAGCAGCCACAAACTACCTTGGACCAGACATCCAAATTCATGAAGCAAATGATAAGAACAATATACATCCTTTTTTTTTTTCGTATATTTTCTTGCTACCAACTTCTATTTGACTAGCGCTGAAACTGGATGGAGTATGAACCAGTATTTGGATCTTTCACAGCTTTGAAGTTATCGACGCTCATTCCAAAACGTCCTAATATAGAATTTCCCATCTCCTTCAACTTTCCTGCAACGAGTCAAAGGTGCCATAAACAATCTTTTAAAAAAAGAAGAAAAGAAAAGAAAAATGGCTATAAAAAAGTGATATCTATACCAGGAAATGGTGAGAAAAAGTGTCTCGAGCGTTATTCTAAAAGCTAAAAGCAAAGTGAAAGTTATATGCGATGCTGGGAAATTGTGGGACCTGATAATCGAGAAGAGGAATTGCGCTATTGCCAAATGATAATGGATGATGCACAAGAGCTCACTAAATGCAAGCTATATGGTGTTTAAAATGTAGTATAATTGTGCTGCAAGAAATTATACTAGTCTGGCAAGAAATTGTGATGCCTCTCTCAGTGAACATTTAAGAGTCTGGCAAGACTCTTTGTTACCATATCTGAATGTAATGCTTGTCATAATGACATTCATGTTAAGTGGAATTCTTTCTTCCTTGATTAACAGAGGACTACAAAGTCGGGACAATGGAAGTTCATTTTGTGTTGGTCTCCTAGAAATATGCATGCCTATCTCACTGTCATCAAACATACAAACTAGCTGAACAAAATATAAATTAGAAATAGAAGTCCACAAAAGAATTAAACAAAATTAAGTCAAATAATCAAATGAAGAATTGCATTACCATTGTAACTAACACCAAAATCCAATGAATCTTTATTCGCATATGCAAAATATTAAAGTAATATAGAAAAAGAAATTATGAACCCACCAATCATCTCTTCCTTCATCTTCTCTCGCTTTTCTGCTGCAATTGGCTCTAACCGCCTTATGTTCCTTCTAGCTTGGTCATTTGAAGGATCCAAATCAACAATCTTTTTCCAGTCTGCAGGAACATTTTTTTTCAAGATAAATATCATGCTTTAAGGCAGTATTCATTAGAACCATCAGGCAACTATGAAATTCTCAATAGCGCTCCCCAAAATAAGTGATGATTGATATATGAAAAAAGAAAGGAAGAAACATCACAAGGAAATGGAAAAGGCTACACAGCAAAATAAATGACAGCAGAACAAATCTCCAACAGCTTATATGAAACATACCTGCAACAGCCTCTTCATAGTGTTCAACCTTTTCATGTGCCTCTGCTCTTCTGATTAGTGCTTTTATATACGAAGGATTCAACTCCAATGCCTTTGTGCATTCCTTGATAGTGTCATTGAACTTTTCCTGAAGAGAACAAAATACTCAGATGACAAAAAGGAAGCTGAAAAACGTGCTGAAAGACTAATATTGCGAGTGGGTTAGATTGTTCTGGTTATAGACACTCCATAACTCATGTATATGAGGCAGATTGTTTGTATTCCCTTATGCACATAGACCTATCCAGTCTTTCAAATGGGGTAAACTCTAGCTGAATTGGCCAAAACCACCAGAATTGGACCTGAGGCAGTTGAGATTGAGCCAAAAATGTCCAATATCTGACACCAGAGTAGGGGTCAATTTCTGTTCAAACTTAACCATACCATTAGTATCATTTCAGCAATCAGGTGCCAGTCATCCAATATGAACAGGCCAAACACTTGGAAGCATCCATTTTCTACTGTAACCTGAAGGTGGGTAGGTTTTCACCCCCCAAACTACCAAAAAAATAAAAACACTCTTAGAAGCACACACATGATTATAAGAAGGAACTAACTGCGAGGGATTCTAGGGTAAAAGAAGTGAAGTCGGCCTTTTAAATAAGAAAATATAGATATTTTTTGTATAAACTTTGACAAAATTAGGAGGATTTCTGAAATTATAAGTAGGATTAAGTTTTGCAGAACAAACAAGCAGAATCATTCTGGAAAAAAGAAAAGCATTAATCCAGGTCACTTAAGTTTTGTATAAACTTTAACAAAAATCAGCTTTTTAAGCCTAAAGTGTGGGTCTCAGATCAGCACAAACTCAGGTCATTTAAGCTTTGTAGAACAAACAGCCACAATCATTCTCGAATGAAAAAAAAAGGTCAAAAAAGAGTACATGCTGAATCAAACCTGAACGTCTGGTCTTTAAATCGGGTGGAATAAGCACAATTTCAGGTAGGTCAATCCAACTCATGCTATCCTATATAATAGGCATTAAAATGGGACTAATACTTGAAACAAATCTTGCTCAAGAATAACACATATGCTTAGAAGTAGTCAATCCCATAAATGACCAAATTATAAAAGGTTCTAAAGGCTAAAGAGTAAAGATACCTTCATAATTAAATGAATATATCTGTCAAGGATATACAAGAGAATAGAGGCTCGTGCAATGAAAATAGACACCAGATTAAATTCCATGGTAAAGCTCCCATGGAGACCAAGCAACAGCTTAAATGACCATTAAAAAAAAAAAGAAAATCTAAGGTTAATTTTAGGGCAGGTCGATTCAACACATGCTATCCTAAATAAAAGACACCAAAATGGGATTAATACTTGAAAAGATCTTACTAGAGAATACAACATATGCTTAGAACTAGTCAAACACACAAATGACCAAATTATACAAGGTTCAAAAGTCAGAATAAACATGCCTTCGAAATCAAATGCATATCTGTCTAAAGGGGATCCATGAGCATAGATGAAAATAAACATACGGTTAAATTCCACATTAAGGCAATCATAGAGCCCATGCAAAAGTTTACATGACCATTATCAAAAAGAAAAGCTAAATGTTCATTTGAAAAAGATATGAGCAAACCTCATCACCAACATAGCTTTCAAAGAACCATAGAAGAATAATTATGTATTATTTCTCCAAAACACACTCATGGCAGTATGCCACGCAATATTTACTGACATGAATTTCTTCATCCATATATAGTACCGAAAAAGGCAGGCAAAGTCTTCCAAATAAAGTTGAGAAGCATATTTTGGTATTGTATTACCTTACAACCCAAAAAGTAACATTACAGTTAAAAATAAGATATATTACCAAAGAAGCTGACACATCTATAAAAATTAAAGAAACCATGCAACTCTTCATAGAACTTGCACTAATCATGCATATCATAACCATTCTATACATATTAACACAACCATAATATCAAACTTTGTTTCAACAATCGGTGTTTTCACTAAACATTTACTAGGTGGATCTTGATGGTTGAGGACAGAAGGCAGAAGTAATCGTACACATTCTTCCATGTACATACATATATCAGTGAAAAATGGCCTACCAATTTCAAGAAGCATACAGCACGGTTTGCATGACATATCGAACAGACTTCAGAAGAAGGCACTTCAGAAGCAATTTGCAATGCAAGTTCATATTGCAATAGGGCATCTCCATACTTCCCAGCCTTAAAGAGTTTATTTCCTTCTTCTTTCGCATCATTTGCCTGATTTAGAGATCTCTGCTTCACAAGGATTAATTGATTGAATATATTTTCAAAATAAACTAAAAAGTTTCACAATACAATTACTAATATGAATAAAAAATGTGAGAAGAAATATAAGAAATATTCATATGTGCCATTAGCAAGCAAATTTCAGTTCACCAAAGTTTAGAAATAAATAAAAGGCAACGCAAATTATCCATCTCAACAACTCAAACCAATATTTTGTTACAATATTCTTCCTTTTCCCTAGAGCATGCTCGTGTGCGTGTGCGTGTGCGTGTGTTGTTAGGGGGAGGACCCATTATCCAGTATCCTTATATGATTTAGCTAACAGTGAAAATTTAAAGTTCCTCCTATACAATACTGATCTTACAGGATTGAACAATTGGGAAATAGTAAGCACAAAATGCAAAACGGTGCCAAGAAATTTTAACAATGCAAAGGCAGATGTTGGAAAAACAAAAAAGGAAAAAGGGTTACAAAAAAGGAATATAGATTATAGATGGCATGATAATTTGCAAGACCACCAGAGACAGATAATGCGCGTGAAAGGGGCAATACCAGATTCTACAGATTAGATATCAAAATCTAAGCTTTAATCGCGGGCTTTAATCACGGGACAAGATCAAAACTTGGCGATAATCTGAAGTTCGAGAAATCATGGAAAATGTTAGTAAGATCGGACCTCTTTCAACTGCTCATCGGTTAAAGCGTCCTCAAAAGTTTCGTCCTCGCTGTCGGCTTTTTCCTCGGTTGGCGCAACCGAAGCCTCCGGACCTCTCGGCTCCGGCCGGCTCTCCGGCGCTTCTTTGCTCTCTCCCCCTTCCGCTTCCGGCACGATGACCACCATTTTCCTTCGGCTGAACGAAGATCAAAAGAGAAAATTATGAGGAAAAAAAAATGAATCGATGAGGGTTTGATGCGATTATTCGCAAATCCTACCTTTTGAATCAACTGGAATTAGGGCTTACTCCGTTGATCCGATTACCGAGATCGAGAGTCCAATACCCCGGAACCTCGTCTTAGGGCTTTGGAGAGACTTCCAGAGAAAACAAGAGGGGCGAGTCCATTGTCGCACAGCGGGTGGAGGTGCCTTTTATAACAAACAGTTTTTCCTTTTTGAGCTTTTATTTCCTCATTCTTTGTATTAATTGCTTTGTAACACATTTCTTAGGTCTCGTTTATAGCCCGCAATCTACTCAGGTTACTGATAATTTAAAATAGATCCATCAAATTATATATTTAATATATTTTTTTGGACAATAATTTAATTTTTTTTGACAAATCAAATTATCTCTCCTCAAAATAATCTGAATTATCTTAAAAAGATGACTATTTAAATTATCATTTATTTAATAATATTATAAAAAATTTAAAATAATATTATTTTTAAAAAAAAATCTCACAAAATTCATCCCTCCACCCTCTTTCCCCAACGACTCTCATCATCTCCTTATTATATATAATAATATGATATAATATAATATAATATAATATAATATAATATAATATATTATTATATTATTATATTTATAGTAACTATATTATATTACAATAATATAGTATATGATAATATATTATAATATATATTATATAAATCTTATTATATATAACAACAAATTATATTATATTATTACATTATATTATATTATATTATTACATTATTATTATAATATATTATAATAATATATTTATATTATATTAATATTTTATATTAATATAATGTAGTATATAATATTATTATATATAATAATATAGTATATTATATTTTATTTATAATAATTTATTATTATATTATCATATAATATTATATATTATATTATTATATTATTAAAATAATATAATATATTATATTATATTATAATAATTATCATTATATATAATTATATTATATAATATTTTATTATTATTAGGTTAAGAGGGTATTTTAGGAATTTAATTTTATATTATCGATAATCTAATTGTTATACCAAATATGCCAATCAAGATTTTCAGTAATTTTACTACAACATTAACTACATATACCAAACGCAGTGATCAACATTACTATTAATTTAATGATGATAATTTATTTTAAAGATAATCTAAATTATCTTCCAAGATTGCTCGGTGATGCACCAAATGCAATATAAGGATAAAAGCTTGAAGATTAAGGTTAGTCCAAGTTTGGAATTAAAGGTGCATATCTTTGAGATATAGTTGAAAAGATTTTGATCGGTGAATCTGAACAAAATTAATTGAAGTTGATTGTGAGTGCAGAAAAATAATCAAACTATAATCAAAGAGTAATTATATATAGTTAGAATTCTCAAATAAGAGGTATTGGAGAGTGAATTTAAGTGTTGAGTTCAACACCTAACTACTATAAATTTATTATGTTTGTGATTGTGTATTTATTTTGTCTTTACCATCCGCTGCTATATTTATCTTTAGCCAAGTGGTATTAGAGCAAGAAAATTAACCCATTTTGATCTAACCATTAAGAGTTAAAAATTATAACAACCCTTTAACATAAAATAATTTTTAATACTAGGATAACACTGTAATCTTTCATTAATTTTTGTACAATGACTATAATCACATAGGTCTTTGCACAATATCATTTCCATCTTAATTTTTTTTGTAAATTTTTTTTTTGAATGAATTTAAAAAAAATATCAGAACAAATACAATGATTATATACGTAGCTTTATTAAAGATATTTTTATTAAGTATTGATTACCATCACTCAAAAATTTATCAAATATCAACCTCTCCATAGTATTTATTTTATCTTCTTTTTTTTTTAAAAAAAAATATAGAACCCATCAATTTTTTATCAGTTCTCACTTTCATTTTTCATATCAAAAATAATAATTTGATATAAAATTTATTTTTCTACGTCATTACCCCAACCAAAGGGACTCTTTAAGTGTTCTTGACCATCACAACCATGGTGCACCAGACATTCACGTTTATACCTGTGATGTGCAATTTGTTAGTCCGAAGAAAAGTCAGACGAAGCGCAAACGTCAAATTGTGTCTATAATGGGTGTCATTATGGAATGCCATCTAAATTATGGGTTGGCATCCAATTTATATTGTTTGTATATTATGTACCTGCGTATGTACATTCGTAAGGGTGGTATTGGAATTTTCATAGTGGCCATCATAATGCTATGCCAGCCCAATTTTTAACCGTGGCTCGCTCCACAGATGTGTTGGCAGCAGTGCTCTAACCGGACGCCATGATAGTAACTCATCGATGGCGACGTGCTGAATGGAGCAAAAAGGATAAACGAATTGAAATGAGTCTACTATCATTAAATTCCTTCTTCCTAACTACCTTTCAAACTAAATGATCAGTAAGAATAATTATAGCATAAATGCCTCCTCCAGGTTGTAGGAAGGAAACAACAGAACTCTGTGGAAAGATTGTGTCGTCAAAGTTCGTCAGCCATGCACTGCTTCTCTAACATGCTTACCGAACTGCACAAAAGTCACTTATGGCAATTATGCTTTTCATTTGTGGAATCATACAACCTCGGTTCCTAATAAGGTGGCGATGTAGAGTGGTGGACTTCCGAAATGTGATCGATTAGATGATAGGATTTTAATTGATTAGGTATTTGTGATGCACATTTTTCTTGTCGGTTAGGGGTGAGAAAAATTTTAGCATGCCTTTGGTGTTATCATGCCTCTTGTCATCTCTTATTTCTTCTTAATTAAGAGAATGGAGGCTCCATGTATTGGCCCCCTTCCATCTACAATCATAACTGAAGTAAACACTGTTTTAAATCTCATGTTCATTCGTTTCTGGAATTTGTATGTTTACTCTATTTGTCAGCACATGCACATACAATTTTACTGATCTATTCTTCTGTTTGTGATCTCCAGATGCCAAGAAACAGATCCAGCACTTTGCTTCACAAACTCTAGACTTCTGTTTTACATCATCGATACAGTCAGCGTTCAGTGTTGGATGAGCCCCATGGAAAAACAGAAGAATGCGTTCATGTATACTAGAAACCAATCAGGACAACAACACACATCCCTCTGTCGACCTGTGCCTGCGCCCTCACCAAGCCATGAGCAAACTTTTTCAGACTCCCACGATATCATGGAAACAACCGGCCAGTTCTGCAAGCACAACGTTTGTCTCCTCTTGGCTTGAGGTCAGCAGATCCTGTTATCAGTTTCAGCGCGATGATAATATCAAGTGTTCTGTGCATTAGCGGGCATTCCCCCTTGCATCGACTTTACCAATTCAGGTTCCTATCGGACAGCACGAAACCCAATGCATTGCCTGGGTAAAGACCTCATAGCAGAAAACTTAACATTCTTACCCTACGTATTCGACGTTACGCCCTGAAAGCATTTCCTTGCCCTCACGCCAGACTAAATTCCTTCAACCATTTGGATTCATTAACTAGATATTTTCCAACTGCTTGTGAACCCACATAGACTGAAACAAGCAGAGGCTGTCCTGTTATCACTCGTTGACTGGAACCCGGTAAACCTGTTAATTTGCATGTGCTATCAAATAAATCTTCCGCAAAAGTGCAGCAGGTAATTTAGAGGGTTCAGAAACTGTGCAAAGATGGTACCAGTAAAAATGATAGCTTTCCAGTCCCATAAATCCCTCTACTATATTATGAATAATATCCATAGTAGCAACACAAAAACACTTTCTAAGTGATGAATAAAAGGCCTATTGGCTTTAATTAAACACTTCTAGTTTTATAGATGTACACATGGAGACATCTGACATTCCAAGTTCTGTTCTGAAATACTACAATTTTGTAGGACCCAAACATATGTACGCTTGCATGTGTAATTTATACCAATATTTCCAATATTTACAGGTTCTTCACAGCTTGTCTCCACATCTTTCAAGCTTTTGAAGTTGAAGCCCTGCCATGGCTCCCATAATTTGGCAGCTTAATCTGACCTTGAATTCCAATGGAAAAGAGAATGGCTCTGTTGGGCCGGGCTCATGCAGTCATCACCACAATCATATAAGACGTATCTTTAATCCAAGCAGTGATCATCAACTCAAGTCGAAACCAGCATCTGCACTTATCGCATACATCAACTTGGTCCGCATTTGTTCTTCACTGTATCGCCATCATTATCCAGGCCATCAAGAGACATAGGGAAAAGGAACATTGTTAGCAGAATGCATGCATGCTTAATACATAACCAGGATGCCTATATTGTGTTATGCAGACTATATGACCAGCCATCCCACCAAAATATTAGCAAACTTACACTTTCTTACGTGGGAAATAGAGGACGTAACTTTTTCATATGGACCAAAAGTTAGAATCTGTCAAAGCTATAGCTGGAGGTAAACAATATTTGGCTGGCCGGCCATAGTCATCAACTATGACTCAGAAGATTGTAATATTAAGCTTGTTTTTCTTAAACAACGAGGAAGGTTGAGAAAACATAAGCACCTCTTCCCAGGTCAAATGTTCATGCCTTTATGCACCGCACCAGAAACAAGGAAGGTTGAGAAATATAAAGACCCCTTCCCAAGTCAAATGTTCATGCCTTCATGCACTGCACCAGAAGACCCACCTAGGTCCAGTCCTGCAGACCCTTTGAACAGGTAGGGATGTACTTGGCTCCTCTCGTTTTACCTTTCCCCCCTTCCTCTCTTCTTATGCTGAGCAAAGTGAGAATTTTTTTTTTTTTTTAAATAAAGAAAAGTTAGGATGTATTTTGTAGCATCCTTGGTTCTTTCCTTTCTAATATGAGCAATATAGGTTGCCAGATCGCTACACTTTTTCTTAAGATCTGTCTTAACCTTGCATTAGCAATATTGGAAGACTATTGCAAGGGGAAAGGGAGTTTTGAAATGGCTGTGAATAATGATATTTATTTTGGTAATGTTGCTTGAGAATACTTATCTTTCATCCGTTGCTTGCTAAGATCCTTTTCTGCTTGAAAGTTGGATTTCCAAAATTTGAATGGACATGTTAAATTATTCACTTAAGTTTTACAGAGAGTGCAGAAAGAAGCATACGAGAGCACAACCCAATCCCCATCACCAAACCCCCCCACACCCCCCACACACGCACAAAAAAAAAAAAAAAAGGGGAGCCCACCAAGAAAAGGTGTACTCAGACTCGAGAATAGGAACTATGAGACTTTGACAACAGGTTACAGAAATAAATTTTCAAATTGAATCAAGATCACCAGCAGTTTTGATGCTACTCATGCTGGTCCTATGCAGTTAAGAAAGCAGAGGATTGACGTCAAGTTGAAAGCTTGTTTAATAATTAACAATAAGAAGCATGAATGCATGAGTTCATGCACGTATATATGGATTATTTATGTGCATAAATATCTGAGTTAAGCAAATTCAAAATTTGAAACAAATGTCTGCAAATAGAAAATAAGACAGACTGATAGTGACAGACCTGTACACTTGTAGTTCCAATAGCATATCAGAACATAATGTAAGAGGGATGTTGATGTCTCAGAAGGTCCGAGGACCAATTAGATTTTATCTCAGGATGATCGCCTGTTATGACCAATCTCACAGAACATGTAAACAAGCTGTGTGTGTGTGTGTGAGAGAGAGAGAGAGAGAGAGAGAGAGAGAGACCCCATATTTGGTTTCCAATGACCTGGACAGAACATATTATAGTGCATTTAATAACAATCAGTTGAAGGCTCACACTGTCACATGGACCTACTTGTAAGATAAGAGGGAGAAATCCTTTTGGAGAACTTTCTTTAGCTTAAATACGAGTACCGCTCAAAAAAACTGAAACCTAACTTCTACAAAACCTAACTTACATATGATGAACCTTCAGAAGAATTATATGGCATCAATTCTATGTCAATGACATAATGATAGATGATGACATCCTGAACAGAGTATGAATTGCATGTAATAGGGCAGTCTATCTGCACCGGTTGCCATTTGTCACATAATTGTGGAGTATATAAGTTTATTTGTACGATACTTTTTACTCGAGCACCTTAAATAAAACAAATGACTATGAACTAGGATAGGATGAGGAAAATATCCAGCAAAACTAGAAAGAAGACACTTGAAGTGAGTATAGTATCTTTGAGTATTGGACAGAGGTTTGGGGACTAGAACAGGCTAGCTCAAAGAATAAAAATACAAAAACAATATATCAACCACTTAAAAATAAAGAGTGGCTCTATTATAATTATCTAAAAAACTTAATAATGCTTGTACCATCTCTAACAGATGGAACATTATGCAATCTTGGTATCCTGTTGTGTAAGCCAATGATAATGAACAAAGTACTATCAAGGTACTCATGGATGTAGGAAGCTGAATGTCATTTTAGAAGTACTTACTTTTTATATGGTGGGAGCTTCAGCAGATTCATGCAGGTGGCAGATGTCGGTAATCGGTCAAGATCCTCTTCAGAAACAATCAAAGGAGCAGCCCTACATTTGAGAAAAGCCCAATCAAGCTCAAAATGTCCATATGAAGATGAGAATTAAAAAAGGAAAAGTGCAACAAACCTTTGTATGCAAAACTTTGGTTCAAGATACTTAAATCCAAGAAGTGGTCCACGAGAACAGCCAGTTACAAACCTGCAAGATTGTTCAAAAAAAATTGTAAACTTATCAAAGATTACGATGATTTGCCAACAATCATGGAATGCAAGCTGAATCTGACAAGCTTGAAAACTAGGATAACTCTAAAGAAATAAATCATAGCATGTAAAGATCAGCCCATTGTCAGCAAAAAGCAGCAGAAGGGACAACTATACAAGTTTACAAGAAGATAGAGAAAAACTAATTGCATAGTTATGAGGCATGGAGCAGAGTCCAGCCCAGCAAGGAGCTGGATCACTGGTTCGCTGGTCTGACCGTGGGCTCAATCGGTCAGAGTGGATTTATATGAACATATATATATTAAGAATATAGAAAATTCAATAATGTAAGAAAATTATGAATAACTATCAATAAGTTTTCTACTTCAAATACTACTGTTAGATCCAATGGATCTACGTTCTGCACTACTCTTTAGTTGTAGCATAAATAGAAAATAATCATGAATCATCTATTTTCTAAAACAAATAGAAAAAAAATGTATATAATGTAGGAAAATGGAGAACATATTGGTATTTTTTGTAATTATAAATAGAAAAGTTTTGACAATATCCAAAAAAAATAAATGAAGTGTCTCTGCTTTTAATTTACCACCAAAGGCAAAAGGATTAAAAAGATTGTCTTTTACAGAAAAGAATTGATATTGAAATATTACTATCTATTTATAATAATTTTATCTAATGACAGATATGTAATATGTAAGTATAATAAACAATCACCATACTACAGCATCAAACATTGTCTAAGTGGCTGACCAGTTCTTAAGCGCATAGGAGATCAGGAGATTGAATCTCGATTCAAGCACTATTTTCCAATTCTCTGATTTCTTAGAGTCCAGTTTTTACCGAGTTTTCCACCGGGCCGGGCTGCTGGATTCACAAAAACCATCCAGTTTTTCACCAGGTCAATTAAATTTCCAGTTCCATTATGAAAACAGATTGGACAAGGGGCCAGTTTACAGGTTTCCTGTCTGACCAGACAGTCTGATCCAGATTTAATAACTATGACTAATACAATGCATGACCACCAGATATCCGGTGGCACTCTTGAGCTTTTATCTTTCCTTCCGACAGAAAATGCTTGAGAAAAACAGTTGATCCATGTAGATGAGAAAAATCTGAAGGAGCAGATCAGACAATGAGGCAGATCTGCTAATACATGTGACATCTGCTGACCATAATTATCTAAAGGAAATATCCAAATACCAATTTACCCACATTTTGAAGTATTCATCAAGAGGCATGAGCATATGAACTCTTGCCGAGAACTTCAGTTGCTGCTAGCTGACGCATGCATGAATTGTCTCAAGATGAACTTGTTACAACTTACACTAATCATACAAACCTGAACATCCTAAACATAATTGCTTATGAAAGTTGGCTGTCATCTCAATATAAGCCTCATGTGACGTCAAACTATAAATGAGTCAACGGTCAATTTTTAAACCAGATTACTAATACAGTATGAATTGCACAAAACCTTTTTCTAGTTCAGCTGCTCATCTCACTGTTAAATACTTGAAGACAATCAAAAAAGAAAAGAAAAAAAGAAAGAAAAGTGGAAGACTTGAAAGAAAACAAGAGAACATCAAATGGCCAGTATGTGTTCATACACGCATAAAAAGCACATAAATGGGCTTGTCTGTAAGAAAAAGTTTCATGCATGTCTGCATGTTTGTGTATGTGAATGTATGTCTGCATAAATCAAACAGGGAAAAAGGCTCACTTAAGAAATTTCTTCTGATACTCCAAAGAAAAGCTTTTGAGGACTTCCCAGAACATCTCAATTACATGGTGATCCTGCAATAATAGACACAGTCCAACTAATAGCATTTAACAGCCTACAGATGGTATACCGAACAGGAAACACATCCACACACCAACAGAATGAATTATGGAGGACATCAGATTTGGCTCTTGCCCATCAATCAAAAAGAAAACCAACAGTACTTGTACTAGTCTATTTACATGATAAAGTAACACAAGTAGCCTTTGGATGCTAGATTCTAGCCTCTATTTGTTTTTAGGAGTCAGCAGTGTCACCAAATAGAGAACATTGTATAACAACTCATGCATGTAATAGAAAGGGAACTTCAATATGTTTGACTCGATGCATGAAACACCATAATGGGTAGACAACATGCATATTCAAATAAATAAGTATTCACCATTACCAGATGACTTGATACTAATTGGCTACCAAATATAGTTATGTGATAGGAAGATGTCCTATTATAAAATTAGAGAGCAGAAAAGTGGGGAAGATGGTAGATTTGGGAATTCACTTGAGAAGTAAGAAAGGGAACCAGGCAAAATTTTGATGTCTGACCAGGATGATTATTACACTTTAATTTATGGGCATCTAGGGTTCTAACTGAGCCAAGCTTGATCAAGCTTGGGTCCAATAACAAGCTTGATGAAGATTGGTTTGAACTTAATTTCAATCATGAAAGTTGAGCTTTTCGAACCAAGTCTAACACAGGTCTGTTTGTCAGCATAACAACTTGAGAATAAATGAAGCTTGTTTCCAGCTCGAATGGAAGCTCAATTCTTGATTTCAAGCAAAGTTTAAGATTTGGTTCAAACATAAATTAACATTTTATTGATCCAAATAATAAAAAATATGCACCAATTGCAACCTTCATTCAATGATCTATCATACACAAAAATACTTAAATATAATTTAAATATATTCAAGCTTTATCGAGCTATGCCTAATCAAGCTGGGATGATTTTTGGCCCAGTTTGAAATCTTTTCAGCCTACTTTGCTGGCCAAGCTTGTTTGTTTAGCTTCAAATCAAGCATGATTCAAGCTCTTTCTGACCAAAGCTCAAGCTGCTCAGTTCGTTTGACACCCATATAGGCACCCAAAATTTGCCTAGAAGAGCAGTCTACTTGATGATTAGGAAGCACCATATATTTAACAACATGAAGAGGTTTCACGTCAGGATGAATTGAATGGTCACCTCACTGACAATGAGGTCCTGAACAAATTACTGTTTTCAACAACATTTCCATAGGAGGAAGGTGGAAGGT
Organism: Elaeis guineensis; assembly: GCF_000442705.2. NCBI lineage: Eukaryota > Viridiplantae > Streptophyta > Magnoliopsida > Arecales > Arecaceae > Elaeis > Elaeis guineensis. Next base: position 21,076,111 of record NC_026002.2, read on the forward strand.
GGAAGCATGCATGGTGGTTTTGGACAAGCTATTCCAAGAAAACGAGCAAGTAATAGCGGTCTATAACATTATCAGTTGCATCTTGTAATCATCGCAGGTCAGAAATATGCAGGTTTGGTAGTAATCGGCTAAGTTGCTGAAACCCAGCATTGGTTTTGTTCTTGGATGAAATATGAACTGATTGTATGCATTCTTCATGGACGAAAGCTCATATTTTGCAGTCTGTGAAAACCTTCCCTTCATAGCAAAGAGTGTAAGGATCCAATCCAAAACCCTTGAGCCACAAAAAACTCTGTTGCCACTCGATCTGGTGCTTTTCACTAGAGCTTCATTGGTCTCACTTCGCATGATCTGAAATACCCCCATTAATATGCTGTTTGTTAATGATGTATCTTCATGAATATTTATATTGATAGCATATTTGTGGTTTGAAATATTGTACCAAAGTTTTACCAAATTAGTTAGAATCTTTCAATTCTCTTTTTAATCTGATTATTCTAGATAATCAAATAATAACTTCCTACTACTAACATTCTAGAAAAACTAAATGTATTGCTTTTCCCTGCATGTCCCAGCTACTCCTTTCCTTTCCTTTTGTCAAGAAGGCTTGGATATGATTTATGCAATGAATAATAAATGGCAAAAGTAGCACACTACCCAAGGCTGGTTGTGCTGGTACTAGAGCCTGTACCAGTTGACAAGCGGCATGCTTCGGTATATGCCCCATGCCGTTCTGTGTTGGGCCTGAACCAACACGATAAAGAGAGGGAGAGGGAGAAGGAAAGAGAGGAGGGAGAGAAGGAGAGGAAAGAAGAGGGAGAGGGAAAGACGGCCTCTGGAGGCTATTAAAGGGCTGCCGAGGTCGCCGCCGCTGCTATCGCAGGAGAGGATCTCCAAATCTATCGAAACAAGGGCTTCAACCCCTATTTCGTTTTTTATTTTGGTTGCCGATTTCCTCTAATAACACCAAAATAAAAAAAATGAAACAAGGGCCAAAGCCCCTGTTTCAATCGATCCGTAGATTCTCTCCCTCGACAGCAGCGGCAATGGCCTTAGCGACCCTCTAGCGGCCTCCGGAGGCCATCACTCCCTCTCCCTCTCCTTCCCTCCCCTTCTCTCTTTCCTCTCTTTCTTTCTCCCTCTCCTAGTCCCTACTGCTGCTTAATTCAAAGGCCAGAACCGTCCCGATCCACCGCTGGTATGGTTCCGCACACTCCGAATCAGGCGGTTTGGCATGGTTTTGTCGACTATGGTATTCCGTACCGGTCCGAACCAGCTGGTACATCACGTACCATATCATACTGGCGGAGAACCGGTTCGGTTCAGGCCGATTTTTCGGAAAATGGCCTAAACCAGACTGAACTGGTCAATTCGGTACGATATCGACCTGAACCGCCCGATACCGAACGGTTTGATCCTGTACGATGCGGTACAGTACCGGTTCGGTCCGATTCGGCTTGATTTTCTTTCTTTTTTGGGAGGGGCCGTTGGGTGGGATTTTTTTTTGAATTTTTATTGTCAGTACGATACGGTATGGTACCATACCATACCATACCGTACCAGCCAACAACCGACACGGGTTCCGATTCCGAGTCCATGAATCTTGCTGCCGACCATGACAGTGTCGAATAATAGTCACCTTCAACAATAACGAAAACTAGGATGCAAACTATGAAGCGCACATACAAATACATGAAACAAATATGACACAATATGGATAAGCCAACCAATAAAATCTAAAAAAAAACCAAAATGGGATCTGATATGACCATAAATAATTACATACGTATCTTTTTTATATATTTATGCAAAACAGCATTCATTAAGTATAATGGGTTATCACAATAACATATGATGATATGAACTTCTGAAACTCTAAAACTAAGGAGCCATTTGGTATTGCTTTTGTTTTCTGTTTTCATTTTTCAAAAATCTAAGAAGAAACTGAACTAGATTGAGCATATAGCATGATGAAACACTTCCCTTCTTTCAGATTGTTTGCAAAACCTTCATAGCTTTTGACAACAAAGATTTGTCGCTTTCAAAAAACATGGAAATAAAAGCAAGGGTGGAAAAAGTTTTGTGCAAATGCTATCATCAACATCCATCTCCACCCAATATTCAACCAATCTGTAGGGAAACGAAAGGATAAAAACAACAGCAATGCCAAACATGAACCATCCAATGTTAAAAGCTCATCCAAGTGCCGGAGCAAGGCGAGGGAGGGAAGTACCCCTCCCCCTCATCTTTGGGAAGATCTGGTGAGTATCTAGAGCTTTTTCTCATTTTAATTAATGCAATACTTAAAAATAAGTGTCCCACACACATCCTAAGTCCTAACCATATTCAACAAGTATCAAATCCAGTAAGTTAGCAGATATGAACATGGCATGCAATCTGAAGTATCTGCCAGTCCTAGGGTGAAGGTCATTGACCTGAAAAGTCAGAACTGGTACATCACTTTGAATTGTATCACCATAAGCACAATATATTTACAAATATATTGCGATCATTAGCAAAAAAAAAAAAAAATGTTTGCAAATAAAGCACAATGGCAGCTAGCTTCCAAAGTAACATGCTTTGACGATCAAGTCCACAAGTCCAAAATAGAGATCACCATCTATTTCTATATTATGTTCAGAAAATTAGAACTTACTGGATGATAGCCACCGCTATAATGAGCATTTGAGCGGAGATCATCGACGTCCATGCATTCTAACGAGCCAGATACAAGAAGCTGATATAAAGAAAACTCAATATAAGATAATCAATAGAACATGAATGGTAAAGGTCTTGAAAGAAGAAATATCACAAACAAGATGAACTATCATGCAACTGCTAAAGGGTGCAAACTGATTCCGCCAGTATCCCCACACATTAGGTAAAATTAAGCATTGCTAATCTAATTCCCTAAAAAGAAAAACTACTCTAAGGCCCGATTATCAAAAAAAAAAAGGGCCAATTAATCAGAAAGGAAACTAATCCCAGGACATAACTTCCAGATAGCAAAGGAAACTAGTCAAATGACATGCACGGGGGGAGGGGGGGAGAGAGAGATAGAGAGAGAGAGGAGGGCTGAGCTTCTGTGCGATAGATCAGCCCAAAAGATTACATGATTACTTTGTACCATACCTCTTTTTTTGCATTTTAATTGGGAAAAGATTGACTTTCTAATCAGAAAAAGAGAAGCCAACAAAGCAAAACAAAGAGACATCAGGTTTTTCATATTAAATAACATTTTCATGCCCTAGCAAAGTGACAAACGTCTCTGGCTTTCCGCCATACTCTCAAAATATTATCAAGATTCATATGCAGTTCAGTCCTTGAATTTATCATGAATTACTGGAAGAATCCCTTCTCTAGTTTGATAATTTTTGGAAACGAATGATATTTTCAACCTTGCCCCACATTTTGCTGAACTTTACTGTTTCATCCATATGAATCTTTGACCCTTTATGCTCTTAAGTCCACATAATTTAAGCTTCTTTTAAATCAGTAAGCAAGAAAGAACAACACCTGTGTCTTTCAATGCGAATTTGCCCATATCATAGCTGCAGCTATGATGTACAACGTGAATCAACAAAGGAATCATGGCATTTGAAGTGGGGCAAGATAGTCTGTCAATTTTAGCATATTGTAAAATAAATGGTGTATTCCATGAGATTTTCCTTTTTCTAATAGAGAGAGGGAGGGTGACCTGCTGACACCATAATTAGGCTCAAATCATCAGGAATGCACCACCCATGAATCAAACTCAGAACCTCTGGTTTCTAAATCAAATGCAGGGACCATTGGCATAAACCTCAATTCACAATTTTATGAGATAATGAGTTGAATGAAAAGTAAAGTTCTAACAATGATGAAGTTCAGATGATGGAAGCCCTTTGAAACCATTGCTTACTGTTATAACTTATAACAGAAATAATCACTGTGATAATGAGAAAATTATGGACAACAATGGGAAAATAACAATGTTATTTGCTCAAGTGACAATTCCACAATCATTTTTTCCCTCAGGTGGGGTTGTTTCTTCTCTTTTTTTGGGGAAGGGGCTACTTGCAAAATAAAATATATTTTCTTGAACTGTTATGGACATTTCAGTTTTTTCTTAAAGAAATAATCTGGAGAAACTTTGAATAGTGGAAAAGCAAACAGCCATTATTCCTGTAACAGTTGTAATAACAGGAATGGCTGTTATACTATTAAAGTTCAGCCGTTATTTAAAATTTGTCAAAAAGTTACAAGTAGGTGACCCAAAAAGAAGAAAGTAGGATTGAAGTCCAAGCGGAAGTAACTGGATCTCAAGGCAGATTTTAGTTGGAAACTCAGTCCTGAGCAACTTCTCCAGAAGCTATTTCTTGGGTTGTTCAACAGTGGCTTTCAACAGGATTATTTTGTTTGGCCATCTCAAGGTGATTATATAAAGTCAGCATACTCGAGATGGTCTAAGATTTATGCCAATCTTACAAGAGTTAGGTCTTTACCAGCACTCTTATCATACAAAAACATAGAGAAGCGGATACTTTTCTTCCACCACTTGATGTGGCATTGTGATAATCCAGAAAGACTAATGTGATTCAAGTACTAGCATGATCGCTTGCTATGTTGCTTTGATTTGTATGCATTGATTTGATGATTTAATCAGCTCTGCATATAAAAAATCTTGTCTATACTTATCTGTTAATCAGCATGGTCGATTCCTCTCAATTTAGTTTATCATCTAAACCTCGAATTATTAATTATGTAAACATTTAAATTTTTTTGGATATCATTAAGTATTAATGATATGGTGCACTGTGAAATCTTGACTGTAATTATTAGCAGAAATACACATGCACCAGTTGATTTAAAGAATGGATTGATAGATGGGCCAGCCCCATCTTTAAGATCAAAACATATTAGTTATTGATTATTGATTGGTAGAAACAAAAACACAAGCCAGACAAGAATATAAATTAGATTCCTTACTCCTTAGCATTTACAGAGATCTCTAACAAATCTGTATTGTGGACAGATACTCTTATGAAGTGGCTCATAAGGAGAAAGAGTCCCCCCATTAATGATAACTAAAGAGCATGCTTAACTAGTGGATGTTAGCCCAACCCAACAGGAACAGCTCTCTGTGTCACAATGTAAACCATCCATCTTTAAGAATGTTTTGCAACCAGCATAGAACTTAAAATGACTCCTCTATGAGTTGGTGCCACTAAGCTGGTCAATGGAACTCTAGAAAACAGGCAAACCAGCCATGAAGCCAAGAGGCCCATTGGCAGCTTGGGAGACCTATTATATTGGTTATGCAGTTTTTGTTCATGCAATCAAGGAGCAAGTCCCCATGACTATTCAACTGTAGATTGTAAAGGAAATCAGTTATACTAAACAACAAAATAATTTCAGGATCACTAAAACTTATTCACTTCGTCTCTTGATTATATTGCTTTATGTTATTTTATTTACTTGCACTAAGAATAAGATTTACCAAATAGTTGCTCAATTGCTCATGCTTCTTAATCATACAAGCATATGAATTTGTAGACTATAAAAACCCTTCATTAGGATATTGAGAAACAAAACTTTTTAAAGGTTTAAGAAACAAAGATATAAAAGGAAATTTCACTGTAAAAACCATTCAAAGAAAAATAGGTTCCTTATGTTTCTATAATTGAAAAATCTAAGATATAAGTGATCAAATTAATGGATTAAACTGGTTTAGTAAGTTCTATGGCAACACCACAGGAGCTAACTAAGAAAGGCAAAATTGGAAAAAACTAGCAAGTTAATTCAGAGAAAGAAAATACACTGCATATCAAATAAGCCATGAGAACAACTCAAATTATCATTACCATCGTCTTTCCACCATCTATAAATTTAAAATACTATCATCACAATAGCATGCATGATCAGATGTTAGAAGATAATTTCTTTAAGAATCTGTGAAAGGAATTCGCTAGACTAATTTTTATCAGGAATTCTATGGAAATGACACTAAAAAACATATTATATAGTTCAGATAGAAATCACATGTAATATATAGGTATAATAGACTCAACTCTCATTTCTAAAAGTGTGACATGAATAAAGACTAGGGGAACACCGTGATCTTCAAAAGATGCTATTCAATAAATTGAACTCTAAATGGAGCCACAATATGGGCCAACTAAAATAACAGCAATATTATAGCTAGAAGTTTTGTTGTTGTCCTCACAGACAACCCAGCTATAAATTTTATCCTATCAATTTGGGATCAATAATCTGAATCCTTGAGATGTTAAAGATAGATCAGCATCTTTCACTCATAGATTTACTATGTAGGTGTCTGCAAATGACTTTACCTGAATTTCATGTTCGTTGAACATTTCAATCCATTCTTTCTGAATAAGCTGTTCAAACCCTCGTAAAAAATGTGAACTTTGATGGCGGAGCTGCACATAGGAAAGAAGCAAAAAAGTAAACATATAAGCCTTTGAGATACATCTGCAGAAAAGAAACTTGTAACAGATAGTCTTACCTGATAATTTAACCGATGATTGGAAATAAGATGAATAAACTGAATAACATTATCACTAGTAACACGTTTTTCTTTCCCACCAGGCAGTAGCTCCTCTTCTCTTTGTTCTCCATATTCATTGTTTACAATGACAAAATACAGTTCTAATTCTGAAACATCACCTTCATAATGCTGCACACAAAACCCATGATTTTTGAATGTACATGAAAACATAATAAATTAAACAATACATTTTGAACATAAGCACCAGTTATCATCCTCGAAAGAAATACAGAATGTCTTTTACACTAGCAACAATTGATCTCAGACAGGCAATACACCAGGAAAATTATGGAAACAGTTTAATCAGATATGGTCTTATGCATAATAAATTCACAAACAAGTATGCTAACCTTCAATCACCATAAACATCACATGCTCATTCTATGACCCATGGATACATATACATCCTCATACATATACAAGTATATGCACATATCAGAACAATCAGTCTCCAGCTACACAATTAACACTGTGTCAAGGGAAGGTTTTAATTTCTTTTAAAAGATCTAAAATCTGCCCAATTCCATGACTAGTTCATTTCAAAGTTCCCACACAGAAGTAGATTTCCTTTTTTTGTTGTAGTCACATAGGGTGCTAATATGACCAAATCAACAATTTGAATTGTACTTACTATCAGCCAAATAACTTGAAATACCTTTTTTATTAAATGTTTCCTCTAAATCTGCATCTACAAGTTGCAGTAGGCCTTGATAATGAATTGAAGTATAATCTGTAGATTCTGTACTTTGATATCATTTAATACATTAAAAGATCCTCAAACCACATTATCACTCAAGGGTTAATGTACTGGTGTATGAAATTAAATATGGTATTGGCACTGTATTATATACCACACCAATGCACTGTCAGCAAGTAAAGAGGGGTCAATCAGGTACTAGAAAGCATATCAGCCTGAGATGTTGCAAACAGGCTGATGCATGGTGATACATCCGGAATGGTCCCTCCACCATGGAGCTAGCGACCCAGCAACAGCCCCACACGTGTCCATGTTGGAGAGTGCCAGCGTAATCGCCGAATGGCTGCCACTTGTATTTCTACGATTGTGCCGGAGGAGTTTTGGAACCTTCCGCTCACTAGACGACAAATGACCGGCCACTCCACCACTCACTAAGATCCGTAATCTCAACAAGCTCTAGAACGTGCAAGTCGTTATCCCCTAACAATTTGAGCGTGCCTCCATGACCCTCGAGGGGAAAAACGGTGCGCATCCTCCTAGGCAATAGGTATCCACCCTCACCTATAAAATCTAAACTCCTCGAGACCCTCCACATAAGTGAAGACTCACTTTTGCATGCCTTCCTCCGGAGACTGGTTCCACACGAACTGGATCCATCTCTTCCACAAACTCCGAATGTTTTCGACTCCATCAGTACACTCCCTAGCTCCATATGGCATTTGCCAGACCTCCACATTCCGTCTCAAACCGCATTCCACCTCATGCTCGACTCCCAATCACCGTTAATTTTTTTTTAAGAACTTAGACCTCTTTTGTTTGCTTTTACGAACTGACTTAGCCATCGGACGATCCACGTCGGGGAACCCCCCACCACGAGGACTTCTTTGTCTTTAGTGGTTTTGCAGGACCCAGTTTGCGGCATTGATCAAGAATCGGTGTTGACGTACATGGCTCCCAAAGGTTCCAGAGGCCACTACATCATCTCTCCCCAACTCTAGCTCAGGAGCCTAAGCCAAATCATCTTCCCAGCAACAACACATTGCATCACAATGGTAACATACTAAACATATTGGTACCATTTAATTTGGTTCAAAAACTTATAAAGTTCTCTGCTCCTCTTTTATGAATTCTACATACTTTATCACATGGCATTGTCCCACATACCATATCGGTGCCCTATCAGAAACTAAGGGAAGGTATATCATGCATCGGATGGTACCACAGTAATAGCAGCCTGACATATTGCATACAGGCAAATACATAGCATCTCATTGCTAACATCTCAAACACATTACTATTGTTTAATTTGGTTTGACAAATTCCAAAGTTGTCTACTGCTCCTTTTTGTGCTAAAGTTTATTTATTGGAGATGAAATCTACTTTGGTTCTTAATTCAAAAATACATTTGAAGTAGATTTAAGATCGCAGTTTGGTCTTTATTATTCCCTAGGTTTCTTTGAGAATAGTATACAAAAACAAAGGAAAAAGAGTTTAACTTCATCAGACCTGTGTGGTTTCATGAAAAAACTTAGATCCACCTATCCTAAATCATGAAATGGACCAAGAACAAAAGGATTTGGATGGGAATTGGCATAGTCAAAATCACAGCTGTCGAATAGCCGAGGCAAGGCCAGGCAGTGGACCCATTGTATGGCGTAGGCAGGTGCCTAGATGCTTAGGTGGTCATCTAGGGAGAAAGGCTCTCCAAGCTTTTATTATTCATACTCTTGATCATATGTAAACATAAGCATGTCCATATATTCTATATACGTTTTTTTATTCACAAGTATAATCATGATTCACAAACCCATTTTTCACACTTAAAAAAGTCCAAAGATCAAAATCCAAAAAAGAGCAGTAACAGAATTTCACCCACTGCAGCATCCAGCAGGCCACAAAACACAGCCAGGAATCCGGCACCTGGCAAGAAGCAGGAGGAGGAGATGAAAAAGAAATTAGAGGCTAGCAAGTAGAACAGAAGGGAATATTTAGGGAAAGAAGTGGGAGAATGGCCAAATGAAGAAGAGTGATGCTGGTAGTTGTATACACTGCTTGTCACTGTCAGCTAGCCTGTCAGCAGCTGCTGACCAGCCCACAGGCAGTAGTAAAGAAGATGGGAAAAGAAACCTTCAAAAATATAGGTTCAAGCAAGCTTGGCCTAGGCAGCACGGCCAAATTAGCAGCTCAACGGCCGCCTCGGTGCCTTGGCAATCACTTGTAACAACACTGCTCAACATCAAGATAAATACCAAATAACCTAATTAAAATCTGCTATTTCAGGTCCATTTCTGAAAACCGGTCATAAGCATTTTTCATTTTAATAATCTTGTTCATATAAAAGTTGAATGATGATCAATTATAAATAATTATCTGCTCTTTCCTGTACAAACAAACAATACAAGCAGGCATTAAATCATAATTTGTAATAATCACTTGAGGTACTTTTATACATCATGATGACCGTTGGGCCCAAGAGCTAGGCCAAAGTTTGGCATATTTATCAAACGGGCAAGAACTGTCAGCCCAAGCACAGTACATGGACCATTGTATCTAGCCAAGCCATGTTTGAAGCAGGATATGCCTGATAAGCTACCACATAAGCTCAACCAACTGCCCACCTCATCCATAACAATGGTGCTTCACATGCATAAAAGATCAGCAAGATGGATTGACTGGTCTCGTATGATTGATACCAGGATATTTGGGTCAAGAAACCTGACAACATTGGAGATCCTGAATGATCTGATATTTGTCAATACTTTCATCATCACTCAATAAAGTGCCACACGTGTCAATGTGTAATTGTTTTTGTTGGAAAACAATTGTTTTCTGTAGTGACTAAAGCATGCAAATATTTAAAGCATACACCATTATTTTCTTAACCAAAGCTGCACCAAAGGAGCTACAGCTCATGTCACTCCCTACCCCTGAAAATACATAGGTGTTGGTTGGTCAGAGAACTAATATAACAGGACTCCATGACAAACCATACACACCCGGATATGCCTAAGCAAATCAAGTGTTTTTCCCTGGGACCATGATAATTGAACACACAAAAAATCACATATAAATCTATGAAGCAATTTTCATTGACTATGCCAATGAAAAATAACATTATTTCATGTGTGGAAGAAACATCTTAAGACACAGGCATGCAAGAAAACAGATATAAACATCATTAATACTAGTCTAGGTCAATGCCATCTATGCCTCAAGACTAAGTTCTATCAATTCCTACATAACTTTAACCTCCCATAACCATGCTTGGGTAATCCAATCTGTTAGCTTTAACCTCCCGTAAACATGATTGGGTAATCCAATATGTTAGAGAAGGCCAAAAAAACATAACATGTAACGTCCTTTACTACTAAATTTTTAAGGTTCTTCATTTAAGAAAATTATGAGAGTATCAATACCTATCCACATCCGAACATGTGCCTGATATTGATACTTCAACAAGGTAAATTTGTATTCCAATTTCCAAAGGCTATAATAGTATTTGTAGTCTAGAAAAAGAAATAAGTAAATACTAATTTTGACTTTCCCTGCACCTTTCATCTTACATCTATTTGCTAATATCCAGAACCACAAGTTTAATAGGCATCCTGTAAAATAAGGTCCACCTGTGACATGGAATCATGGATTACATATAGGTATGCTAGGCTTATCTTTTAATTATCATTATTAGAATATATTAGTCACCTATCACATAATTAATAACTAAATCTTAGTTACCTTTTCACAACTTTTGTTGGAACAGAAAAGTCTGAGCACAAGTATGATGGTCTAGACTCTAGAGTGTCGACAAGGCACAGTTATTCATACATATAAGCGCAAGTTTTTTCTTATAATTACCTATAAAGTCATCTGCCTCAACAAAGGAAGAAAATGGTGTATCCCCACTAAATCATCAAGTTGGCAACAGGTCCCAATGTTTTGTTAAAACACTGAGCCTCAATATTCTAATCTGACATTTTGTGCATGATGCATAAATCTTACAATATTGATATGAGGTTTAAATTCAAATAAAAAGAGATAACTATGTACCATCAAAGTTTAACTAAAAGGTCACTATCAGAAATCTTTTACCTTTAAAAAGAGGAGATGGCGATACAATTCTGGATCAAGTGAAGGCAAGTCATGCAAGTAGTTGTGCCTAATGGACATAGGGCAAAAGCAAATATTAGTTCAGCGGAAACTATGAAATAACGAGCATAAGCAACCATAGTGACAAACCAACCTTATAAAGGCAAGAGCTGTCAGTGAAATATTACAACAATATATTTACACAAATAACTGCCATGACTTCATTAGTTGATTTAATTACTTCATGTGTATCAAATGCTTCCTAATTAGTACCATACAAAAGCTCAAGAAGGATCCATATACCTTATCTAGATTAATTTTCTTGTTCTCAAGATATTTCCACAATAACGCCACTGAGTTTATATGCCAATGTAATAATCGACAGATGATGCTCGTATGTTTCTAAATGTTGTTGTCTAAAACTTTATTACAAAAATTATACTCCTGTTTTTTATTGTTTTAAGGAGACTTTTGACTTTAAAACCAAACCATCAGATTGGGAATAGAATCTGGCAAAACATATTGGTCCAAGCTTTAACCCATTCCACGTCAGTATCTCTATTATGCCCATGATTTGATAACTAGATAAGACAGCAGGATCATGTTAGCTAAATCTTTTATTGGGTCATTGAAATGAAAACCATAACACCAGTGTGTACCTTAAAAATGTTAATATGTAAGGCTAGGTCATCCATAGAATCTATACCACACATTTGATGGGACTCTACAATGACATGCTACACAAAAATTTTTACTTCTGATTAGTGAAACTTAGTAAACCATACCCTCACATGGACCAATAGTCAAATAAATTCATCAAAAGCATACTCCTAGTAAATAGTTGACCCAAGATTCACCATCTCCATACTGGGCCCCATTCTAGTGCCACTTGTTATTATGTCGATACCGGGCCAGTTCGGCATACTGAGTGCAGTACACACCTCCCCCCCCGTACCACATAGCAGTACTGAATCGATATGGTACCATGTGGTACATCCTATACCACCCAATTGAGTACGGTATTGCAAGCCTTGAGCTGAACTCAGCCTTTCATAGCTCTTAGTTTATTTAAGAAAAAAGCAAGAGATGGACTAGAAATACACACAAATTTGAAGCATGCGCAACCTTACTTTCGTTTGAGTTTGCTCAAAAAAAATGTTGCAAATGGTACGTCAACAAGAATCCCTTCATACATTGCCTACAAGAAAAACAAACAAGTAAATATCAAACAATGCTTTAAGCCCAATAAGTCTAGAGATACAACTAAACCAAGCATCCCAACAACTACCACATACAGAATGGATAAGGTAAAGAGAGATTGAAATGAATAAAGGGAATTTACAAAAGAGCAAATGCATATTTTGTCCCAATCTACCCACATAGAGATATGGCTGAAGGCAGAGAAAATATGCATGGAGGATCTTCCACATCATTAATATCAAACTCAAATAACTCCAAATTATACAATGTGATCACATCATTACAAGATTCAAAGTTTGGGCTGAAACAGATCGATTTCAGCTAAAATCAATCAGTTCTGGTCTGGTATTAGCCAATTTCCATGGAGAAAAGGATATTTAATATTAATATTTATTACCATGAGACTTAATCAAGATTTTAAATTCCGTGAGATGAGGTAATTCCGATTTTCTCATGGAATGGGACGTGCAGCCATCCCACTCAGCCCCGACACTTGGGACAAGGGACATTCCAAGATGTCCCGATCGAGACGCTGGGATGCTGATGGGACATCCTTGTCTCAACACATGGGATGGTACCCCCGTCCGGTGTCCCACGGGATATCCCACTGAGACCTGAATCCTTGGGCTTATAATCATGAGACTATGAATCACTTCATCTCCAAAAGAACAAAGTTTGAAGTTACAATTGCAACTTGAAACAAATCGACCTTGGCCAAATCAATTGGAAACTACCTGAGTTTCAGCTGAACAAGACCAACTTCAGTCTAGTTTCAGCTAGTTTTGGTGGTATTGAGAAAAGGCTTGTGCTGCGGTTTTACTTTCTACACTTGTAGAGTCAAGTTTGCTCATGGATGATAAGTAAAACCACTTTGAGCATTTTTTGGAACACTAAAGTCAAAGTTTCAAAAATACAAGATTTGAACCATGTTACTATAACCTAAAACAATTTTGTGATTAGAAAGCCTATAATCCTGTAGATATAACTTTTAATTATGGATGAAGTGGCAAGATGAAAGAAATCTTTGGGTGCATTGCCTTGCTTTATTCAGTTCTAAAGGTTAAATCCCAAAGTGCCATCAGGCGTTGCAATCGCAGATATGCTCAGATTAAAAAAAAAAAACAATGTACATAACTCCAGTTCCTTTTAGAGCTGATACATCAAACAATCCATACCTTCTCTGCTATCTCGTTCACATTAAGTCATCTTTTACATTAGCAACTAATCATAACATGATTTTACATTAAGTGGTACCCATAACAATTAACTTAAAAATCCACAGAATCATTATACAAGATATAATGTGTTTGTTTTCTTTTAATTTTTTTTTTTTCAAAAAAAACATTAAAAGTTGTCCCAACAAGATAGTGGTAAAGACAAACATACAATTGAGCCAACATTCACAAGTCCTAAGCATACAAGATCACTGTTGCAGCCTCAAACAATTTGCCTACTAGTCCACAAGATGTACTTCCCCCAAATGCGAAAACAGGCACAAAACATTCGAAGGAATACCTTTCCAAGAAGACTTCCAAGAAAATGGAAAAATTGAAGATGTTGTTCATGTATCAGTCCTGATCCAGGGTTTGGATACAGAAGATGATCAGCCGTTTCCTAAAGAAAGCAACAACAGAAAAGAGGGATGAGAAACAAGATGTTAGAAGAACAACATAAGAAGAAACACTCAAATGAGTTTTCTGTTCATCTACTCAATGTGAAATCATCTACATGCTAATATGTTTTATTATTTTAATAAAGATGGTGCTTGTAATATCTTACAGAATTGTTAAAAAAGTACATTGGAAATATCTAGGAAAAAAGAAGCCAACTCAAACTTGTTTAACTATCATGATTAGAAAGTCTTCGCAATCACGAGTGCAGTTGTGATTGTAAATCATACTTATGCAAAAAATAAATTAGATACACCAGCACATATAGAAAAATGACCTGTAAGACAAGCCTATACAAGTTATTCAACATATGGTACAAGAAAGAGTTTTAGCTAAAGCATTGTTTTAGTTCAAATGACTGACTTGATGCATTTATGACCGAAAAAAGAAAGCAAAGCTCTATTTTTGATAAATGACCACTATGACTAAGTCGCACATTATTTAAAATATATTAATACAGATGGAAGGACCATCTAAACAAAGTATCTAAGTCTCTGAATGGTTTCCTTTTATAACACTAATCTGCCAGACATTAATTGTATGTTCTACACTGATTAAAGAATATTGAAGAGCAAGAAGTGCTTGTAATTCATTGTTATTATCAGATCAATTTTTTGCCTTCTAAATTCAAGTTTATCACTTACTAAACTTCCCATTATCCTTATAACTAAGGTTTGCCATCTCAATACCAGATCCCATACTGATACAATCCTATTATAGTGTCAGTACATGGTGCGGTACTTAGGTAGAAGGATGGCATTGTTTCTTTTTTCTTTTTTTTGGTTCGTTGGGTGGGGGGGGAGGGGGTTGACTAATTTTTCTCTTACGAAACCAGTAGCCAAGTGGACCTTTCATGCAAAATCCCACTTTGCATCTTACTTCAGTTTATATAAGGTTATCATAAGTAGGAATATGTAAATGGATGTGGGTTCTATCGACATTCGAGGATCAGGGGCGGATACAAGGGGCGCTGGCAGCAGCGATGTATCCAACCACCCACCTCGAAAAAAAAAAAAAACAAAAAGAAAAAAGAAAACCCATACAGTTTGACACCCCCTCCCCCCCCCCCCCCCCCACACAAAAAAAAAAAAAAAACTCTCTGTAGCTGAAATCTTCAATACAAATTTAAACCTATCCATTTATATAGAAAATCTAAATTCCAGATCTACTGTTTCCCAATACACTTTCTAATCTTTCCTAAATGATACGCAAAAATATGATTTCCATATCTGAAATAGCTGCAAGTTTGTTCACTCCGTTGCATATGCAATTTCACATACACCTCTTCCTATTTACATTATTCTATGCCATCCTTCCCTATTATTTCACTCCTATCATAACCCCTTGGCCTCTTCTTTCCTTACTAATCTACTCCAGTTTAGTCTTTCGGATTCATATGTTGCTCAATCTCTCATTCATAGAGACAAATAGACACAGCACGGCTTGCAAAAGGACTCCCCACCTGAACATGGGAAGAACATTTGATGCAACATACACCATAGATGTGGTTTATCCCAAAAACAAATGCCATACATTCGGTTCTACTAGTTGGCGATGGAACAATCCCTTTAAATTCATGCGGCATTTCTATCCATTGTTATCAACAAACTTAAAATCTTTTACAGCCATTACAATCTATAAATGGAACTCAGCTAGAAAGAATTTTTTTCAATAAAAAAAATAACAGAGAAAAGGAAAATGATATATGTCATGGGCCTAAAACATTAAGGGTATTTGTTTTATCCAGAATATCAAATGGATTTTCTTTTATTCACCCTTTTTTAAAATGAATATCTATGTCTAATTATATGTATATCAGTATACAGACTGGACACTATGGTAGATGTATTGTTAACAGTTAAATTCTTCTTATATTTCTTGTCACTGTTTTCATGGAGAAATTCTTGATCACATGCACAGTTTTTGTCCTTATTTATTTTTTATAATATTTATATTATATGAAAACTATTCTTGTTTACATGAAAGAAAAGTTCTAAGAATTCTTTTGGAAAACTGTTTCAAGAATATCTGTGATAGATAAAATCAATTTTTGATCAAATGGATGAAAATATTCAATAAAAACTAGTGAATAATTTTTATATGGAAAATATTTAAATAAAATCACTCAGTTAGCCTTGGCTTACTGTTATCTCTTCTTTATTAAATTTGGATTGCATCTTGCTAATTCTTTATCATAGAAAATATTTATAAAATATATTTTTATATTTTCTCAAGTTATAAGTATTATCTGTCATTTTCAATAATGAATTATGTGGCCCCCGAAGACAAATCCTGGCTCTTCCCCTGTCAAGTGTCAGGGATGTCATCCAGCTTTGGCAACCTATACAAAACTAACATGTGATAACATAGAATTGTAAAGATGAATTGCTCAATGTACATTGGCAGATATACAATTAGATCATTTCTCATTCACAAAGGATAGAATATCATATGTGATAGAGAGACCTTCTTAACAAAATTCGCATTCATATGTTGAAAATCCATGGGGCAAGCTATTAATTTCTCTAGGAAAAAAAAGGAAGGTGCAGAGGGACTAGCAATTAAAGTTGCATAACATAATAAGTATCCACGACATACCAGAGCAAATATGGTGGAAATATGCAGGCATCATGTTCAACAAAGTACACAAGAAACCTGAGAAAACATCCAGGTATCATAGGACATACTTTTTTTCTCAAAGGTCATTGTGATTTTTATAGTTACTTGGTGCTAAGGAACCATTGGTAGACTAGTTTATCCCCACCAATGGTTAATGCCTGTGTAACCTTTAATCCAATAGCTGCCATTTGAATCCAGATTAATACTCATACACATTTATGGCAATAATATGACTTAGTCTACACTAACTAAAACAGGATACAAACTTGATCATAAGCTTTTGGATATACACTCTGTTATCAAAAAAGCAAGTAATGCCTGTTGCAAAGTTGCCTTCATACTCTTATATTACAATGAATCCCATAAAAATCGAATTACAAACTCTAGTTTAAACTGAGTATATAAATATACTGAAACATGCAACTACATCATGTAATAAACAAGAGAAACTACGCCTATCGTTATACTGTGAATGCCTGATGGCATCCAAACGGCACTAAAACAAACTCATCAAATTGCATAATATAGAGGACTAGTTTACACGGAAGTGAAATACTTACCTCTTTGAGTGTGTGCATCTACTATATATAATGCAGAAACCCAAGAACCTGGCATGGTAACACTGACATATGGGCATATTATGAGGGCAAAGGTTTAGCAATAAAATCAATTAAATGCCCCACACCAATTGAGAGAGAGGGAGGGAGGGAGTTTCTTAAGGCAAAAGTCTTCACAGTGTGCACATCCCCATTTCACCTCCCAAAGAAGCCCAGCCACCAAAACTCTTAGGTCATGCCAAACATTAGCACACATGACATCTTATAAAATTCCCAAGGCATAACCAACTGAGAATGCCTTGTGCCCAAATGCAGCGCTAGCTATCTGAAGTTAAGAATCCAGGCCATTGATCACATTCTATATATCCCAAAATGCATGTAAATTGAATTTCAAGCAGTTTAAATGGTACTCCACCTTGGAGACTTGCTTGTGATATTTTTGTTTCTGATACTGAAAAGCTGTCAAGCAATCACTTTGATGTATGAGCAAGTCTCAAAAACATGTGAAATTTTCCACACACCCCTTCTTGAGAGGAAATTGTCCATAGACATTTTGGACGTAGTGTATCATGGCTAACAGATAGGAATGATTGATTTTGATGTCCCTTCATGTCTGTTGATAACAACATGCATCTAAGTTCATTATGTCTTCAAGATGGTTATATGTATGTAGCTAACTTATGTACTAGGTTGATCATTAAAGCCTATTAGCATGCTTACTGTTTTGCATGTTATTACTAGTCTACATTTGTGATTCATGATCTAGCAAATAAATACACCTAAAAAGGAGATACAAACCTTAAATAGACCATACTGCACATCAAAAGCTGCCTGCGTAATGTTCTCCATAAAATCTTTAAAAATCCCACCCCCATCAATTCCAGCCTCTTCTACTCCAAATTCATTGACAAAAGTTACCCGAATCTGTGGGCATCAAAATATTGAAAACATTACATCCCATAGCAGTTTCAATAAGAACAGTTGTTCATTGTTTTTTGTCATCTGACAAATTAGCATGTTAGTTGTTGCTCAAGGAAAAAAGATAGTACCGGTCCTCGAAGATCTTCCTCAGACAACATGCTCAACTGATTGAAAGCATCTTCAAGAATTCGATTTCTTCTTATTTTGAATCGATTTCTTGATAATGCATGATGAGGTCCATTTCTTTCCCTAGAAGCTTCTAGCTGTGACTGATGCATGAAAGTGACATAAAATTAAGCAAAAAAGATTATGCTAACGACACACACTCCATGAACACCATATCATGCATGCAGGATATTAAAATAAGGTGGATTATCCTAGTGGGAAATCCTCTATGACATATTCTTGGAAACACTAAAACAAATGTACGATCCATAATTAACAAAGGCAATGAAATTTTAACTTGTGAAATGTTAATCAATGAAGACGTACAGCGAATATTCTGACCCTGCTTGTAAATGGCACCAAAAATGGGGCATGTTTCAATATTTCAGAAGCTCGAGTATTTCCAAGTATGGCCTGGAAGGTTAAATAACTGTCAAACACTCTCATGCAGAGGCATGCATTTTAGTTTAAAAAAAACAAACTCGGGAAATTAGTTACTTGAGAAACAAAAGTTTCACTCATTGCTTCTTGAGAATGGAAGTCACTACCCGGGGCAAATGGCCTTCTGTTATTCCAATCTTGCAACTGCAGCAAGAAATATACAGTTCTTTTAGGAGAAAAAAAATATTTATCTAGTGATATAATTCCCATATTTTTCAGAATAATGCAGATGACAGCATCGATTAATTTTTCCATCCAGAAAGAAACAATGAAGCACTTCGAAGAGCCAGTACATTATGTAACATAAATGGTCTTAGAAAGTATTGGTTATGCTACTAAATATACTTGTAGGGTTTGTTTGGTTGGGGTACGATAGACAATTCCTAGAAATCATTTATCTAGGAAAATGATTGTGGAAAAAATAAGTTTTAATATGTTTGGTTGGTGGAAAAATTACTCTCAAAAATAGCATAAAAAAAAATTACTATGTTTGGTTAGAGGTAATCTCATATGGAAATATTATCAGATTTCCTACAATACCCTTGAATAAACAACTCAAGTAATAACATTTTTTTCTCAGTGCATTTATTGACCATTTATGGCCCACTTATATAATATTGTCAACATTAGCTAGTCCAAATATTGAAATATATTTACATAAGTTAATAAATATTTTTAAATTAATTATACACATATTAGAAAATATATTTCTTATTATAAATAAAAATTTCAGTATATTTTAGTATATAAATAAATATACTAATTATAAATAAATCCTATTTATTGATAATTAATTAATATTTTTAATTATTCATTAATAATGAATATTTATTAATAAATATGTTAATATCTTAAACATGCCGTTATATTTATATTAAATATATCATTATTTATAAATATTACTAATCAATATATTAATATTTTCATAATAGACTAATATAATATTAATATAATATATATTAATATAATTAGTGCAATATTAATGTAACATATGTTAAGGCATTTCCATCAAGAAATTATATTTTTAGATTATCTCCACTTAGTTATCCAACATGGGAGTAGTATTTGTTTTACTTTATTTCTTGGAAAAATGGACACAGGACCCACCATTATTTTAGCATCCCTCTCATCCACTTTTTGTACTAAACATGATAATCTAATTGGGGGTTTATTTTCCCATACTAGATTCCCCCAACCAAATGGCCCTTAAATAAAAGTCATGACAATAAATACCAAAAAGGCAAAAAGCTTGACAGAGAATAAATCAACACATGACCAAGAAGAACAATCTTCACATATCACCGATAAAGATAAATAGTACATGTACCAATAGACATTCTCAGAGCATGAGTGGGATCAAGCAGAATAGATTGAATTGGTATGCACATGATTGACTAGGCTAAACAGTATAGAACTTAACTTATTTAGATCAATGCAAAAACATAAAGCTCCATTATACAGTCATTAGTGGGAAAAGAATTTAAGACTACAATGTTTCGCAAGGTACATAATTCAATGCACAGGCTTTTAAGATTGCTCCATTATTGACCTAGGTGTCACAGGTTCAAACCATAGAAACAGCCTCTCCACATTAGGATAAGGGTGCTTACATCTAACTCGACCCAAACCTCACAATGGTGGGAGCCTCATGCACTATGCTACCATTTTTAGGTTTTAAGGGTTGATTTATATTATATTATTACAAACTACAAATTTAATTAATGCTTCACAAGAGTTAGTTTTGCATGTGTCATGTCATTTTCTAATTGAACCAAGACACGGAACTACTAAGATACATATCAAAATCTAGGGCCAACTTGATCATCAACTTGGAAAAGTAGGTACTATTTTTGGTTAGTCCGGTATGGTATCGATTCGTCCCCATATCAATACACCGAATACAGGGGCCCCATCTCAGTACCATATCAAAATGCCAAAAGCCTCACATCTTTCTATATTTTTTTTTTGGTTTGTAAGGCTTGTTATGCTGTTCGGGTGAATTTCTCTTTAGTGTTTTAGTTATAATTTCAATGGATGTGTGATACCGAAGTGTTAATATTGGTACCAATACTAATTGAGTCAACATGGATCAATAAACTATCAACAGTTATAATTAAAACAACACAAAGTATGGTATTGTTCAAAGTAAATGTGTAATTATTCACTTTATAAATCAAATCCCAAGTGTCTATGGATCTTGTAAACATCTGGGTCTGTAGTCCAGACCTTGAATATGATACCACCCTGGTTATCCACATCCCTAGTAGTTATATAACATCTGATGGTAATCCAACAATAGCGCTTGATATTGCGACTGCATGTGCATATTAGCATAGGAGATTAGCAGTCTCTACTCAAGTAGTAGAAGGTAGCACCATATTCTTTCCCCTGGCTACATCTGTATTCCATAGGAGAGATAATGTGCAGAGTCAGATCCCCTGAATAAGATGACTAGAAGAATGCATAAGGATTCTATATAAATGGAACAAATATCCATTCTAATTATTTGATGCTATAAAAGATTGGTCTCTTGCATTAGATGAGATCTGCTATACACTTAGCCAAGGTATGCTGAACCGGTACCGCCGGCCGTATCGGCCAACCAGCGGTATGATTCGGTACGGTTTCATACCGTACCGAACCGACGAAGGCAAGCGGACCCGAACCGGAAGAAGAAAAAGAGAGAAACAGAGAGAAACAGAGAGAGAGGAGGAAGAAAAAAAAAGAGGGAGGGGAAGGAGCCGGCGGGGCCGCCAGACGGCCTCCGGCTGGCAGCCGGAGGGCGCAGTCCGCACGCGCGGCGCCGCGGGGGTGAAACAGGGGCGTCGCCCCTGTTTCGCGAGTTTTTTTAGAAATGATAGTTTTAAGTGAAGCCGGCAAATAGTTTGCCGACTTCATGATTTTTATTTTTTTTTTAAATCTCTTAAGTCAACAACCCAGTTGCCGACTTCATGAATTTAAAACCAAAAAAAAAAAACGAAACAGATGACCGTCTGTTTCGAAAAAGAAGGGAGCAGAGCCGCGGAGGGGCTCCACCCGCTCAACCGCCCTTAGGCCGTCGGCGTCGGCTCGCCGGCCACCGGGGGCCTCACGACGGAGGTGCCGTCCGTCCGATAGATCCCTTCCCCCCTCCGAGCGCTCACTCTCTTTCTCACTCTCTTGAAAGCCCTATCGAGCGATACGGGGCTCGAAAGCCCTCCGGCAGCCGCAGCCGGCCACCGCCGACCTCCGACGTCTCCCACCTCCCTCCCTCTCCTCCTCTCTCTCTCTTTTTCATTTTTCCTCTTTTTTCTTTCCATACCATCGGTGTACCGAATTTACCGATCGAATCGTGCCGGTTCTCCGTCGATCCGATACGATACGGGGTGTACCGGCCGGTTCGGCACGGTATGGCAAACACTGCACTTAGCTATCTAATAAAATGGCAGATTTGTTGTTAATCTACAGTTGCTCCATTCAATGTAACAACTCTCAGGTATTCTGGTATTGCTTCTCATCACATTTCACATACCATCTAATTTTCCCAATCAAATTGGCTTCTAATATGCCAAGTAAGCACATAATCCTCCTACACCTAAATATAGCTTCTCTCAACGGACACTGCAATTTCTCTATTTAGTCATGCCATAACCATGATCACATGTGTCTTGGCTGCATCATCCCTAGAACTTTTCCTTCTATGAGTGCATCTTTGTATCATATCTAGACTTTGTTCCAGCCCTATGATGTCGATCCCGTATGGCAGGGGGGAACTCTACCTCACCAGTGAACGAACTAAGCACCTGAGAAACCGCCACCACTACTACTCCAGACCCATCACCAGAAATGCCATTATCATCCACTTTAGTATCATGAGATGAACTAAGCAAGCCAAGATATAATAGCTCTATGTCTCATTGTCATCTTCCTGAACTGGTATATCATTAGCTGCCTTAACTGATGCTTCCCCTTGGATTTGCCATGTGTTCTACCATGAGTAGCCCTAGAGGCCCATGCACCATGTTATGACCTAAACATACACAAATCGGATAGCGAATAAGTTCTCTAACTCCTATCGGGTATCCTATGAAGTCTCACTCATGGTGGGTGAAATATTCTTCTCTACGAATCTATCCATCACATGTGCACTCACCTCCTTCACAATTGTTATGTTTGGTCGTGGAGGATCCCCTAGCTCATCTAGCATCGGCTCGTCTCGAGCCCACTGATCTACAACCCATCTAATCATAGAAATAGAATCTTCATTGTTACAAGCAAAAATATCAGCCAAGAGGTCTTCTTGTCTATTTTCCTTCCCTTGATTCTACCTCTATCACAACCTTGTATTATGGTGCATGAAAATCAAGTTGTCAAACCTTTTGTATGTCAAAGTGGTTTCGCAGCTTGTTATGGATCAAGGTACTCCAGTTCCAGTTGCAACATTCATTGTACCAGACTACCAGCCAAACTAGAGTTTGTATCGACAAGTAGACAAGCCAACCAGGATGCCCCATTTCAAGCAATATCAATGACTTGGGGCATCTCGATGTCACTTGCTGGCCAAAACAATAAGGTACTGGTTGTAACATTCCATTTTGATAATAATTAAAAATTTAAACTCTTGGTCCACAGCAAGGTGTCAAACTATCTGACAAGCAATAGGCCACACAATTTGGTTTTTACATATTAAAATATGAGGTTGCAGCAGTAGTTGAACGAGGGAAAGGAGTACAAATAGGAAGGCCTGCTGGCTCATGACTTTGTTCATGATAATGATGATCTTATGGTTAGGTTGCAATCAGCAGACTCGAGACAAGCCCATGCTAGATGAGCCAGGGGAGGCTCCACAACCAGATAGAACCATCATGAAAGAGGTGGGCGTGTGTGATGTGGACACATAGACAAAGGAGAATATCTCATCCACCACCAGTAAGATTTGACAACAATCAGGGAACTTTAATCAGCACTTTGATGAATAGATATTCAGGTCATAGGGCAGTACATGAGCCTCTAGGGCCGGTCAAGGCAGTATGCACGGCAAGTCCACAAGGAAAGCGCAAGTGATCAATCCATTGAGGTAGCTGATGACATTTCAACTAGGAAGATGATAATGAAACACCAAAGCCATCAACTTCCAGCATGCCTATATCATCTCGCAATATCAACAACAACAATAACGGCAATTCCAGTAATGGGTCTGAAGATCAAAATAGATGGACTGGAGATGGTGGTAGTTATTCTCCACAGTTCAGTCCATTCACCAGCTAGACAAAGTTTGCACACCACACGGATCACATCTATGCGATCAGAAAAAAAATCTTGACATGACAAGAAGATACTATCGTACAAAAGGAGAGGATCTAAGGATAGTGCAACTCACGACACACTCAATCAGGATTATAGGGATAGGTATATAGAGAAATTGGAGAGCGATTAAGTTAACTATGCTCAGGCTTATGAGAATTATAGCACCTGAAATACTAGAAGCCAAGTTGATGGCAAACATTAGACGGGAGGTGAAAGAAGATAAGCAGTCGTACCAAAATACCCAAGAGCTCCTTTGCTGAATGGAAGAAATGAGCTTTGTGATAGATCTGCATGTGTATCAACTATCGAATAACAAGGTGGACTTTCTATTGTATCAAATAGAGTGCACTGTATGCTCCATCCACTTATGATCATTAAGCATTCCGCTACTCATCTCATCGGAGGGGATTCGATTATGCACATTATCCCTCCTATGGGTATGGGTATAGCCAAGGGACAGAGGATAATGCTACCTCCTAGCAGGGATGGTCAGTCTCCTATGACTACCACATGCACACATAACTGTAGTATCAGAAGCTACAGTCAGGTCACCATCAAACATATATGACCACCAGTGATGGAGAAAATATCTTGATTGTTATAAGATCCTAGGTAAGGACTACAAACAAAACTTGGAAATCTACGAGGACCATAAACACTCTACTTGGAATTAAATTTATAAAATGAATTATTGTACATTCTCCTTCTACAATACTATACTTTGTTTGTCATTTAAATTATAAATGTTGCTAGTTTATTAATCCATATTAACTCAATCAGTGTCAATACCAATATCAACACTCAAGTATTGTACATCCATCCATTGAAAATGCAACAAAAACACCAAAAAATCCACTCCAATAACATAACAAGACTTAAAAACAAAAAACAAAAAAAAGAGGGACCTTTGGAGTCCTAGTAAGGTATCAGGACCAAGCCTTATAGTCATGGTTTGCTGTACCGCTCATACGGGGTATACTATACAGTACCGGTCTCGTACCGAAATGTTGTCTCATACTATACTGACACTCGATGATACTGTCTCGTATCATATCGAAATATAATAAGATGGTACCTGTATCGGGCCTCATACCAAGACGGCGAATCTTGCCTTATATTGTGTAATGTAACGATCTAACCCGAAACCAATACCGGCACAATACTAGCTTTAGATCCTTGATTTGGATAATGTTAAGCCCAACACACTAGGATCACTTGCAACCCCATTGTATGTATAAAAGTGATTACCTTTGCTTGATGTCAAAAAGAAAATAAAGAAATACATATTTAAAAATTACAGCTACAATCAAGGTATACCCATACTGACATTGTACCATACCATATTAGGGGGCGTTTGATATGAGGTGATCACCCCAGGATCAAGGGTGATCTGGGTGGAGTGGATGAGATCGTCATGTTTGGTTTAGTGGATGAGATCGCAGTGATCCCAAATCAACCCCATTCCTCAAATCACCACCTAACTAGTAATCCGAAATCAGTCCTTGAGTACAGGTATCCAAGATCACCCAACACAGTGACCTTGAACCACAATATGATGACCAAAATGCACTTCGTAATTGCCACACGTCTTTTGCAAGAAGGAACTCCGTCCTCTCAAATAGGAAAGGCAGGTTCAACTTTTTGAGCCATCCTCTCTATAGAAGAGAAAGAACTTAGAGGAAGAGGATCAAGAGAGATCATCCCCCTTTTTCACCGTGGAGATTGAGAAGAGGAGAGTCTCTCCTCTAAGCATTGTTCTTTTTGTCAATTAAGAAATCACCTAAATTTTGGGCATTGGCAATCAAACTGAAAAAAGAAAAAACTGCATTAATTGATAAAAACTAAGCTGAAGAGATTTTTGGCAATTTTTTTTGGGAAGTGTAGATTCTATTCAAGCAAAGTTATTAAATCCGGCCCGGACCTTGATCCAGATAAGGCACCAGGTCAATGGGTCAGCGGTCCAACCGTCGGATCAATGGTTGAACCGACGGATCAATACACAAACAGAGAAGGTGGAGGGGGGGCCTAGCGGAGGTGGAGGAGGCGGAGGAAAGAGATCTCATACGGAGGAGGAAAAGGCGAAGGGGTGAGGGATCCAAGCAAAGAAGGCAGAGGGAGGATGTCCCAGACGATGGAGGAGGCGGAGGGGGGAGGAGGATGTCTCGGACAGTGGAGAAGGAGGCGGAGGGGGGCGGGGGTCGAGCGGAGGAGGAGGAGGAGGAGGTGGAGGGAGGATGTCCGATCGGACAGTGCAGGAGGAGGCGGAGAGGGGAGGGGGCCGAGCGGAGGAGGAGGAGGTAGAGGGAGGTCTCGGATGGCGGAGAAGGAGGCGGAGGAGGGAGGGGGTCGAGCGGAGGAGGCGGAGGGAGGCCGGAGATCACGAATGGAGGAGGCGAAGAGGCCGATCCCGAGCCCTATTCATCGAAGATTTGAAAAAAAAAGATAAGCAGCGATTACTCACTGGAGGAGGCTTCGGTCGTCCTCGTTGGCTCGTCCTCAGTCCCCACCACCGTCGGTTGCTCGATCCTCCTCTTTCACTACCGCCGCCGCCGACTTGGTCACCAAAGGGAAGACGGGGTCAAACTCAAGAAGTCGAAGGGATGATGGCGATGAATGGTAAAATCCTAAACAGGTTTTAAACCAAAACTCGATTGGGTTACACCAGGTCAAGCAGTTCGCAGTCCAACCGGCCGGTTCGGGTTTAGCTGGGTTTTAAACATAAACGGGATTTAAACAAAACTGGCCCGATCTCATGGCTGGATCATCGGGTTTTCAATCTAACCAGCCAGGCCTGGTCGAGTTTAATAACACTGTATTCAAATATAAGAGTTTTCTATTTCATGGGATTGATTTGCTTGATTTTTTAGCTATATCTATTATTGCTTTCTTGATGCCCATTTGGATTATTATTATTTTATTGTTATGTTTATTGTTACTATCGTATATTGTTTAGGATGAGTTTCTTTGTTCATGAGATAAAATACTGAAATTGCGTATTTGATCTGTTATTTGAATCCCTTGGACAATCTTGGAGGTTTGTTTGTTCATGATCTTTTTTGGCAATGCACATGATCAAAAGGTCATTTCTTGTACAGTTTTGTGTTTGTAATCTGTTTTGGAGAGGTATTGGCAATGAAAATATCATTATTATGGTTTGATGTAGATGATGTAACACTCTTTTTGGATGGGTTTCATAGCAGTAGATAAAATTTAGCATTCTTTTTCAGGAAAATGGTGATATTCGAGAAACTAATTATTTTCAAGCTTAAATGGAAACAAATCTGGAGCAAATGTTGAATAAATATTACCACACATTGTCCTGATGCCGATTAATAATTTTTTTGTCAAGAAATATGCCATCCGAGTACAGATGTAATACTAAATTAAATTTATTTCATGGATTATGTCAAAATACAGATGGCCGCATGGTGTGCATTGCTAAGGGTGGATGGTTATACGTTTTAGTTTCACAAAGCATGCTGTTTGGAGTTTTGGTTCAGCATCTCATAGGTGTTGCAACATCACTTGTCATCCCCTCTTCCATCTAGAGGAGATTCCAGGTTCAAAACTTGGAGGGTGGTTCTCCAAGCATTTAGACCTGGGTGATTCTACTATGTGGAATTATTTTTGCAGTTCGAATGCACTTGTGACGATAGCTTTTGTAATGAATCTGAACATACATTATTGAATACTTATAACTGCAGTTTGAAGGAGAGATAGTTGTCTGTTCATACTTACTCAGAGCTGCAGCTGGTGGTGGTTTCTCTCATTTTACTATCTTGTTTAGTTTTGCCTGGTGTCAATCTTATGGTTTGTCTATTATGGATATTTGTAATGAAAAGAATAGTTTGGATTTTTGTGGATTTGGAGTTTGGATTCTTTAGAAAACCTCATTTCAAGTGAGCCATTTTTTTCATATCATCTGTACTTCTGTGATTGCTTTGAGCTTGTGCATGACCTCCTATCTACATTATGTTTTTTTTTTTTCAATGTAGTATTGTAGCTATATTATTTTTAAATGTAACATATGGACGTTAATAGTTCCTCCTATTTGTCATTTTGCTGCGAGAGACATGAGACAGATGGTGGCTGTGGGAATTATTAAACAGCCATAATAGAGGTAACCAAGTTTGCTGCTATGAAGTAAAGCCTGAAGCCAAAAGATATGGGCTACAACAGCCATATAGAGTTCATCTTTTGAGTCGGGGTGAAAGTAGATTGGATAATATCCGTTCGGATCCATTTTGTATCTGAATCTATCCGAATATGAATAGAAATTTGAGCATCTGACTAATATCTGTATCCATATTTATATCCATCAAAGAAAAATAGATATGGACATGGATAGACAACTATCTGATCCGTATCCGAATATCCAATTCGATTTATAATCCTATTTAAATTTATATATCACTCAAGAACTTTTGATGAAAAATATATAACCACATTAATATGCTACTAATTTTACTTAACATCCACTTAGTAATATCTTTGATTCTATGCTCATAAAATTTAATGATCCGACTTATATCTGTATTTGTATTCATACATCTAGTATCTGAGTTGTACCCATATCCATATAAAATAAATATGGATATGAATTTTTGCATCCAACTAATATCTGTATCCATATCTGTATTCGCCAAACAAAACAAATATGGATATGGATATACAGATATCTGATCTGTATCCGATCCAATTTCAGCCCTACTTTTGAGTCATGTAGTGGTGTTGATAGGTGCTAAGAGTTTGGTTTTAGTGTTAGCATTCTTTTCAGTTTTTTAAGTTTAGACACAGCATAATATGGTTGAAGTTTTGTCTCCAATCTTTGGTTATATGGACCTTCAAGACAGAAATAGTTAACCTTTTTGCAATATTGCATGATGCAGAACCTGTACTTGAAGGTCACATAATTCATATTTTCAGCGTTCTAAATGGAAATGAACTCTTTATCAGTTAAAGTGTTTAATCAAGTATAGTTTCGCCCTATTACCTGGTCAGACAATTCTTGATAATTTTATGTTTATGTCACATTCAGTATGTTTTTGGATGTTTTATGCCTAACACAGGATTAATTGCAGAATCTGACGATGGTAGGACATTCATGGTTTGCAACAGATGGGTAGAGTTGGATTGGGAGCTCAGGATAAATTACATCACCCCTACACATCACAAGAAAGAGCAATAAATGAATTTCAGATGAAGTTCTTTGACAGGACAAAGAATCAACGGTCTCATTGCAAAAATTTCATGTTACCCTAAATGCCATACTTGGTAACACAAGGACTACAGTGAAACAAAGAAGGAAACAGTTATGCAGTGCACCTTGACATATCTGAGCCTTTCTTCTAATTAGTTATTTTTTGCATAGTATATTTAAATTTGTAGTGGTATAATAGTTTATTTTGCAATTCTAGACTTGCACTAGACACTATTATCAGGCTGTATATAAGTGGGATGACTCCACTTTCAAGAGACAAAACTTGGGCCACTCATTGCGAAGTTCATATCCCTGATCTGCAGTATCAGCACGATGAAACAGCAAATGTTTGAGATAGGCAAGTGACTACTGTATTTTATTTCCTACGAACTCTATCTAAATTGCCATTTTGATTTGACGTTGTCAAAGAGACAGCCTATAAGTATAATCATAGAATAGATGCATATGTTTGTCTAGCAGTCAAAATACAATCATGAAAGTAAATCATAATAGAACAGAGATGGCCCACACCCGAAATCATGAATCACACACAAGTGGAGCTTGATTGCCAGCTTCCAAGTGTATTCAATTTGAAATCCATATTAGGCATAAATCTCAAGGAATTGTATCCAAAACCTAATATGGCCAACATAAATGGAAAGTCAAAAGCTTGAACCTAAATCTAAAATCCTCAGATCTGATGTACCAAGAACTGTGTCTAAATCTTAAATCAGAAAAAAGCTTACTCAGGACCAAGCTAGATCCAGGCCCAATCTACCCACTTCTATGTAATCAAATTGCTCAATTCAAAGAACAAAACAGAACTGGATAGCCTGCAAATCCATCAATTTGGATTAACACACATTCTAGGCCAGCCCAGATCCTTGAGAAATTCTGTACTTGAAAGGGACCCAAACCATGAAAGTAAATTCTTTGGCAATTTGGCCAGGTCATGGTGACCTTCATAGGACGATAAAAACATGTTGCAAATGGTTGATGCTGCAAGAATTTAATCAAGGTTTTAAATCTCATGGGATAGGGTTGTTCCGATTTTCTCATGGAATGGGGCGCACCGCCGTCCCGACACTTGAGACAAAGGATGTCCCAAGACATCCCAATCGGAACATTGGGACACTAGCGAGACGGCCCTACCCCAACACATGGGATGGTGCCCCATCCCAACATCCTGTGGGACGTCCCGCTAGGATCTGAATCCTTGGATTTAACTATTATTCAATTTGTCCAACCTTAATGTCAAGAAAAGCATTTTTGATCTATCCAGTCCCACCCCATGTGGGTTGAAATTAGTGTTCCTTTTTGTCTATCAATGTAGTGCCAAAACACCTAATAATGGGGTCAAGGGAGATGTCATTTGCACTTCATTATACTTGAGATATATCGGATCTAAAACCAGAATAGTCTAATTTTCTAGAGATAAGAGCCATTAGCAAGGTTTTAAATTCCGTGGGATGGCTGTCGCAGTTTTCCCATGGAACGGATGCACTACCGTTCCGTCCCATCATGACACTTGGGATAGAGGATGTCCTAAGATGTCCCGATTGAAATGCTAGGACACTAACAGGACGGAACTATCCAGACACATGGGATGATACCCCATCCCGATGTCCCGCAAGACGTCCTGCTAGGACTTAAATCCTTAGCCATTAAAAGTATAGTCTATAACAATATGATAGTCACTATAAGAATCAGCATATTTGCTTACATTCTTAATTCATAAGAAATTAAAATACACAAAGGGCATGCTTGGTTGGAGAAAGCTGGGCTTTAGAATGGGAATAGGAATGAGTAACTCCCGTTGCAGCTATTTGGTTGGGGGGAGTCCCTTCCCAATCCAATTCCAGGGAGAATGGGGATGCATCAATCTCCCACTATCCAATCTAGACACACACCCAGTATTCAAATCCTATTCCGATTCCAATTCCGATTCCAGTCACAAACCAAATGCATCAGGGAATATGACCATTCCGATTCACATTCTAATCAATTCTGATTCCAGTCATGAACCAAATGCACCCAAAAAATCCATCTAGCATATGTCAAGAGTATTTTAGGTATCATATGGCCAGTGATCTGGATTCCAGTGACATTCCAAAATAGGTTATTTGTGGATACCCAAAGATCCTTAATCACGAGAACATGGCATACCAAACTTGATCATCATATATCACTAGAGATCATATTACCCCAGGATGAGGATCATCGGTATTGTTAGAACACCATGGTGACCTCATTTGGGTCGACAAACACACCCTTAAGAGTTTCAGATACAGTACGCTTCTTGGTGCCAACACTGGGTATTAAGATGCCGGAACATGTGCTGATGAAAAATTGTACACTGGGGCATAGCAGCAATGATACTCTACCAATGTAGGACGGTATGGCTGGTGCCAGCTGTTTAAGCATTGGTACTTCCACCCACAGTTGGATGTAAATCATAATGCAGAAATTAAAATAAAAAAAAGAAAAAGGTTAGCAGCAGTTTTATGTACCTGGCTTAGAAGTTCAGATATTACATCCTTGGATCTATTTTTGATACTTTCCACAGAAAGCTTCTTATGGCTGGAGGACAAACTAGTTGAAGATTTTTGTGATGAAGAGGCATGCATAGGTATTGTCCAGAAGAGCTGCCATAACGCCTGTGAAAGAGATCATGCCTTATAAAGAATAGCATTTCACTTATATATGGACCTAGTTATAAAAAACAAGATACATGCACCATAACCTAATTACAGTTTAGTCACTGCATTAAGCCAGTTATCATACCTCAGAAAATCAATTATGAAGTTTTTAAATTACAAATTACCTGCTTTAGAATTACAATTAAAGATCTAGTATCTTTCAGTGAGAGAGGTTTCTCCTGCTCATAGAACTCCTCGTTATCGACAATCATCAGCATATGCCTGATAGATCATAGAGAAATGTGCCAGTTATGATGCTATATTAAAGCTTTTTTAGTAGGCACTTCCAACTTTTTGATGTTAGGAAATGATAAAGGATCCACAGAACAGGGGCAAAAGAAAAGAAAAAAAATGAAGAACATACAAACAAATAGTTTTAGAGCAATATCAAGATCAGACAGGCAGCCTTACTTGTACACTGGACAGAAAACAGCAAGGGGCAATAGCCAACCCAGAGTATCTCCAGGTAAATGTGCTGTTAGCTTCGAAAATATTGGCCAGTTGTTATTCTCATGGCATCTTTTTATGAAATTCCAAAGTGTGGGAACAAGCTCAGTTCTGTAAGCTAGTCCGGTCATCAAGAGTGCAAGAGGCAGCGTATTGAATGTAACATGAAGGAAAGCACAAACAGCACTTATAGCTTCCACCTCCTCACTAGATGGCCCATCCCTATCAGAAATATCAGCGTGTAATATATCTCTAAACAAAGCATTCACCTGTTCAGAATGTAAATTTCAGCTCCAGGAAGAGACAGTAATTCACATATGCATAGAGAGGAATGGACCCTTTTGGTAGGTAATTGGCCAAAAAGATTAATAAAGATTTAGCATACCAAATGCTGAAGAAGGCATGAATCCATTGCACTGCATATCTGCCTTTCTAAATCAATATTAAGAGTTTCCTTGAACTCTTCTTCCATGATTACATCATTGCCACCTGGTTCTGAACACTCATCACAGAAAGGTTAAAAGAAGCTTCCAAGTTAAAACACATGAATAAGAAACCAAAAAACAATGGCAGAAAAAATATAACAAAGGAAATGTCATTATAGCAGTAAGAAGCAGCAAGAGGATCTGGGTGTAAGATATACTACTAACAGTTAAAAGCCCACCAAAAATGCATGTCTCCTAAAACTAAATTGAACCTGGTAGCTTCCCATATGTACACCCCATGCACCAAGCTAATGTATGTCCTCTAGTTCCGACGCCATGTATGCACCATTGCTATGATCCTGAAATCTAAATTTATTGGACAGTGGCATTTGCTGCGCACATGATTGTCCTTGCAACCTCATTAATGCCCATGAAATGTTGGATAAATGGCTGTGATTGTTAATTTGATAGATTTGTTCTTTTGTCATACAACCAAGTTTGGAAGGCACTTCACATTCTTAGTAATAAGAGCTGAATCAAGGTTCGTCATGCTAGAACCGGACCCTGCGCTAGTCGACCGGTGGTGCAGTTTGGAACGCCCCCATACCATTGCATATATAGGGCCCGAACCGACATGGCAAAGAAAGCGGGAGAGAGAAAGAACTAGAGAGAGGGAGAGAGAGACAGAGACAGAGAGATAGAGAAGGGGAGAGGAAGGAAGAGAAAGGGAAGGAAAAGGAGACGACAAAGACACCGGTGGTGGCTGCTAGAGGACCACAGAGGCCCTCAGATGATCGGAGCAGGGAACTCCGAATTGAAACAGGAGAGAGAGAGAGAGAGAGAGAGAGAGAGAGAGAAGGAAAGGGAGTGGAACCACATGGATGTCACTATGTCTTCCCTTCCATGTTAGGGGAAAAGGGAGAAGATAAAGGTGGAGTCCTTCAAGGTGGAGATGCCCCCTAACAGTTGGCAATACAACAGAAAGATATTTTGGGGCATCCGATACATCTCTTATGCACATACCTTCTCGATAGACTAGCAACCTGATCCATGAACACAGCCAGCATATCTCACATACTTTTTACCCCGAGCAACCTCGCGGGACGTCTATTCCGCAAAGTTTCCCTAGTGCCTTTCACATGCAAACATGGTCCACTCCAGTTATATTAAAATTATCAATATCTATCTCATTCTTTTGTATAACAGATCTGAAAAAATTACAAAATTCCTTGTAAATGCTTCTCCATATGCTGTCCAGTGCCTCATTTCCGTTAAAATAACAATATTCGTCTATTGGAGTTTAGTCCTTCCCATTAAGAACTTTCTTCCATTCACTCTAACTTAACATTATCCACCACTAGAGTCCAATATATTTGTGCTTCAGCTAAATAAAAAAGATCATTTTCCCCCTTTTTTCAGCAATTACTGCCAGGTTAATATACACACTTTTTAATGCAAAAAAACTAAAGGCAGTCTAATGAGATTGTAGTCAAATTATAAGCCCTTCATGAAATAATCTAACAAGCATAACATGCTTTTTCTATTAATATAATATAGGAAAAGTTGACACAGGATAAAATTCATCTTTCCCTGAAAAGATAATCAATCTTTGGAATCACTTCTATAACTTACTTCTATAACTATGCTCTTGAAGACCAACTTCTTTAACTATACCAAGAGTAGCTCCCAATATTTTCAGTTTAAAAGGGTAAGCAGGAATTAATGTTACAATGGTTAGCAGAGACTCAAGATGAACATCGGCTATGATTGACACAATACAATAGCCGAGTCTAGGATCAAAACAATTCAGCCTACCTCACTGATATCTGTTCCTAGTACTGAGCCTACTAGAGAGGTGGGTTGTCCATGAGAGAATCAAAAATGGCTTGATTAGGGGTGCAAATGGGTCGGGATGGACCAGGTCATGAGTGACCCTGACTCAACCCAGTTTCTTGATCGGCTTAATGTGGAACCCAAAGCCAACCCAATAGATGATTGGGTCAGATCGGGTCCACAGCCAAAATTTTGTCCCAATGGGTCATTCAGGTCAAGCCAGGTCAAGTCAAGTCCATGCATAACCCAGACCCAACCCAAAAAATTTGGATCCGGGTCGGGTCCATTAGAACATTAGAATCTCTAGCAAATCCTATAAATTTCTGTTCTCTACAGTATATCCAACATATGCCGAATCTCTAGAGATTCAAGAGTTTAAGTCTTGCTTAAAACTTCTCCCCACCAATCCTCGGAAGTTGTGTTGCTCTTCAATCCCCCAACACCACCTCATACCCCATTCCAAGAATAAAAAAGCTCTAGGAGGTCTCCTGTTGATATTCATATGAACATCTGATGGCTTAGCTACTTCTATTTCCAGCTCATCCATGCACAATTCACCTTTAGCCTTCCTAGATGCATCTCACAATCCCTAGAGAGCATCCTTAGCATAAAGTCTAATCTCTATACTATAAGTAGATTCACCCTTGCATTTTCTAGACAATCCAGCTCCTTAATCTTGCAACTATTCCACATCAGTGTCAAATTTGGAGGCATATTAATGAATGCATGGTACACAACTGCTCATAACAATTCTAGAAATTTCCTTGCAGCTTTGCTTGGTAGTTGCATTGTGACTTCTGTTTTTGAATATGACTTCTTTTTTCTTTGTTGCTTTGATATTTCTAGTCACTTAGGCATGATACACATGGATTTTCTATTTCAACTGCCTCTATAGAAATGACATATTTCTTCAACTTAAGCATCCTTTAGACATAAAATGCAGGGGTCTTGGCCTTTTCCATTATGCTAAACATCCTGCATCATTTACCCAAGGATGACCAAAAAATACATCTGATATTCATCAAAATCAGTTCAAGAAAAACCCTAGAGACCGACTTAACCACCCCCTCCGGGTCTATATACCAGGTTCGGGTTAGGTCAGATCAACTCGGAATTTAGTAAACCCAGACCCATCCCAGAAAATGGAATGAGTCCAATTTTAGAATCCGACCCAAACCCATGGATCCTTTAAAGTGGTTCGGATCAGGTCTAAGCAGGTTGGGTTGGGTCGGGTCATGGGTCATGATCCATTGTTCACACAAGTTTGTACAGATTTAAATACTTAGCCTGCTAGAGAGTTGGGTTGTCCATGAGAGAATCAAAAATGGCTTCATTCACAAAAGTTTGTAAAGATTTAAATGGTCTATCGAGCCTGCACATGATGTTTACAACTGATCAGAAAAGGAGGCACAAGAACAACAGGCTAATCTTTCCTATGCACATCTCATTAATTAAGAAGAAGGAAATCTCACACATGAATGTATGACGAGAAGCTACGTATTAGCTATATAAAATATTTACTGTAAATAAGAACAAAGTCCCCACTCAAAAGCATGTCAACAAGGACTCAACAGAAGCAACTTAACAAAGGAGAAAAAATTCACAACTTAAAGCATTTCAACAAGAAAACAATAAAAGCACATTAAATCAACATATATTATGCTGAAAGCATAATTATCTTACGATCTCTAGCCGATGATTTTACTGTTGGCAATGCTTCCAATAAAAATGTTGAAACAGCTACAAAGTCTAAAGCCTGCTTAATAGAAAGCAATAGACAACAAAGAGTTTAGTACATTTTATCTCAACTCAAAGTGGAAGCAATTATGATTCCCATGTCCATGATTACCAGAAATTTTAAAAGAGAAGTCACATTATATCTTGTCAACCAACAAGCACAAGGAATTTAGTCAATAAGTAAAATACTGAAATTATATAATAACTACAAAAAATCTTAAAGTTTAAGCTTCCGAAAATAAATACAATTAGATTTAAGAGCAAATTAACATGAAATTCACTAATGACATTGAAATACTACATAGATCGGAGTACCATCTAAAAATTCAAACACTAATGAAAACTTTAAATACAGTAAAAGAAACTAAAAGCATAGATCAGGCATTGATGGCAATTGTCACTAAAATAAATGGTAGATTCTCAATTTAAATTGGTGTATTTTATTCAACAGACAGTAATTAAAGCCCTTACCACAAGTTACTTGCTTCAAACAAATTACTTGGGGTGGTCTCTTTGATCCTTTCATAAGTTATTTTTATTTAAGATCCACAACTTCTATAAATGTCAATGTCTTATAATAATGGAGCAAAGAAATGTTATTATTGCTCAAATTATGCAAACGGAATTAGCTGTCTCATAATAGCTTATTTTTCCACATACAGAACTCACTGATACACTGAAGAGATAACTTGCTTCCTTAAACATGAGATAAAAGATGATATTTCATACATATATCATCTGTTCCAGATGTTTATATAATGAATAATGTTCAATTTCCTTTAGAGTCTGTTCTTTTGTGGGTAAAAAGTTTTCTTGGGAATCTATATTTTCCTAGGTTAATACTTTCCACACAACATTTAGACAGGAGAATAATTTACCCATATTCCTTTACACATGAGAAAGTGCTTCAAAATTTGTTGCCCATGTTCTTTTGCATTGCCACTTTCTTGGGTAAGTTGCTAACGTTTATCCATATTTTCCATAATACCCTTTATGCTTTTTGAGTTTGAAGAAAGTGGAGACTCGGTTATTGGGCATTGAATGATGGAAGCATTGGAAATGAGGATGAGATATGTTAGAAATAAAATTAAATGCCTACTTTACTGACTGATGAGAAAATAATTTAGCCACCCCCTAGGTGGGTCAGATTTTTCCTCATTTCATTGGTAAATGCTACATATGAGAAAATAAATTACCCATCTTGAAAAGCATGAGAACATGAGTAAGTTAGTCGATGGGAAAGTTAACAACTTTCCCACGATATTTACCCTAAGGGCCCATTCTTTTGTGGGTAAGTGTGTTTAAGCTAATAGTAGGGTTGACTGTGGATTTCAAGTAGGTTGGATATGTGCATGTCAACCATGTCAATACATTAATTATGTTAAAATTATTGCTAATAAGAATCAAATGTTAAGTAGTAAGCACTAATAGCTAGATGTTGTTATTGATACTGCTGTTATTTATTAAAAAAATTGCTTATTATTGTAATTATGTATTTTATTGATTTTAAAAAATTTAAAACACTAATTATACATGCACCCGCAAATGCAGCCATCATGCATATGCACCACATGGTCCCTTGATCACCCACATACCACAGCCATCTTTTAAACACATTGTTCAAATGCATTCATCTCCACAAAAGAGCAAAACAGCAGACGAGGTGATGATGGTGTTAAAATTGGTGGTGAAAGTAGTGGCAGAGGATGTAGTGGCCAAGTTTCTTTTTCCAAAGAATAATGAGCTTAATTGCCTCTCAAACACTGCCCACTCCTCTGACTCTTGTTCCAAATGCTAGCACTCCACTCTCCTTCATTTCATTTAGCTTTCCAACAGTGCAGGTAGAAACCGTGACAAGTATGCAAAAAGGAAGACACCAGCATGAAATCAGGGCATATGCCTAATTGTGGGACTATGGAAGAGCACAGCATGACTTTGGTCAGCAAAAAATTCATGGTGAAGGCAGCAAGCATTGTCCAAGATGTGGCAACAGCAAGAGATGCAACACCACAAAGACAAAGAGCTCATACTAGTAGAAACTGTGATTGGTTTTAAACCACAACAAAGATATTGTCAGGGTCAGAAGGATGTAGATTTGGCAAAGGCAAATGATGAAGGCTTTGAATTTTGAAGCTGTAGGTCACAAGGCTATGAGGTAGAACGCAAGATGCAAGGCATCAAATGAAGCGAAAGGAGGACAATGGAGAATCTAGCTCTTGCATCAATTGGATGAGGAGGCATTTCATTGGCCAAAGAAAGTCAATCAACTTCTATTTTGACCAAGGGAAAAGATATTGGAATGACTAGCAAGTGAAGACAGTGAAGACAATGTCACTACTTGTTACTTGAAGGGTGCTCTAGTACTATAATTCCAACATATGTGCCTAATGTCAAGTATTTGAAGTACTCTAGAGCCCGGAAAATATTGTCCATGCTTATGGAAAATTGTTTTGGAAGCTGTCGAAATCATAAACATGTAAGATTGCAAGCAATATTCATGGGACTGGGTTATATAAATACAAATAATAGTAATAATAACAATTAACAAACAATATTATATAAAATAATTTCTTTTACAACTTCTGACTAGCAAGCTGCAATAATTGGTAATTACAAAACATGATCATTACCAATGTTATGAATATAAGTATGCAATAAATTCTTGATCTAAGTCCCATGACATTTATCAGCTACCAATAGTCAACCAGTATAGGTCATGACCAAGCTACAACTGCACTTTATCAAGATAGCATGGAACTCATAATCGAGTTAAGTCTAATGGCACCATAATTTTGGGGACTGGTCAAAAGTATGCACTTCAACTAATAAATAAACTTTTTAAGGCCACTATAAGATATTCAAGACAGATAACCAGCATTGTTTCCCTTTATGTCCAAGTTTACCACTAAGGCACGAACAGCAATGGCACAATTCTCTTCAATTAGCTAGTGGTCGAAATTATTTGAGAAATTAATTGAACTATACTGCAAGTTCCTCTTCTCTGCCTCAAGGTTCTGTTTGATTAACCAGTGGCAAAAGTTATTTAAGAGGTTCATTCAGCTACACGAGTTACTCTTTCTCTGCAATTTTCACTTTACTTTGCACATTTCATTTTTCAGCAAGCAAAGCATATAGTGATGCAATTACTCAAGAAATACATTTTTCTTTAGTATGTATGAAGAATGGCAGTGAATTTCAGAGCTACTTTAATCTTCAATCTGAAGCAAATATATGAAAAATTAGTGTTTCCTTCACATGAACATAAAAACAAATAAAGGGTTCATAATACAAGCAACAAAATTAGTCTTCTTAGATCATATACACAATATACAGCAATTCACATGATAAACAGCTTAAAACCCAATCACAAGTGTTTAGAGGCCCCTTACTGTATTAGAAGCACAGTTTCGTTCAGACAAAGCAACACCAGCAGCCTCTAGTAAATTTCCAAGCAGGCAGGCATGGGCTGGATATTCAAGTGCTGCATCATTCGGAAGGACTCTGACATGATTAGGTAAACATGATGCCATCTGATGAATATAATATTTGCCCAGTCCCCTGGATGAAAAAACCTGAAGCACAAATAGCTTATTCAAGTGTAGAAACATTTAACACAAGACCAAAGCAACAGCTTGTGAATAAACTATTGGCATGCAAAGAAGGCATAACTTTTTTATGACCATTCAAGACTAGTCACAGTAGCAATACTTAGCTGATGGACTTCACACAATAGTATCCAAAGTTTGCTGTACCGCCCCATACTGCCCAGTATGGGGTGTAACATGTCATACCAATACGGCATACCGAGCCGTGTACCAACGGTCCAACACTATAATGGGATGGTAACATTACGGGGTCTGGTACCAAGATGGCAAACCTTGACACATACAATTAACAACTAACTTACACTCACCCAATAACTAGACCTTTAACTACACAATTTAAATTAACTCCTTGTACAAGGAGCTAAAGATTTTAAAATCAATCATATGCCATCCAAATCGAAGATCCAAGAAATTGAATATAATCTACACTGCAAAGTACTAAGCTTGATAGAGTTCATGCATACAATTAGCAAATTTTGGTGGTTTTTAACCTATACATCAAGTCATTATAAAAATGAACGGTATTAACTGCACTAGTGTAGTAAAGTACATGATAGAGCATATAAGTTGAAAAAACACTTTTGGATCATGATCTACATATCTTAAAACATGTGTGATATGTTCACTAGCTTTTGATAATTAGATGATAGTAAAACAAAGGATCACACTATAAAAAAATCAACCATTTTAGCGCCTTCTTGATGATTACTTTAGAGACCATCGAAACACATGAATTTTGGTTTTTAGAATAAATCATGTTCAACAATTTGGATCTCGAATTTGTATAGTCCATCATTGCTTTTAAATCATTAACTCCTTTTCTCAAGAAATTAATGTAAAGTGTGTAGTTCAAATCTTAATTTTTTATCAGTTTTAGGAAATTCCATAATTTACTGGACAGAATTAGCTTTAAAATAGGTTTCAGATTAGTTCAAGAACTATTTAATATAGTAGTACATTATGGAATTTTAAAATGAAGGATTTCTTTACCAGATCATCCAACTTTGATGGCTCTGACTCCCTTCCAAAACTTTCCATTGACAGAAGAGCCTATTCTAAAAGTCATCATCCTAATATATACATCTATATAGATATTATGAAGAAATTTACCTCCTTGAAGTATGGTAGATGATGCCATAGGAAAGGAATGGTAAGAAGTTGTGAGGAAAAACTCCATTGTGGGTCAACATTTGAACAGCAGCACGGATGCTGACCAACATGTGAAGCAATTAGGATAATAACATGCTCCAAGGAAGATGCACTTTCACAAGACTCTGGAGTCTTCACATTTTGCTGCATTAAAGACATTTCTATAAGGAAGATCACAGCATAAGCAGACAAAGACAGGCACTGGACAATTTTGGCTTTTTTTCCTTTCTTTGTACATCATTTGTACTGATCAAGTTGATATCATCTTGTAACATGTAATTTTGCATAGCATTTAAAATAAAATGCTTACCACACCAGTTAGAACCATCCCACGCAACAAAGAGAAAACTTTTCTCTGCATGAGATAATCAACAATCTTGCAGACCCATGGAAGTTCAGGATTTGTTAAACAAACTACTGTTTCAAGAAAAATGATTGTTGGCATTGTAGAGTATTTGGATGGCATCAGAATTTGATTTTTCAAATGATTCCTACACAAAGAAAAAAAATCAAGATCAGGAATTGCAACCAATGTCGCATAAAAAGGGACTCACATGTCAATATGTGTATTATAGATAGCTCTAGGCTCTAGCAACAAAAACAATTAACGTTGTGCACCAAAAGTTTGCAGAAACAATTAATTAATGCATAGAAAACTCAAGAATGCTTACAGTTTTATGAAGAGTTAAAAAACCCAGTTGTTCTGTAGATATCTAAATATATCTAGTCCACACACTATACATAGTAAAGCAAAATGTTGAACAGTAACAAGCAATTCTATTTTTAAGTCAATAGCAGATGAATTCAGCTCTAAATCTCCGGTAGCAGTTCGCTTGAAAAGGCCATTTGAAAAATATCCCAAAAGTCATTATCAACCTCTCGCAAAATGTCCAAACCATAATGATAGCTTGAGTACTTTTTATCGAAATATCAAAACTTTCAGAATCTGGCACATTTTAGAGGGACTATCATAATCTTCCAATGAGTCTTTTCCCTACAACTTTGACCTCTCTATCTCTTCCCCATCCCACCCTAGCCCCCCCCCAAGCTATCTCAGATCATTGGACACTCATACTGTCATGCCTCCGATCCGAGATCACAAGCCGAAGGTCACGACAACCACCGCATACTCATGAAAAACTCTCCCCACGAGCATACAAGACATCTTATCACAATATCATAAGGCAACAGCAAAACAAAATTCAAATAATTAATGTTCAACTTTATTTCAAATAACTAAATCAAATATCTTACAAAATAAAATAGTTTTCCATCAATATCAATAAATCCTAATCTAAATTAAGATATCAAATTCTACTTCTAATTTACTCTCCCATATAGAATTCCCAAGTTAAGCTAGTCCTCTGAATTTGTAAAAACAGTAAAATATAGAATAATGAGCTAAACAGCCCAGTAAGCAATGTATATTTTAGCTAGATAAATTCAGCAATAATAATATACTGAAAATAAGCATGCAAAATGCATCAATTCAAAATATATAACACTAATCATATAAGATCCATACCAATTCTGTCTTTTCAAAATTTATTTTCAAATTTATTCTCATTCATTAACTAATTTCTTTCAAAATATCATGTTTATCTCAACAGCCACGAACTAAATCAAAATATCAGTATATAACTCCTACTGGTAGGGTATCAAATTATCAGTGTTTAACCATTCCACTGTTGGGGTATCAAATTACCAGCGCACAACCCCCAGTAAAAGGATATCAAATTACCAACATTTATCTGCCTCACTGGCAAGGTATCAAAATAATTACTAGCATACAACCCCTAATGGCAAGGTATCAAAATAATTACCAGCGTTTAACCGCCCCACTGGTAGGGTGTCAAAGTAATTGCCAGCGTTTAACTATCCTACTGGCAGGATATCAAAATACCTGCGTTTAACCCCTACTGGTAGGGTTCAATACATAGGCTATAAGTCAAAATCTATCTCAAATCAAAACACTTTCATATTCCGATTCAAAAAGTTCATAAACGATGCAATACTAAAATCAATGGAACGATTCATATCAAATTCAATATGTTCGATCATAAATCATTTAACATTTCAAAAAAAGCATATTCAGCAATTCAAAATACCATGCATTAGATTCATAAACCATGTATATTTCAATATAGAAAATGTTTAATAATTTGTTGATAAATCTAGAAAAAATGAAGCATTACTTACCTCATATATAGTCCAACAAATCCATATAATTCTGTAAATTCCTTTTCAAATTTTTCAATTCATAGATCACATAGCAATATCCCACTACTGGACATCATTTTGTTGAGACAACTACATCCTATACATAATTAAGTCCGATAATCAGAAAGGATATGAATAACCAAGGA
Organism: Elaeis guineensis; assembly: GCF_000442705.2. NCBI lineage: Eukaryota > Viridiplantae > Streptophyta > Magnoliopsida > Arecales > Arecaceae > Elaeis > Elaeis guineensis. The sequence goes on from NC_026002.2 coordinate 21,119,764, forward strand.
AGACATAATGAATGATCGCAGCATCTTATGGTCCAAATCGATTTGGTTATGATAATTTTATTCGATCATGATCAAACTAGGTGGTTGGAAGTCTCTCTACCGGGTCAACTTGAACTCAAGACTACAGGGCTCAGACTTTCACTGATTTCATAAATCAAGTAGAGAGAGAATATAGGAGAAAAAAAATTAATCAAGGTAGAACATAACCAATCCGACAATCCAATTGATCCGATCAAGATGAATTAATCAAATCATGAATGAGCTAATGTATATATATGGTCCAACAGAAATCATAGATAATTGAGTCTAGATGAATTTATTTTGGCTAAGATGCATGATGGCATGCTGTCCGACGACCGTAAATCAGGATACTACACTAAGCTCGATCAAAATCATCAAAAAAAGTCCTTCACTGGACCAATCTTAGAGATAAATCATCATAGAAAGAAAAATAATTTTAGAAAGAGAAAATTTATAGAGAGAAGGTGGAGAAACATAATTCCAAGAGAGAGGGAAGAGGGAAGAGGGAAAAGGGAAGAGGGAGAAACTCTTTCTCTCTCTTCTTTTTTTCTTTTCTTCTTTTCTTTTTCTTCTTTCCTTTTTTTTCTTTTTTTCTTCCTTTTTCTCTCTCAATGGAACAGGGAACTTCCCGTTCCCTTTATTTCTTGGAACAGGAGAGGACATCTCATCGACGATGGTGCTAGCCAGCGATGCAAGCAGTGGCAGAGCGCACAGTGATTCACCGACCGATGGTCCATGGTGATGACCACCATTCGAAAAATCAAGAAAGGTAGGTGGAAAAACAAATCGAAGGAGAGGAAAGGTCTCCTTAATAAAAATCCGATGATTGTTAACTGAAGACCAACCCTTGATGGCTGAGGAAGAAGGAGAAGACACGGAGAAGAATTTTTACCTTACCTCCAGCAACGTTTGGACATGATTTTGACGAACTTGGTGGATATTCTCAGAAAAGGAGGAAAAAAAAAGAATTTCTTCCAGCAAGATCAGTGGCCGATGGTGGAGGGTTTCACAACGGACGTGGTCCTTTTAAATAGAGAGGAAGAGGGGAGGAGTCATAGAGGGGAAGAGGGGAGGAGTCGAACTCCTCCCCGAAGTTGTTCGTCGACTCCGATCAGGAGTCCCGAGGAAGAAGACTCCTAACAAGAGTTCTTTTTTGTTTTTTCTCCTCTTTTTTTTTTTACTGCTTTAAGATTCATGCAACTTTTTTTCTTACTGGGTTAATAGTTGAGTATCATATTCTCCCCTCATAAAAAAAAAATTTGTCCTCGAAATTTTTCTTGCCTAAGTCCTCCAAAATTTAGATTACTTCTTCCTCAAGTCATTCTTTAATCCTAATAATCGAATCTTTCATCATAATATCTTTCAAACCAAATTCTCATTTTGATAAACTTAAAAATAATTCCAACCACTACGCTTTCGCTGTGCTCTGATTCAAATCCATTAATGCACTAATGTCAAATTCAAGATATTAGGAACCAGTATCGAGGCCCGTATCGGTTCCTAATCAGTACGGTACGGTACCATACCATACCGGACCGTACCGACAATAAAAAATTCAAAAAAATTTCCATCCAACAACCAAAAAAAATCAAGCCGAACTAGTATTGTATCGGACCAAACCCCCGATATCGAGCGGTTCAGGCCAATACCATACCAAACCAATCGATTCGATCCAGTTCAATCCATTTTTTGAAAAATCGGTCTAAACCGAACTGATTTTCTGCCGATACGGTATGGTACGGGATGTATGGATCGGTACGGAATATCATGGTCAAATCTATGTTTCTAAATTATGTCATAATTAATATAAGTATCGAACCAATGTCCCTAATGTCTATCCATCTACACTCATGTCTGATTTTGTGTCATAGTTTGTCCACTTATACTCTGATACCATATAAATTGTCACACTCTCAACTCGAAATTACAAGTCAAAGGTTACGATAGCTGCTGCATACTCATGAAGAACTCTCAACACGAGCATGCAAGAACTCTCAACACGAGCATGCAAGATATCTCATCACGATATCATAAAGCAATAGCAGAACAAAATTCAAATAATTAATGTTCAACATTATTTCAAATAACTAAATCAAATATCTTACAAAATAAAATGATTTTCCACCAATATCAATAAATCCTAATCTAAATTAAGATATCAAATTCTGCTTCTAATTCGCTCTTCTGTATAGAATCCCCAAGTCAAGCTTAGTTCTCTGAATCTGTAAAAATAGTAAAATATAGAGTAATGAGCTAAACAGCTCGATAAACAATATACACTTTAGCTAGATAAATTCAGCAAAAATAATATCTAAAAATAAGCATACAAGATGCATCAATTCAAAATATATAACACTATCATATAAGATCCATGCAAATTCAGTCTTTTCAAAATTCATTCTCATTCATAAACTAATTTCTTTCAAAACATCACGTTCATCTCGACAGTCATGATAAATCAAAGTACCAGTGCATAACCCCTAATGGTAGGATATCCAATTATCAATATTTAACCACCCCATTGGTGGGGTATTAAAGTACCAACGTACAATCCCCAGTGGCAGGGTATCAAATTACCAGCATCTATCCATCCCACTGGCAGGGTATCAAAATAATTACCAGCGCACAACCCCCACGGACAGAGTATCAAAGTAATTACCAGCATTTAACCACCCCACTGACAGAATATCAAAATAATTACTGACGCTTAACCATCCCACTGGCAAGATATCAAAATACCGACATTTAACCCCCACTAACAGGGTTCGATACATAGTCAAACTGCGAGTCAAAATTCATCTCAAATCAAAATACTTTTTTATATTCCAATTCAAAAAGTTCATAAACCATGCAATACTGAAATTAATGAAATGATTCATATCAAATTCAATATGTTCAATCATAAATCATTTAACATTTCAAAAAAGAGCATATTCAGCAATTCAAAATACCATGCGTTAGATTCATAAATCATGTATACTTCGATATAGAAAATATTTAATAATTTATCGATAAATCTAGAATAAGTGAAACATTACTTACCTCATATGTATTCAAACAAATCCATATAATTCTATAAATTCTTTTTCAAAATCTTCAATTCATAGAGCACATCGCAATATCCCACTGTTGGGCATCATTTTATGGTGACAACTACATCCTATACATAATTAAGTCCAATAATCAGAAAGCATATGAATAATCAAAGAAGACATGATAAACGGTAGTCGCATCTTACAGTCCAAATCGATTTGGATAAGATAATTTTATTCGATCATGATCAAACTAGATGGTTCGAAGTCTCTTTATCGGATCAACTTAAACTCAAGACTACATGACTCAGACTTTTCACTGATTTCACCAATCAAGTAGAGAGAGAATATTGGAGGAGAGAGAAATTAATCAAGATAAAACATAACCAATCCGACATTCTGGTCGATCCGATCAAGGTGAATTAATCAAATCATAAATGAACTAATTTATTTATATGGTCCAATAGAAATCATCGATAATTGGGTCTACATGAATTTATTCTGGCCAAGGTAGATGACGACATACTGTCCGACAAACATGAATCAAAACTCTACACTAAGCTCGATCAAAATCATCGAAAAGAAGTCCGTCACTGGACTAATTTTAGAGAGAGAAATCATCATAGAAAGAAAAATAATTCTAGAGAGAAACTTTGTAGAGAGAGAAACTAGAGAGAGAAGGTGGAGAGAAATAATTTCAGAAAAAAGAAGAGAGAGAGAAGAGGGAAAAAGAAAGAGGAAAGAGAGAAAAACTCTCTGTCTCTTGTATTTTTTTTTCTTCTTTTTCTTTTTTTTTCCTTCCTCTTTCTCTCGGTGGAATAGGGAACTTCCCATTCCCTTTTTTTCTTGGAACAGGGGAGGACATCTCATTGACAGTGGTGCTGGTTGGGGATGCAAGCTGTGGCGGCATGGATGGGGGATCACCGGCCGACAATCAGCGATGATGACTGCCATTCGAAAAAATCAGAAAAGATAGGTGGAAAAACAAACCGAAGCAGGGGAGGGGTTTCCTTAACAAAAATCCGGTGATTGTCAGCCGAAAACCAAGCCTTTTTGGCCAAGGAAGAAGGAGACGACACAGAGAAGAATTTTTATCTTGCCTCCGACAACGTTTGGACATGATTCCGATGAACTTGGCAGAAATTCTTGGAAAAAGAGGAAGAAAAAAAATAATTTCTTCCAGCAAGATCAGTGACCGGTGGTGGGGGGTTTCACAAGGGACTTGGTCCTTTTAAATAGAGGGGAAGAGGGGAGAAGTTCGACTTCTCCCCGAAGTCATTCGTCGACTTCAATCGGGAGTCCCATGGAAGAAGACTCCTAACAGGAGTTCTTCTCTGTATTTCCTCTTCTTTTTTTTAATTTTTTGCTGCTTTAAAAATCGTGCAGCTTTTTTTCTTACTAGGTTGATGGCTGGGTATTACACATACGAACTCCAACCATTTATATTTATTTGTTACTGATGCAATCGATATCACTATTTCAAACTATGTGCGCCCCTTGTGTCACATCACAGCATCTTGGCATGCTTATTTTATTGGCTACAATATTTCACGTTACAAGTAATTAATTTAAGCAATATGATGTAGTTGTACCAGAAGCCTTAAGGAAGATGGAGCTGCCTTCTAGATGTGCTTCCTATCAAGCCTTTCTCATCTTAGTTTGTAGGCAAGGAACAGCACATAATGTTATGTCAATTGTTGCACCATTTGTAATTTTGGTAATAACAAGCAAAACAGTATTATGCAGATTGGAAGTCCAAAACTTTCAACTAGACACCGAAGAATGTTGTGCTAGGAGATCAAGGACTTTATTGTCATGAACAAGATCAAATTTAATACACAAATGGAATGTCCTTAACTATTGTTGGTTGTACACTTATAATAATCTAAATTTTAAATCTGTTTTAGGCTTTTAACTATACATTAATTTCTATATAAATCCCACCTCAAGAAAAAAATTATGATAGGTGATCCGATAACCACAATATGAGGTTGCCAGCAGCGTTCGCCGAACTATCCCGAACCGTACCAGCAGGATACCGATCCGATTCCGATGTACAAAACAGCACAACGGCCATCTCAGAGGGAGGGAGAAGAAAGAGAGGAAGAAAGAGGGGGGGAGAACAAAATAAGGTGAAATTAGCAACTGCATTGCCGACTTCACTCGATAAAAAGCAAGTAAAAAAAAAAGAAAATAGGGGCGAACCTCTATTTCGAACTAGAGGATGGAGGCCCTCCTCCAGCCTCGGCATTTTCAGCCCCCTCGGTGCTGGCTCGCCGGCCGCAGGAGAGGTCATGACGGCATCGCTGTCCGTCCGGAGGCCTCCAAGGGCTTCCAGTGATCTGATAAGCATTTCTCCCTCTCTCTTCTTCCCTCTCTCCTTCCTTACCGAGCTCGACAAGAGCTTGGATGACCTCCAGCGACCTCCAACAACCGTCAGAGACCCTCTCTTCCTCTCCCTCTCCTTCTATCTCTCCTTTATCTCTCTTCCTCTCTTCTCTTTCTCCCCTTCTCTGTCCTATCGATTCGGCCCGGCATGAATCAGTACAGACCCGTACCGAACCGTACCACCGGCCAGCCGGCCGGCATGGGGTCCGGTTCGGTGATCCTTGGTTGTCAATGTCACAGAACTAGTGCATGCATAATCCTAACAGCAAATGATCCGGACTTGACTCCATGGCAGCTATTCTCAATCAAAGGACAATATTAAATGAATTTAATAATAAGCCAACTGGACCCTTTTGATGAGGATGATGAAAAAAATGTTTTTTCCCATTATATATTCCAATATGATCAATACAGAGGTCAAAAGTACAGATTTGAAGGACAAAGATGTACCAGAAATTTAGATTCTCCAAACCTCACTCTAAATGATTATAAGGCATGGGAAGCCAAAATTAAAAGCGCTCGTTAATGCAAGGCCCAAGCAGCTATTTCAAAAACCACATGACACATGTAACTCACCTATTTTGATAGATTGCTTGTAGACAGATATATGCAAGTTTTTTTACTCTATGGTCCACAAGAAAACGTTTTGAAGAGTACTCCAGGCCAGCAAAGAGACTTAAAATATTCCCTGTGAAAAGGCAAATCATGTCAGCAATAACAAAAGATCCAACTACAGTGAACCAATCACTGCAAAAATGCTAGAATCCAACGTAACATTGGACAAGAAGTCAAGAAAAGGCAAAATACGAAGTACTGAATCACTAAAGTAATTATTTAATTGGTCAAGGGAGATAAAAAAACAGAGGATGCCACTGAAACCAGATGTGCCCTCAGAGCAAACACCTAAACATGCTTCTTTTGATTGCTTAACAGAGATCTAAGAAAAACAATTAAAGAAAAACATGTCTGGAAGAGAGCAAGCACATGACTAAAAATCACAACAGGTAGCGGTCAAACCCAATGCCTACCCCTCAGCGACTCAGCCTCTATCCCCACCTTTGATCTCTTTCTAGATGAGCTGCATTATGTTTAGCAACTGTTAAAACCAACCCGTGCACTGTCTTGGCATGCTGACTTAAATCTCTAGGATAAAGTTGCATCCTTCACTGTAAGAAGGAAGCAGCCATGGGCAACCATGACCAAGAACCATTAAGATTTAACAAGATCACATTTACCAACTCCACACTTCATATGACAATCACTCTAAATTCTTCAACCTTCAAGAAAAGAGCACTTTCAAATATTTGGAGGATGTTTTAAGAACATTCTCTTTATATATATAATATTCCAGCACTCTCCATTCCAAAACCTTGATGTCTCTGTGATTTTCCAACACACTACCATTGGATTTCATTTGATTACCGTTGTACCAAGGTTAACTGTTTAAACACACTACCAATCTTAAATTAGGATAATTCACCTAAATCTTTAACTTGTCGCAATACATTGAGTGGATTATTTGCAAAACTAATAATGAGAATGGTAGGAACAGTAATCAAAGGAAGTATAGAAATCCAACAATTTACACTCAAAACAATGGAGAGCCAAATCAGATGACTCAGGAATCTACAACAAAGATTTCAGGGACAGCATGATAGAGGATTAAGAATTATGCTGAGCAAAAAAAAAAAAAAAAGGGAAATGCATAAGACAGCACAGCAAAAGGTTGTGATAGAGAATCTAGATCAGGCCAATGATTTCAGCCGGCATTTGGCACATTTAGTTTCTTATGATATTTCCATGGAATATCTGTCAAACCACCCCTATCTAGCTCTTTGCAACAACCATTGATGAATAACTCATGAATAGCTTATACTACAACAGAAACATAATGTTTACCATTTGCTGCAGATTTCATTGATGTAGTGTTTCTGACTAGAACATTAAATGATATTAGGTGACAATCTTGGACCATAATGAAAAAATATAAAGGAATTTTTTTTAAAAAAACAAGTAAATAGAAGAAGTGAATGCAATATAAACAAAGCAGATGAAATTCGCTTATTAAAAATATGAAGCAAGAGATACTAATCTGGATGATTTTCCAACTAAACACAACTAAAAACCCAGACATACATTTAAGGGTTCAAATCTGATATTTTTGACATCGATCTAAAAAGTTCAGAATAAATGACTAAAAATTCACAAGTGCAAAAGATCATACATACGAAAGGAAATTTTCTCGTCTTTTTGTTTCATCCTTTGGTGAAAATTTTACATGACATGATATATTGAGACAGCAAGCAGAACCTGGATTAGTTCTCTCTTGAAAGGAATGCGAAGAAGATGTAAAAATACTGCAATGTAAGTTAGATTTCACAAAACAACAAATGCAATATCCAATATGAGATCCACAGCAGCAGCAGCAAGCTAGGTTATGAAACTACAATGAAAGGGAAGCACCATACCATTTTTTTCTGCGACACCAGACAGACTTGACACCACCATTATATTTCCTACATGTTTAACTCTTAGTCAATATGTCTTGAACTTTGGATTTATTCAACCCCTATGGCACCTCATGGTGTTTCTGACTGGTTCACCATGCTTACTACTACGTCACCTAAATGTCCAAAATAACTATAAACTCAAGCTTCAAAATTGTTTCTTACTTGTTTATGGTCAAACACTGATACATCAGCAGAATAAAACTGGAATATGAATTTAGTTAGAAAGATGATAAGCTGGTACCAAAATTCAAATGTTTTTCTGTTTAGCAGTACATACACTCCATCATTGAGCATATCAATCTTTAGCTGTCAATTAACAATTCTTCTAAATTGATGACTGAAGTGAGAAGAGGAAGAAAAAGAAGAACATAGAAGGGAATAACACTGTCCTTTTCATAGTTTAAGGCATAATAAAAGTTGCGTTAAAGTCCTTTTACAATTTCTACACTTAATAAAGAACTTCCTGAAAAAATAAGTGTGTGATAAGTGATAACATCATCTGAGAAGCGTTTCCTAGTCAAAAAAGCACTTTCAGGAGAACCTAGAAAAACTAGCTTCTGTCTTCCTTTATGAGACTGCTTTGTCTTTCAGTGGTAACATCCGTTTAGAAGTAGCGTGTGCTGTTTTATAAGTGATTACATTTCAGTTCAAAAATCAAATTTACACTTATATCAAGAATCTAAATATTACCACGATGTGAATATACCTCATAAATATAATACAATACAAGAAACCCTGTGCATTATAATCCTTTGAAGTTTGAATTGTATAATCCATGCAGAAGGGAAGCACCTCATCATCCCTTATGAAGCTCCCCACCTTGATTCTTCCTCATCTACCCTTACGGAGCATTTTCTCAATACTCTCATCCAAGGTTTGCCATACCGCGCCGAATCGGCCGGTACACCCCATCTCGTATCGGACCGATGGGAAACCGGCACGATTCAGTCGGTAAAATTGGTACACCGGCGGTACCGAAGAAAAAAAACGGAAAGTGAGAAAGAGAGAGAGAGGGGAGGGGAGGAGAGGGGAGGGAGGGAGGTGGGAGCTGCCAGAGGCCGGCGGTGGCCGGCTGCGACCGTCGAAGGACTTCCGAGCCCCGTATCGCCCAATAGGGCTTTCAAGAGAGCAAAAAAGAGTGAGAGAGCGCTCGGAGGGGGGACAGAAAAACTACCGGACGGACGGTGCCTCCGTTGCGAGGCTCTCGGTGGCCGGCGAGCCGACGCCGACGGCCTGAGGACGGTCGAGCGGGCGGAGCCCCTCCGCGGCTCCGTCCCCTTCTTCTTTTTCGAAACAGACGTCGTCTGTTTCAATTTTTTTTTTTTTTTTTGTTTTAAACTTATGAAGTCGGCAACTGGGTTGCCGACTTAAGATTTTCTTTAAAAAAAAAAAAAAAAAATCGTGAAGCCGGCAAATCGTTTGCCGACTTCACTTAAAACCATGTTTTTTAAAAAAATTTACGAAACAGAGGCATCGCCCCTATTTCACGCTTGCGACGCCGCGCGCGTGGACTGCGCCCTCCGACGGCCACGACGGCCAGTCGTAGGCCGTCCGGTGGCCCCGCCGGCTCCTTCCCCTCCCTCTTTTTTTTTCTTTCTCTCTCTCTCTATTTCTTTCTATTTCTCTCTTTTTTTTTCCGATTCGGATCGTCGATTCGGTATGGTATGAAACCATACCGAACCGTACCGCCGGCCGGCCGAAACGGCCGGCGGTATCGGTTCAGCATATCTTGCTCTCATCTGAAACATCTCTATCCTTAAAGTAAGTAGTATTTTTTTATCTATTTATTTCAAAGCAATGATATTTGTTATCGATCATTTGCAATATTCTCTAGTGACATACAATTATTATCTAATTGCAACTTTAATCATCTTGCATGTATGAGATTTGCTTATAAATCAAAGGCCAGTTTACTTGAAAAGGGAAGACTGACCGAAGTTGATCAAGATCCCACAATACCTTTCCGTATTTCGAGGATATCAAACTTTTCAATCCATAGACAACAGGAGTTGTCAAACTGAGTATTCATCATCTTCATGATTGGGCTCTTTCATCCAATCAAAAGTGGTTGCTGATAAAATCTAAAAGTAATATCTATTTTCTCGATCTTTCGGTTACAAGAGTCATACCATTATATGTGCCTATTAGTAGTGAATGATATTTTGCTACAACAAGAGCTTTCATAGCTCCGCCATTTGCATCAAATTATATTATAGAGATTATCTATTATGATTTTGAAGGAGGAATCATGGTAATGATTCGTATGGATCATCACTGGGGAGGAGCCGACTTCACATATGGAGAGCTATGAAAGCACTATAACTGAATCCGGTGCAAATGGTGGCGCCATGAAAGCTCCTGCTACTGCAAAATATCGCTCACTATTAACAAGCACATATAATGACATAACTTGCAACTAAAAGATCGAGAAAATAGATATTACTTCCTGATCTCATCAGCAACCACTTCTGATTGGACGAAAGAGCGCAACCATCAAGATGATAAATACTTAGTCTGACAACTTCTCTTATATATAGATTAAAATGTTCGATATCCTCAAAATACAAATTCTTCAAAAGTAACGTCGGACCTGGATCAACTTTTGTCACTCTTTCCTTTTGGAGTAAAGGGCCTCTAATTTATAAGCGGACCTCACACACGCAAGACAATTAAAGCTACAATCAGAAACAATCATATGTCATGGAAAACATCGCAAATGATTAATAAAAAATATCATTGTTTTGAATTAAACGGGAAAAAAATACTACTTACCCCAAGGATAGAGTTGTTTTTGTTTGGAGTATTGAGGAAATGCTCTGTAAGGAAAAATGAGGAAGAATTAAGGTGGGGATCTTCACATGGGATGATGAGGTGCTTCCCTTCTGCATAGATTATATTTTGCTCTTCCAAATCCTTACACGTCAGCCAATCACTTTGTTGCTTTCTGATTGCTTCTTGTATATGCTCGTTAACACAATAATGTCGTACCCGTTTGGCATTGTTTTTACTTTCATATTTTTATTGCGTTATAAATTAATAAACTACTACAAAAATGTTGAAAATGGCATTTACACAAAACTTTTTGTATTCTTTACTTAGTAATTTCATGCATTTGTGAAAGTAAAATTTTACGAACATTGTGATGTCATTCATGTCATTTAGAAGAAATTAGTGATTAGAATAGTTCTACCCTCTGGACTTTGGATCATCCAATAAAAAGTCCATTGCATCCATTTTAATTAAAAAAAAATCCAGCAAAGATTGTCATTGGGGATTTTGAATGAAAAAAGTTTCACCATTGTCCAAACTTGGTTGAAAATTTTGAATGGAAAAAGGTTCACTATCAACCATGGTATGGATGATGTGGTGAGCTTTTATTGGATGGTCCAAAGTCTAGATGGTGGGTATGTTCTAACCATCATTTAAACTAGTTCATTTTTTCTTATTGGATTTGGAACGAGCAAACCAGCCTAGAGAACCCAAGTACTGTTTCTCTAGATAGATATTCGAAGTAAAAGCATGGAATAATTGAATGTGACAAGCTTGATCATAAATTCACAATTTGTGAGAGATGGCTTGACATGTGATCAGGGTTTTCAAAACCGTGCCGAACCATCCGGTACACCCCGTATCGAGCCAGATCGGTGGAGAATCGGGACAGTTCCGGCATCCAAATCGGTTCCCGGAGGGATGGAGAAGAAAGAAAGGAAGAGACTGAAGGGGAGAGGAGGGAGAGGAAGAAAGGGCCTTCGACGGTTCCGACGTCCAAATCGATTCTCAGAGGAATGGAGAAGAAAGGAAGAGAGAGGGGGAGAGGAGAGGGAGAGGAAGAAAGTGGGAGGGAAGGAGAGAGAGTGGAGGGAGGGAAGGAGAGAGAGTGGGAGGTCCTTACCTGCCCTCCAGATGGACGGCACCTCCGTTGCGAGATCTCCAGTGGCCAGCGAGCCCACGCCAACGGACTTGAGGGCGGTCAAGCCGAAGAAGGGCCTCTGCAGCTCGGCCCCCTTCTTCATTTTCGAAACAGGGATTCGCCCCTGTTTCTTTTTTTTTTTATTTTAACACGTGAAGTCGGCTCATGAGTTTTTTTTTTAAAAAAAATAAGATGGAGCTGGCATATCATTTGCCAACTTCGTCCGTTTAAAAGAAAAAAATACGAAACAAGAACGAACCCCTATTCCGCACGAGAGCAGGGCGGAGGCCATCCTTGGCACGCTCAATGTCGGCCACCCTCGATGCTCGCTCGTCGGCCATCGGAGAAGTCGCGTCGGCATCGACGTCCGTGCAGAGACCTTCGATGGCCTCCAATGATCCGGTGAATCTCTCCCTCTCTCTCCTTCCCTCCCTCCACTCGTATTGAGCTCGAAAAGAGCTCCAACGGCCTCTGACGACTGTCGAAGGCCCTCTCTTCCTCTCCTTCTTCGGCCCACTCTCGTCCTCTCTTTTTTTTTCTCCCTCTGGGCCTGTCTCTGTCGTGTCGGTTCACACCAGTCCGGTCCGATCCGATATATACCCGTACCGACTCGTACCATCGGCTGACCGGCACGGATCCCAATTCCGACTCCAAGAACCTTGCATGTGATAGCTGTTGTCATATGTTTAGAACAATGTGAATTGTGAAATGAACTAAGAACACTTGGCTCTAGTTATCAATATAAGATATATCTAAGACAAAAGGTATTGATGGGCTAAAAAATTAGTGCACCTGTTAGGCTTACCATTATGTTGAACATATTGGAGCAATAAGTGACATGCCTCCAAAAGGATGGTGACATCACCATTGTTGTTTGCAGTAAAGAAGAAAAGCAACTGGCGAAGAAACTCTGAATCAGGACCAAAACAACGCCTGGCTTGACAGAACAAAGCATTAGGGAAAAAAAATCACTAGAAGAATATATAGCAAAGGTAGATAGCATTAAGAACTTAATCTGAAGATAAGAATCAACATACCAATCTGCCTTTTGGCAACGGTTACCAAAAGTAAAGGAGAATTGCTCTCGCACCTCTAAACGTGCTATTTCAACAGCCTTCCTCCCTCTGAAGCATTTCTGCAGCTAATAATTAGTCAAGTTCCATATATTGCAAGCATAGGGGAAGGAAGACAAATCCTTGATAAAATTATATATAAAAAAGGTGGAAGCCAAGTCTTTGATAAATGTGTTTCAAACACTTGATTCCATTATCTTATGGAAGACAAATCCTACAAAAAAAAGATGAACGTAAATCAAATCAAGAGATGATGTTGCCGGTTTGAGTTGATAAATTCATGATTATTTATAAGACCAGAAAGTTAATGCCACCCCATTTTTGTAGGTACAATACAAAAAAAACTCATTTCATCATCACCCCGATGAAACAAAAATTTAATTTCTCGAAAACCATTAGAAATCATGATACAAATGCATGGTAACAAGATTATATTACCTACAATAAGTTTTACAAATATCATCCGGAAAGAACCATGACTATCTTATCCCCATGCGGGCCACATTGGAGCATTTCACCTTTTAGGGTTCATAAAAGCTATAGCATATGTAGTTGCAATCATATTTCTATGCTAATTGATAAGGATGTGTTTTTCATTCTTTAAAATCAATTCATTTATTATGGTTGCAGCTTTTCTAAGACTAGGTAGAACTTCACTAGATTACTGCTGATTCAACTAAAACTGCAATATTTTTCTCAGTAGTGTAAGCATACTTGAAATGAAGAGAATATAAGGGCCAGTTTATAGTGATCGTTCATAGTGATATTTGGCCAAAACCCACTAGAAACCAAAGACTTTTTGGAAAAGATGATCATTCCTCTCTTTTTAAAAGCCCTCCATATCGAATATGGTATGATAGATAACATATTTTCCTCCTCAAATGATGCAAGGAGCTTTCAAAACAGAACCAAAATTGAAACCTCTATGCATCCCTGAGAATGTGCTACAATAAAAAGGGCAACTCCAAATAGATTGAAAGTGATTATTTCAAACTTCAAAACCCAATAAAAACCCTTTCAAGTGTTACACCAAATGCAGATTTTGCACAGGTTGGTTTCATAGGACAGGTTAAAGTTGTGGTATACCCTTTCATTTCACACTAACTTTTCTCCAAACAAACATAGATTTCAGCATATTTGTTTTTACTCATTAGATTTCAGATTTAGTTGTTTATGGATCTGTTATTCATTAGATTTCCATTTCCCTACTGATTTCTGCACAAAAATGGCAAATCTTCTATGGTGTTAAAAAAAAAAAAGTTAGCAGTTTAGAAATCACAAGATGTCACATTTAAATATCGTTTACCATTTTTTGCACCATAAATACCCTTTCATTTTCTAGAATACTTAGGGTTTGTTTAAAACACTGCAACAGCAGATGGACAGCAACTTGAAGTTGCATGCAGCAAGAATTGCATGTAATTGAGTTGCAAGTGGCTGGATTTGTTCTGTTTGGGAGGCTCCAGCTTTAGATGCAGCACCCATTGCTTTCTGCTGGATGTTTGCACCGAGAGTTGTAAGCTCAAAGGAGTTGCTTGGCTGGATGTAAGAGTAGTTCAAAGGAGCCTTTTTCCGCTCCCAACAGTGCTTAGCTAACTACTCTCTACTTGTCAACATCAAAGAGGGCCAAGTAGTCCTCCCCCATCAGCAACATGTATGGGGTCCTGCATATGTACCAATGCAAACTGCAGCGGCCTTGTCATCTTCCTCCATCAGGTGGATAGCGCACGCCATTTCCTCACACAAGTAACTGCCTTGAGGACCAGCCGGCACATGCCCCAATCCACAACATTGAAATCCTCATAGGATCCATGAAAGGGTTGGCAAATGACATCCTCAGTTAGGAGGCAAAAGGAACCCCCTTCCCCTAACAAGTATTCATGAAGGCCTAGTAGCTGGCCCCTCCTTCACGTGGGCAACCATTTGGAACATGCTGGAATTGCTCCAATCCACCCACCTAAAAGCTGGAGACAATGCCAAGGATTCCTGAGGAGGTGTCGGCCATGATTTAGGCAACGATGGAGCCCTAACCATGCGCAACAAAAGCGAGCGCAAGCAAAGGTGCCACAATAGTAGGGGAGGCAACCACTAACAATGAGGGAGCAGAAGGTAGCAACAGGACAGAGATCAGACAAATAGGGAAGGTGAGCTAAAAGTGGAATTTGGTGCTAAGGTACAACTGAGCTTCCTAGTATAGAAGCATATGGCAATCTTGAGGATGATGAAGTCAGCAACGAGGTTAGGATTGGTGAAACTACAGGTGAAGCGGGCAAAAAGGAAGACAAGGGAGCAAGTGGGGGAACAAGGAGCTGACAATGTCACGGCAGTCGATGAGAGCATTGAGGAGATGAGAAAGCCACTTGAAAATGGCATAGGGCATCTAAAAGGAGAAATCATATAAACCGAGTGACTAAGGCTCCAAAACCTCTTTCATGTGGAAAGAGGTTGATGCAATCTCATCACGGGTGTTATCACACGTAGGCCCGAGCAACTCAAGTTCCTATAGCTTGATTAACAGTCATTTTGAGTTTTTGACCACCAGTCAACCAACAATAATTCAGGCCCACATCGTAACTAACCCCTAGGTTCGACCTGCATCATGCGGTCAAGTTGTAGACCTCCACAAACCAGGGCTAAACAGCATCCGCAACACAAATTGCAGCCAAGTAGCACTTCGAGGATCCGAAGAGCCACTTCCACATTCCTAGTAGTAAATAATCCGAAAAGTTCATGGCCATAAAAAATGAGGAAAAAGAGTATAGCACTTAGCAATAAACAAGTAATGTAACAAATTAGAAATCCGAACTTCAAAGGAATAAGGAAGAAAATCCAATTCCTTTTTAAGAAAAATAATTCTCTATATTTAACCTGTTCTTTCTGTGACATTTTTTGAGAGTAAACAAATAATGAAAAATTTAAAAATTCCTACTATAAATGTATTAGGGAAAAAACTAATTTACACTCTAGATAGTAAACAATAAGGGGAAAAAAATTAAGAATCCTAGCTATAAACAAATAAATTTAATAGTTTGTGTTTTTTCCCTGCACGTGCATTCCATTTGATCAGTTGCTAGTCAATCCAAAAATCCAACACATCTATTGTGACAAGATTTTCAGCCTCACTGCACTTCAATAACCAGAAAATAGACAACATTACAACTTAATCCATCTTCCTTTCACACTTTGGAAACTTTGCTCCAATAAATTGAATTTTATATGACTATTCTTATTTTTTACTATTAATTCATAAGCCCATCATATCCATTTAGTAAATTCAATATGATGCCACGAAACAGAAATGCAAATGAAATGAATTAGATTAGTAATCACCGAGTTCCAAAAATGAAAAGACAAGAAGGCATTCTATGGAAAGTTAAAGAAGTAAATTATTTAGGATTCACTTCATTACTTGAACCAACCAATCAAAAAAAAAAAAAAAAGAACAAAACAATTAGGAAAATTTAAAAAAAATGCTTAACCTAAAAGGAAACTTAACATATTATATAATGAAGATACCATCAGACACTGATTCATATTATGCAAATAGACCATACTGAACAAGTATAAGTGCAATACAGAGATCTACAAGTCAGTATCATGCATTACAAATATAAAACGGTCAATATTGATCTATTCTGATGAATGCCAGACTACAGAAACTCATACTAACCAATATTGGTCCAGCATACATCAGAAAGAAAGCATTTTTTTTCATGAGCCCTAAGCACATGACTAGGCATGTTATGGTACAAATACAGTAATGATGTGTTTAAAGAACCTTTTCTTAGGTGATAACATACTATGTCAACCAATGATCACCAAAGATACATAATGTGGGATCCTAGCATATGGATAGAATTCTTTAAATATATATCCCTACCTTATGTCATCTATTATATTGTTTTGACAAGCATCATTACCCCAATAACAATGTTATTGCCGTGCTTGGCATGCATGCCAATTTTTGTTAGGATGATAGTGAGAACCTTTCGAGAACTTGAGAAAAAGAGTATGCTACCTTAATAGTAGAACTTATTTGGTGAAGGAGATAAAAACTTTGCTACCCATCTTATTATCCATTGTACTAGCACTTGGTAATCTTTGTCAATTTTTCAATATATCACATTCAAATGGACCATCCACTTCCAACTAAGAAATGAAATTTTTGGTATCAATTACCAAACCTCGACAACTTCAAATTCACAGTGATTCCATATATCATTAGCTCAAAATGGAAACATCCTACTTTATTATTACATTGATAGTGATATATATAAAAACTTATTTATGCTATCTATGATCATAAGTCAAGAGTACATAGTGTTTCTTGTTCCCATTTTTGCTACCTTTCCGTGAATGTGGTGGCAGCACTTGCTTCTTGATTCTTTAATTTATCATCACTCATGATGTCATTTTCATCCCTGCTTCAAAAAAGGGGCTTTCTAAAAGAAGTTAAGTCAAGGGGTACTACCATCAAAAACTTTCACTAAATAATATGTTTTCCATTTATGAAAGGACTTCCATCAAAGACTTTTCCACAGATAATATGTTTCTTAGAAAAATGAGTTAACGACTAGCCCTTGAAGAGCCAATTTTAAGTATATATTGTCTCTTCCAAATTGCATGATAGAAGTAATATTTGGATGCTTTCAGAAGGATATGGAGAGATTTCTTTGTATAATAATGTACTTGATTTGGAATTTGGATAAACATATAAAGGTTCAAAGCACTTGGGTGACTCATGTGGTTTGTGCCGACAAGTCTTAGATTCCAATCCATGTTGTATCATCAAATATGCTTTCAAAATTTATATAATATCATTTCCCTATGATAGACAATGAGACAAAATACAACTATTCTGTTTGTTTGCAAATAAAGTGATATGAGGCTGTGAATTAAAAACAAAGCAATACCATGATGCATCATTATTCAGGCCCTACTTGGATAGCCAACAAGATTATCCATATATCACATCTGATGTGATAAGGCAGGTGTAAATAAACAAGGCAAGAAGCTGCAGAACTCAAAAGGACTGTTCCAAAGAACACCTTTTTGGATAGATTCTTGAGCTTTCAAAAAGTTAGGGATTGGCGGAATGACTGCTACTCACATTCAAACAAGAAATATCTTGTGGCTAGGGTGACTGGAGTTGCCTGAAGGAAGGATTTCGATCTCCATTACCATTCCGACCCAAATTGGCCTTCAAATTTCAGACAGACATGTACAACTAAAAGATCTTCATTGATGAACCATGTTTATAAGAAAAGCTAGGGAAAGTCCATCAAGCTGTGTCGAATCATCAAACTCTAGGCATTTGGTACATATAAAGTATGTTCATTCTCCTTAACCGATTCCATTCTGCTCCTATGTCGAACTTAGGCCCATACAAGATTACAAGTTACTAAGTATCATAATGTGAATTCTACAACCAAGCACAAAACTCTGACTGACAACATAACCAATTAACCCCATCATATCGAACCATGTATCACTGTCTTTGCTGTTCACCTCCACAAGCTTTCCTGAAGTGAAATCCTAAAACTTAAAACTAGCCAATGTAGAAGGGGAGTGAGAATGGAAGTCACCAACCCAACATTCTATTTAAGGTTCTGTTCATAGTCGATTCGAAGATAGAGATCTCCATGATAAAGCTTACCAATCCAGCGAGAATTAAATATGACATGAAAAAGGCACACCCAGCTTCAAATGAGAACAACACACAAAGAAATGATCAGCCACTAACCTGGATCTTGATGGCAGCGTTGGTCTGCTGCCGTAACCCCAACCGGCGCTTCCTCTCGAGCCTCGTCTGCTCCAAAAGCATCTGCCGGTCCCTCTCCTTCGAGCTCCGTCCCCCCAAATCCACTCTCTTCCGAGTGGATGCATCTCCCGTGAAGAACATTCTTCAATAAATTCACTAAAAAAAAGATCAAAAGGATCATCAAAGAATCAGAAAAGATTCCTATTCCACACAGATATCTTCCCAAAATCGATCGGATCCCATGCCCAGAAATAACGATCGGATTGTTTCAGCGATCAAATCAAACCTGGAAATTTGGGAATTGACCTCTTCTCGATGCGTAGAAGAGATCACGGAGGCGATCCAGAGCTGGAGAACTCTTCACTTAGTTGATGAGATCAGGGGAAGAGAACTCGCGAGAGACTTGGGCGAGTCCCTGGGCGAAAAGAGGTGCCCAGCAGAGCTCCAGGAGTCCCTTTTCATTCTTTCACAGGATTGCCCATCACATCTCCTACAATGACTTCTACAATGACTCCAGTGACCTTTCTGCGGGAGAATGTCTCCTAAAATTTCAATATTTTTGAATTCTATTTATCAGTTAAATTTTTTAGTTAATTAAATTTTAATTTTTAATTATTTAAATAAATTTTATTACGATGCATCGTATTTGAAATATTTTGCATACTTACAAAAAAAAATTCTCCATAGACATGATAATTAATATAATATTAAAATATAAATTTAATAAATTATAACATATAAAATTAGACATAAGACGAGTATAGATGAATAGACATAAGACTTTTTGACACGGTAATTTTTTTTGATTGTGATATAACTTAGGAATCTATATTTGACATAAGTGTTTTAGTAAATTAGAATTAAAGTTGCACAGCGAAAATGAAGTGGTTTGAATTATTTTCAAATTGATTAAAATAATAATTTAATTTGAAAAGTATTATAATAAGAAACTCGATCTTGAAATTAGAAGGTGACTTGAGATAGAAAAAATTTTAAATTTTAAAAATTTGGATAAAAAAAAATTTATGAATAAATTTTTTTTTTAGAGATGGAGAATATAATATCCTAGCCTAAACCAAGACCAAGATCAACTAGACCTGCTCCACTTGATCGGTCCAACCAAGCTGTATTATTTTTAAAGTAGGCACAAAAAAATAGAAGAAGAAGAATCCCAATGAGAGTCTCTTTCTCTCTCTCTATCTCATCAAAGGAAAGCCGACTTCGAGTGGGAATCAACCTCCCTCCACTCTATTTAATGAGTCTCGCCCTTCCCCATAGATCCCATACCCAGATTGCTAGAAAAAGCTGTAGTCACCACCATTTTCCTCCCTTTCTTTCTCTTAGAATACTATCGATCGAGCTCATTATGACCATTGAAACTATAGTAAAACTCTTGCTGGAGTTGAGATAACTATCTTTGATCATCTATCCTTCCCATTTTCGATCCAAGGGCCATCGATCTCATTAGGTTGTCATCGGAACCATGACTTTGTGTCGCCCTATTTAGGTGTTTCCTCTGCATTATTCCGACCTTATTCTGCCCAATCCACCATTATTTGAGGTCAAGATATTTGTCAAAACTCTAGTCGAGATCCTAGTGAGCTCTACTACCTTAGTAAGCTTAGGTCACCGACTGGTGAGCCGCAATACTTTAATTTTTCTATTTTTAGTGGAATCTTTTCTAATTTTTTTTCCAACATTATCACCATCGACTGCCAATTGTGGAATGCCAGACTACACTACCATGACCTTAACCACCGCCTACTAGGGCTCTTTTCTATTTCTAGAAGGAGGGGTGACCCGAAGGTCCCTTGTTTTGCCAAAGAATCGATGGGGTAGAAGAAGAAAAGAAAAGAAAAAAAGGAAAAAGGAAAAAGAAAGAAAAGAAAAAAAAAAGAAGAGAGAGTTTCTCTCTCTTCCCTCTCTCCCTTCTCTCTGTTCACTTGTTTCCTCTATTTTCTATCTCTAGAAAGTTTCACTTTTCTCTCTCTACATTATCTCTCTAAAAGTTTCCCTCTATAAGGATCTTCTCTCTTTTGGATTGTTAGCTCCAGCAAAAAGCTCTTCTTAATGAGTTTGACTAATTCTAGTGAAAAGAATCCTGATCCATAGTTGCCAAGCAGCATGTCGGCATCTACTCTGACCAAATGGGGTACTACTAGATTTGATCGTCCATGTATTAGATCATCTATACACTAGTTCAATCATAATTTGATTAAATCATCTTGATTGGATCGATTGGGATGCTGGATAATATCGTCTGGTCAACCTGGTTCTATCTTATTAATTTTTTTCTCCTCTAACATTCTCTCTCTATTTGATTTATAAACCGAATGAAAGGTCTCTAGCCCTATTACTTTGAATCCGAGTTGATCTGATGGAGGGAATGCAAATCACCCTATTGGTCAGATAGCACATCCGGTCTATCCGAGCCTTCTCAAGCATCATGGGATCTAGTTTTCATTAGTCTCTATCAAATCCTTGTGCCTTAAATTGTATTGACTAACTGATCTCTAATTATCGGATAACATAGTAGTCTCCATCTTGACTCCTATCGGGCACTACTGATTTGATCACTCTCGATCTTTGTTAAACCAACCATATCTTGGTCTGATCTTGATTGGATAAATTAGATGACCAGACTGACCTGGACTGTTGGATATAACTATTAATAAAACACATTTTTCTATAATTATCTGTATCATTTCTAATTATTAGATTAGATTATGTATAGAGTTATGATTGTCTTGACAAGAAGATATCCAGCTATTGCCCAAATAGACAATTTAAGATAGAGAGTGAATTGAGTTTTTCAAAAATTGAAGACAAATGTGCTCAAAATTTAAACTAAGTTTAGCGGTGGCTAAGTGAGAGCAATGTATTATAGAAGTAGATATGAAGATGCAAGGAAGAGCAATATGAAAAACTATTAAAGCACATATATAAATATAGAAATTTATAGTCGTTCGATGCTAAACCCACCACCTACATTTGCTCTCCAAGCCACCCTTAAGAATTCTACTATAATCTTCTCTAGATTATAGCTTGATTATTTTTACGAGCTCACAATCAAAATCTAGTTGATGTTCTAAGTAAAAATCAACCAAAACCATCCCTCTAAGCCACTCATAAGCATAGTCATAAATACAGTCCAATTGAAGGCTTGGATAGATCTTTTCCAAAGTTTCAATTCCAACTAAAGCTTAAATATAGCAAGAAAAGATACAATATTAAAGCACAATGAAAAAGGTCCTAAAGAGTAAAGCGAAAAGTTGTTAAGGCTTGTGTGAGGTTTATCGAGGAAGCTTTTGAGTGAATGCTCTCTTCTTCTTCTGAAAATGACTAGAAAGCTTCAAAAATTTGATGGTTGGAAAGTTATAGCTCTGTCTTGAATGCACACTTAATGCTCTTTTGATTTTTTCTTCGTTGCTCTCTTTCTATATTCGTCAATGTGTTTAGTAGCCTTTAAACTATCTTAAAATATCCAAAAATTATTTTTTAACAATTAAAGATCAAAAATTAATTAGAGATCAAAAACTAACCGTTATAGTTATTTTACGCAATTCTGAAACTTCTGCAAACTAGTCATTAGAGCTGTCGGTCGCAATCAAATCATCTCGGATCCAATAGGGTTTGGCTTAAGTTAACATATAGCTTTTTGCCTAAAAAATATTGCTTTCTATTTTTCTTGAGAGAGTCAGCTTGGTTAATGAGAATATACTCAAAATTGGTCAGGGGTCGACTCGAGCTCTAGGTTGAAAATTTTAATTCTCTGAGAGAGTCAACTCGTACCCCATAGGGATCGACTTATAGATTGTGGCATTTGAATGTTGCATGCCAAAGTTGACTTTTTAAAGCTTGAAGTTGGCTCTTGATTTTCTAAATAAGGTTTCATATAGTGTAGCTACCACGCCCCAAACCCCGCATCCAGATCAGGCATGCGATGGCCGCATACTCTTTAAGGCAAGTCCTAAAGAATATATAAGACCTTAAAATCTGATACAACCTCGATATCCTCAAATAATGATGATTCTAATTTCATAACCATTAGCAAAATTGTATAATTACAAATTTAATTCTTTCAATCATCTGACCAAATATTAATGATACTCTATCTATTCATTCATTCATCTGCGAACCCAAACTATAGCCAATCGTAAATATTCTGTAACTTTAAAAAAGAAAAAAAAAGAGAAGGGAGTTGTGAGTTTTACATACCAGTAAGAATTCTATCATACATATACCAATATAATAATTTAATTCAAAAATAATGAATAAGTAATATCGAAGAGGAATCATAAGTTACAAAATCTCATTCCAGACATGTAATATAAGTCAACAGTTATATAAACATATATATCACAAATCATAGGTTATCACAACTTCATCATAAATATCATGTGTATGTTCATACGACTAATCAATTATGTTTTATTAACATTTTCTAAATCAATCATCGTCTTTTAGTTGGGACCATTTATGGTCACATTTCAGCCCATGAATGGCAAACCATAAACTGCACTTTGGCCCATGATGGCAATCCATAATAATTGTACTTTGGCTCATAATGGCAAACCATAATAACTACGCTTCAGTCCGTAGTGGCAAACTAGAATATCTATGCTTCGATCTGCGGTAGCAAGCCAAGATATCTATACTTCAGTCCGTGGTGGAAAACTATAGTGTCATGATTTAGCTTATAATTGGTAATCTAATGTGTCACGATTCGGCTCGAGACTGATAATCTACATCATGGCTAGTCCAAATCCTCTTACACATTCAATAATTCTTTTAATAATTTATATTATATTTTTTATTCTATTTTCAAATATCAAATCTCATGTTTCCAACAATCAAAGAGTCAACATGTGATACATATATAATAAATAATCATATATCTAAATAAATCCAAAATCGTCATACATGATATAAAAATATACATATAGATGATCATGTAAAGAGATTTTTTCTCAGATCCAAGTACAATTATTGATCAATCCTTCAATCTATGAATTCAAGATCTAGGTATTTTCACTCAATACTTGTACAAATAATTGCACCTCTATATAATCAAGACCAAACATAAAAATTATAAATAATCGTGGATAGTAGAAAATCATGATAAATGATCCTAATACGATAAGTTTAAGACTCCTTGCAGAACTAACTGATCAATATGTGCATACCTAAATATCTGGATGCTCTATTGATCTCTAAAATTTTTAGAGAAAGAAATTCATGAAGAGAGAGAAATAATCTAGAGAGAGAATATAGAAAGAAACTCATAGAGACAGAAAGTGGAGAGAGAAGGTAGAGAGAGATGAGAGAGACTTTCTTTTCTTTTTTTCTTTTTCATTCTCTTTTTTTCTCATTTCTTGCTTCCTTTTTTTCATGGAAAATAGGGGAAGAGGTCTTAATCGACTCACCTTCCATGGTCGTGACCTTCTCCGATAACACCTCGGGTGACTATAGCAGGGGGTGGCTCTGGCCCTCAACAAGCAAGATAAGGTCGGAACCCGACGATGGTAGTCGGTCCTGTGGAAAGAAAAGAAAGAAAACAAAAAAAAATAGGGGAGGTTGGGTCCCTATGAAATTCGACATTCGATAGCTCAATCCGATCATCAACAGCTTCATGTGGTTTGGTAAAGAAAATAAGAAAGGGAATGGATGATAAATATCTTAAATCCGATGATCGATTGATGGTGCTTCACCTGAAATTCATCGATGGAAAGAACCCTCTAAAACCTTGATTTTGTCGGCAATTTGATTGAGAAATTGGATGATTTCTAGAGGAAAGGAGTTGGGGGATTTATAAATAGGAGTTCTAGGATCCTCACCGGAGTTTGATTGGCCCTAAGACTCCTTTTCCGATCAGATTCGAAGAAAAGGACTCCTTCGAGAGTCCTCTTTCACCTCGTGTTCAGCATGTGAGGTTTCAAATTTTTTTTTTTGCTCTAACATTCACGTGGGGATTAAAAATCATGATCCTTATAGTAGCTTCCCAAATTTACTTTTTTTAGCTCCATTTTTTGGCATTCTCATGAATTTACTTGAGAGTTATCTTAGCCTTTTGAAATATTCTCAATATGCATTTTAACAACCTACCAAAATTGATATTCAAATATTTTGTATTCGTCAAAATCAATTCTTGAATCAATAATCTTCTTTTTTTTGGTGATGACAAAATTTTGAGTATAAGTAAATAAAGCAATCAAAATAAATGTCAATGTATAACAGGATTTTTGATTGGTATTGGTAGCATGCCAATGTAAGAATAAATGTCAGTTATCTGATTAAGTTTGTAGGTATTCTTTAGGTCAAATTGAATCAGAGTGCTTGTAAAATATTTTGAAACTTAAGCACATACTAAATATTGATAAGAGTATTAAGTATTAGAGCTAAAAGTTATATATCAAAACAACTTAAGCATGTATTAGAGCATGATGAGCTAAGTGTCAGAGCAAAATAAATAACTAACAGCCAGAAGATTGCACCAACAGCATTGAATTAGATTTAAACGCCCAACTTTTGTAAGATATTTTTAATATATTTTCAATTTTCAAGTTATTTTACCAATTGCATGCTTATTTGCCAAGTCTTTTTCCTTATTTGCTTATCTATCAGTCTCTTCCTTTTCCTTTTTGTCATCAATAAAAAAATATAACATGCAAACAACAAGAGATAAGAAAAAAACACATTTTTATTATATTAATATATCTTTTACAAGAGGATCACCTAAAATCAATGTACTATGTATAAAATGATATTAACTACAGTACACTAAAATGCAGCATAGAGATAATCATAGGAATATATAAATATGCTAGATAAAAGTAACAATATATAAGTGAGCCACCACAAGACAATGGACATATCCTAGACCCACTCCTCATCATGGGGCAAATTAGTGGTGGAAGGCGTGCTAGCCTAAGCGACAAGGCTCTACCTCTACTGCTTCAAATCCTGCTGGAGGGCCCAAGTTTACAAATGAGGCACCCAACATCGGATCTGATATAAGTCCTAAAGGATGGTCTGGAAGTGGGCTAACTAGATTAGGGTGGCTGAGAGGAATGGAAAGGTTGAGCACGCTGGGTTGGCTGACTCTATTGTGATAAAGATCTAGCAGGTAAACTTTGTCCCCAACCATGAGCTCTGGTGGCAGCAATTGCTGTAGTTTCAGATGCAATGCTTCAAACTGCTCTACCAATCAACTCATTGAGGTCACTGATCTTTGTGATGCTCTCAAGTCTTTGACCTCTGACGGGATCTGAATAACTCTAGTTTTGGTCCTCCCCTCGAGGCTAGCAACCTCCTGAGCCAACTCAGAAAGGTCTCCATGCCCCTCTAGTCTGGCTCATCCCTCCCAAGCTATTATACTCTCAGTTAATCTCGTGATCTGGTCCTCAAATCTCATAGCTCACTTTGAACTATGGAGGTAATCTGAATCGGATCCATTAGGGGTGCCACTAACTGCTCCCTTAGTCATGTTAGAACAATGATTAAAGCATCAATTAAAGAAGCATTAAATCATTTTGTATTTGTTTCTCATGTTAAACCTAAAACTATTTTTGAAGCTAAAAAAGATGTAAATTAGATTAATGTTATGTAAGAAGAACTAAATCAATTTAAAAAAAATAATATTTTGAATTTGGTTGAGAGTCCCAAAAACCATCTTGTTAGTAGGACAAAATAGACTTTTCAAAATAAACTTGATGAGCAAGATAATATAATTAGAAATAAAGCTAGATTGATTGCATAAAATTACAATCAAAAAGAAAAAATTAATTTGGATGAAACTTTTGCATTGACTACCAAACTTGAAGCTATTAGATTGCTCTTAACTTTTACAAGTTTTATAGATCTCAAACTTTTTCAAATAGATGTAAAATGTATATTCTTAAATGGATACATTGAGAAGGAAGCTTACGTAGAACAACCTCTACATTTTGAAAGTCATGAATTTTTTGATTATATTTTTAAATTGAATAAAATTTTATATGATTTGAAACAAGCTCGACGTGTATGATATGATTGTTTAAATAAATTTTTGCTGAAAAATAATTTTAAAAGGAAAAATATTGATACAACTCTTTTTATTAAAAAAAATCAAATGATTTTTTAATTATTCAAATCTATATTGTTGATATAATATTTGATGTTACTAATGATCTTCTATGTGAAGAATTTGTAAAACTAATATAGGATGAGTTTGAAATGAGTATGATGAAAGAATTATCTTTCTTCCTCAGACTCCAAATCAAATAATCAAATGAAGGGATCTTCGTAAACCAAACTAAATATACTCGATGAAGCAGTGGCGAACTCCATAAACTCCAGTGTGGGTTTGGAAGGGGTTGTTTTTTTCACTTCTTTTTTTTTTTCCTTCAAAATTTATGCAAGATTTTATTTTTTTAACCTTGCTTTAAGATTTGTGTGGCTAATTGGTGGTATCACACTTTCACCTTAAAAAACTTCTATAACTGCCCCACTATTAGTAGAAGATATAATTGGATGGAGATATAGATCGAGGTGTAATATTGGGCTACGATAGAAATATAGTGCTAGATTATATTAACAGTATAGCACTAGAATACAATAGTAATTTAAATTATGCCTACTTTTGGAATAAAAAACTAAGATAAAGTTAAAGATAAAAATAAACTGGTTAGATTGATCGTCTAAGGATCATGTAGAATATAATTTCACTTATTTATACCAATACATAAAAACTATCTACAAATATAATAATCATCCACTCCATGATTATTTTCTACATGTCTCTACTCTTGATATTTCTAGTGATTGCTGTCAACAGTTTTTCTACTCCACACAAGCACGATCATTTTGTAACCACTGGACCAATAGTCACGTCATATTGGCTTCCAACTCATCTTGACATTACTTCTTTCCTCATTCAACCTACAAGGGTATCCTTTATTCTTGGGAATCTGAGATCGGCATGATTGTCTCAGTCTTCTGCTGACCATTTTTTACTACCAAGATTTGATTTGTGAGCCTAATTTTCGACATTATAGTTGAATTCCATCTATTCAACTTGGATCTTCACCCTTGTATAACTTCACAGCCAAATTTTATCCAATCTTAATGAGAGTCGGGTGACTTTCACCTGCTTTGATTCTATCAAACTTGATCCATATTACGCCTGTTTCTGGCTGCCATATGAATTGTTGAGATATAGTATATACATATACAAAACATATATATCTTTGTATATCCATATAACATAATTTACATTTTTTACGGGCCTAGTTGATTTTTGGTTTATATTGTGGCTGGCTTGGTTTAGATCAAATGGGTTTTGAATTAGGATAAACCATCAAAAACAGGCAAAAATATCTAATCCAACTCAATTCATATTTACTCGGTCCATTTACCAAATAAGCCAGCTTGGATCATTCGCATTACTTCAAGGCCACGTACTAATAGGCTGTGGCAAAATAGCCCACTTGACCAGCCCATTGCCTTTCTCTAATAGCCTACCTTTGTTGCCTCACAAAAGTTTAAGCTACGATGCAAAAGCAAGAAGCTTTTGCCGTAGTTGCCGACATGAAAGATACTTTTCTGTTCTCTTTACAGAAGGCATCAGCATTACTTCTGTGAGATTAAGCCCTTAATTTCACCAATCAAATTAAACTCGAAAACATATAATCACCATTTATTTCTGATCTATCATCCACTTCTCATACTTGCCCCTCACCTCTGGATAATCAACAATTTATGGCATTCTATGTGGAGATTTTCATCTTTTTTTTGGCATTTTACTATTTCCCCAACAATGAGGCACGATATATAACACAGCAACCAAAATAGTCAATTAGAAGCATTATAATTGACGATAACCTCGATCTATACAAGTTTTCTGTTCTCACTTTGTAGAATACAAAACTATATATGATGCCATAAGAAAGGATCGAAGCATGTCATTTTTTGTCTCTTTCCATGCAAGTAATAGATAATAATCAATTATTTCCAATTGTCATAATACTTCAAAATATAAACCCTCCGTAGGTAGGCGTTACTTGTCTAGAAACCTAGTAAGTTCATTGCATCCGGTTGTCCAACATTGGACTTAAGAAAAAAAGACATGCCTTTAACTTATAACTGCAAATTCCACCTGGGAGAAGACGCAAAACTGTATCTGGGCAAAGCCCTGTTACCATCATGCGCCCACTACTACAAGTCGATCTCGTCAAAACTGTGACATTTAAAGTGAAACTGTCTGCTGTACTGGAGATCAGGAGAGAAAGGTTGGCTTCTGGTAGGTAACATGGCACCAACATCTCATCCCGCTTGACCATGCTACAGAGCAAACACCAAGGTATATACACCTATCACCGTTTAGAACACGCGCGTTTGCACGTTTGTTGCCCACGGTCTATGCCCATCATTAGCAGATTCCAAAGCCAAGTAAAAGCTTGTATCATGATGGAGATGACATTGTACCTGGGCAACCTATGAAACTCAACACTTTCCAACCTATCTCCGTGTGGCATTAATTTCAAGATCTTGTTCTTTCTACCCACTATTTATGACTTGAGAGTTGAGAAATATGTGCGGACCAATCATAGCTCTCCAAGATCCAAACTGAAGCCTAGAAAAACTGTCATCGTACTTGAGTTTTTTGGGCAACTTTCATAATACCATTCCCCACCATCCCTCCGTGTCGACATACATCCTTCCAGACGCATGCTAATGCCATCGAGCTTCTCGGAGAATGAAGCCTAAATCATTGCTGCAGCTTGACGAGGAACAGTTAGGAAAAGAATGGTTGTGCTTCCACTATCTCTCTTTCCCTTTACTTCATTGCCTTGGAAATAACAGGAGAAGAAAGGAAGCGAAAAAGGAACTAGAGTGAAATTGACATCCAAAAAAAAAAACTTTCAAATAATTAAGTTGACTGCGCAAGAGGTTTGTATTGACTACAATTTGGTTTCGCACCTGCGCAGGCTTTCACACCAATGCGCACTCCATTGTTAACAACATGAAAGTATTCTTCCAAACAAAACAAAAAAGGAAGAAGAAAAAAATAAAAACTCGTCTCCTAGTGCACTCAACTTCCCTCTTCTAAGCATACTCCACGTTTATCATTATAGGCCCTCTCGATTGATCCAACGGTGTATATTGACTTGCTTAATAATTAAGTTACTTGGTGTATCTCATTTGGTCATGTAATATGTATTGATAAAATATATTTTTAAAAATAAAAAAAATATATATATATTTTTTTGAATTACGAGACAAATCACTCCATTAGAAAAAAATAGCTTGGATTTTTAATTTTTTTTTAAAAAAAAATTGATATTAAGAGAGACGTTGCAAAATAAGAAGCCCGTCGTATATTTCTTTCTCTAGTGCTCGCAACATATGATTTTCGTTTTAAATTCTCAGTGGGTGTCGCTTTCTAGGTTTCTTTGATGGTTGATGGCTGCTCTTTATGGTGCGTAGCTTGCATACGAAAATGGCTTCATCACCAGGCAAGTTGGAGAGAGAGGTGTGTATGCTTTTGGCTGTCTCCATCTGTTTCTCCCCTGAGAAAATCTATCTACATTATTCTCAGAAGAGTAAATTAACCTACATTAATAGAGTTAAAGTGTTTGAGTTCTTTATCACCACAGCTTTTAATTGAAAGGAAAAATCGCTATGATGTTAGCTCATGAAAAAAGAAAAGAAAAAAAAAGCTATGACAGATAACTTTGTGAAAGCAACAAGTACTTATAGTTTTGCAAATGCTCCCTTCATGTCCATGTGGATATTCGTTTATGACATGATTGTTTTGAGAATAGATAGGATATTTGGTCCAGAATAGTATTTTTCATCAGATATTCTTCTATTTGGATACTTAAATTTTGAGATCTTATATGGAAGTATGTTTAGTCCATCATTCACTATGCATTGAATAGATCTTGAATACTTATATAAGATTAAAGTATCCTAATAATATCTTCTAGCTAATCTTTTTAGATGAAATACTCGCTTACTTTAAATAATAGTTATATCATCTTTAGTCCAAATTAGAGGTCAATATGGATTGGTGCATCAATAATTTCTGTTGGTTAGAACTTGGGGCCTGATATTAACTATCAACTTCCATCCAGCTTAGCTAAAGATAAAATAGTTTTGGAGGGAGACGAGGGGACATGCGGGTGCAAATATTAACTCTCTTGGATCTTTACCAACCTACCAAATATTCTCATATGTATATTTTTTGTTGATAAATTTTCTTTCTTTGAACTACTTAATTTTAACCTTCAAAGGTGCATGGGGATTGAAATTAATAGGATTACAAAAAAATGTGTATATGACAACTATATCCACGTACTTGGATGTTTTATATTGTTAGGGATATAAACAAGTTGAATACGAGTGAGCCAAGCCTTACTCTAACTTGGCTCATTTTATAGTCAGCTGAGCTTAAGCTAGCTCATACGTTTTAGAGCTGAACTTGGGTTGTTCCCAAATAGCTCACTTAGGAGATCTACCAGGAGCTTGAGACCTTTCAAAATTTTTGTTTATGGTTTGTGCTACTTGATTATATTTTAATTTTATAGACAATCACTCTTCATAATTATGTTAGATTTATAATAAAAAATTAAAAGTAATTTTTATAATGATAATGAAAAATAAAATAATGTATAATATATACAAATTTTCTTGCTAAATAGAGCTAAGCTAGAGTAAGTTAAGCAAGGCTCTAACTTGGCTCGCCTACTAACCAAACGAGCCAAACTCAAGCCAAGAATTCATGGCAAGCACAAGCTAGCTCACTTGCCAGCACTAAGTATCCTTTTTCAATGAAGTTATGGATTAGGAAACTATAACTAAGACTCCTTAATTCTACACCGCTTGCCATGTTCCTTAGAAGATGAATAGGCAAGTATGTGGCTAGTTAATTTGTCTTCCTATAAGTCATTTGCATTTTTGAGGCATCTACTTTTCACAAACTTGTCTTAATTATCTCTCTCTCTCTCTCTATGATAATCCAACCTAGAATAACTGGGTTTGGTCTACTTGACCGGTCAGCTAGCTCAAAACAACCCAAAAGAATTACATGGATTTTAAAGCATCAGAAAGAAAAAAAAAAAAAGAGAGAGTTTCCCTTTCTTTTACCACTTTCTCTCTATTTTCTCTCTCTAAAATTTTTTTCTCTAGATTATTTTTCTCTCTCTAGGATTGATTCAATAAAGGATTTATTTTCAATGATTTTGATCCAATCCTAGTGAAAAATATCCTCATCGGTGGTCGTCAGGCAGCATGCCAGTATCGATGCTGGCTCTATTAGATTCTTCTAGATTCAAATATCTATGATTTCTATTGGACTATATATACACTAGTTCTTTTATGATTTGATTAAATCATGTAGATCAAACTGATCGAAATATCGAGTAGTATCGTCTGATCAGCTCTATTTCACCTTATTAATTCTCTCTCCTCTGACATTCTCTCTCCATTTGATTTATAAATCCCATGAAGTGTCATGAGTCTTATTGTTTTGAATCTGAATTATCATAATAGAGAGACTTTGAACCATCATATCAGGTAGCATGTCCATACCACTTGAGTCTTCGTCAAGCATCATAGAATCTAGCTTTCATCGGACTCTGTTGAATCCTTATATCTTAAGTGATATAGATTAAATAAAGATTTTTGATTGAACTGACATTTAATCATTGAGTATGGTATTGATTTCCATCTTCGCTCTTATCGAATACTACTGATTTGATCACTCTCGATCTCTATAGAACTTTCTAAATCCTAATTGATCTTGATCGTATGAAGTTAAATAACTAGATTGATCCAAACCATTGAATATGACTATCCATCAATCCCATCTTTCTTAATTATCCATAATCTTTTTAATTAGTGGACTTACTTTTGTATAGGAGTATAGTCATCTCGATGAAAAGATATTCAATAGTGGGATACTACGATCTGATCTATGAATTAAAAATTTTAAAAAAAAATTATATAATTATGCAGATTTGTTGTAGTATGTGTCATGTAAATAATATAACTCTTTTTCTAGATTTATTGATAAATTATATAGTATTTATATCATTGATTTTAAATCATATTATTTGTGATTTATGAATATAAAGCATGATATTTATTTATTAAATCTATTATAAAATATTATTTGATGCATTGTCAAAGGCATTAATTCTTTTATGGATTATAATTAATTGAATTCGATTCCAAATGATTTTGTGTATTGTCGATTGAAATACGAAACTGATTTTATCGAAAAAAAAATTTTATTCGAGAAGGATTTTAACTCGCGGCCTAACTATATATCGAAATCCTACCAATAGAGATTATATATTGGCATATTGATATCCTATCAGTGAAAATTATATACTGGTATATTGATATCCTGCCAGTGGAGGTTATGCATTGATACATCGATATTCCGTCAGTAGAGTGTGCGTTAGTACATCGATATCCTATCAGTAGGGATTGTGCACTGGTATACCGACACTTTATCAATATAGATTATATGCTAACATATCGATATCCTGCTAGTGGAGGTTATATATTGGCACTTTGACTATTTTGAGCTTATTCTAGTCTAACCATAAAGCATAAATATGGTCATAATTTGCGACTGTCGAGGTGAATCGGATGTTCTGAAAAAATTTGATTTATGAATAAAAAAAATTTGAAAGTAAATTTTGAAAAAACCTTCGCATAGATTTTATTTCAATTAGTATTATATATTTGAAATGATGCATCTTGCATGTTTATTTTTTAATATATTATTATTACTTAATTTATCAAAATAAAAAGTATATTACCTATCAGACTGTCTAGCTCATTACTCTATATTTTACTATTTTTATATATTTAGAGAACCATTTTAATTCGAAGATTCATTATGGGAGAGTGAATTAAAGGCAGATTTTTGATATTTTTGTTTTAAATTATGATTTATTGAAATATGACAAAGGATTATGGAATATTATTTTGTAAGATATTTGATTTGATTATTTGAGTTAAGTTTAAATATTAATTTATTGATTATTTGTTCCGCTGTTGTCTTGTGATATCGTGAAGAGAAATCTTGCATTCTTGTAGAGAGAGTTCTCTATGAGTATGCGGTGATCTGCGACCCCTATTTCGTAA
This sequence comes from Elaeis guineensis, assembly GCF_000442705.2. Taxonomy (NCBI): domain Eukaryota; kingdom Viridiplantae; phylum Streptophyta; class Magnoliopsida; order Arecales; family Arecaceae; genus Elaeis; species Elaeis guineensis. The sequence goes on from NC_026002.2 coordinate 21,153,600, forward strand.
TCATGAATCGGAGGCATAACACACTATCTCTCCCACTTTTATGGATAAAATAGAATATGACTTATTGTTAATCATTTGCACTCAAATTTTAGTCAACTAGAATTAAATCATGAACGTGACTGTAAGGAACATGCTTTAACTTCAATTGCTATGTGATTTTCATTTTTCAGCAATACTTACATCAACCATTTGTCTGTATTAATTATCACTCTGAACCACTGAATCCTCTTGCAAGGTGTGTCTAGACTCAGATCAACAATTCCCATCGGATTTGTATTTGGAGAAAAGGAAGATCCGACTCAAATCATTGACACCCTTGCGCCTCTAGAATGGAGTTATGGTATAAATCTACTCTATGTCAGCACACAAAATCCCAGTCATGTCGGTCAAAAGGTTGGAAAAATTGAGGTCATCAACTTGGAAAAATTATGATACCATGATGAAAAAGGAGCGTAATGGATGAAACATGAGACTCGGAAACGTGGGCCTCTTTTTTGACGGAATTTGCACATCACATTCTTCTCCAAGCTCACGTGCGGTGGAATAACTGGTATTGGAGTTAGAACCGGCGTGAGTCGGTAGTGTTTGGGTTCAGTACGAAAGAAAATTGCTCTCAACGTTAGGACGCGTGTCAGAAGCTGAGGTGGTCCGTAGGGAGCTTCTTTAGTGGACTAAGTATGGCTTTTTCGAATTTCGATCCTTTATTGTGCATCACACGATGCATTGCATAACACACCGTCCACCATGGACAATCATATATGAATATGCATTCATTACATACGATCATACATGATCATCATACTGTGTATTGTACCGTATGATGTACAGCAGATGGTCCACTTGCCTCACACTTCAACTCTCGTCCCTTTTTGCCAGCACACAAGCGAGATATATGTGGAAGCTCCTTCTAGAAAGCTTGGGCTACGTGGTCTTTTGCTTTTGCTTTTGCTTTGACCATACTTTATTTTGGTCATTTTAGTCGTTAATTCCCTCTTTTTCTAACATGACAACCAAAGTATATGACTAACGAGTACAAAAGAAGAAGGGCTTTATTAACTAATATTTTCCAAATGTTTAATTATTAAAGCTAAATTTAACGGTTACATGCAATTAGTAGTGATATCAAAATTGGTAAGGAAAGGCCCCGATTAGCTAATAAATGTAGAGGATCGATGCATGCTTTTTGACAAAAGATGGATAAAGCTAATGTTATTGACAAGGATTGGACTAACATCCAATAAAATTAATTATATTGTAATAATCAAGTAGTAGTAATGACTGTGCTTTTCGCATGCAAGCTATATATCCTTTTTCAGCGTTTCATTACATTAGACATGGGCTCCTTTCACATTCCCTTTCATTAATTAGTGAGCTTGAGTACAATAAGCCACCTTATCTTGATTCTTCTATAGTTTTAATCTCAAAATCTCTTCTTGAATCAATAATCCGTATTTTGGTGTATTCACATTATATCTCAACATCCCAGCAGGAGGCCGCGAGTAAGGCCCACATGGACAAAGTTAGATAAAATAAAGGAAGATGCATGGAAATCACGTGACCCTTGCTGAGCTAGGGAGGATTCAACCATGAAAAATCCCATCCATAGATGTACAAACTGAAGAGGAAGAATTCAGCGATCACACTGAGGAACAAGTCGACAGGATCAAAATTTAGCTATGATCAATCACAACATAAGGCATATGAAGTTAAATGGCAACTAGGTAGTGCGAGATGATCGAATCAATCTCCAAGATATTCTAGGAGCTGAAGACCACAACATAGGTCAAATAAGGAGAAAGCTAATGCGAGTGCTATGGAGGTTATCCGCTATCCGACCCAACCTCCTCTCCTCAAGTCGTAGTCAAGCACCTACTGATGACTCGATGAAACCACCTTGGATGTCAGGGAGAGACCCAAGAATCCAAGACAAAATAGTTCTATATCATTGACTTTTGTCCGATCTTCAAATTGGATGGCTACGGTCTCAAGGTTGGGACCCAACCAACAATGAGAAAATGACACTCAATGGTCCGCACGAACATGAATATACCCACGATAGAGCCTCAGTTCTATCCTGACCTTAGATCATCAGCCTATTCGACCATGCAGACGATTCCTAAAATCTTTCAGTGACTTTTAGAACGTGGGTACGATCTATGACCGACACCCACGGCTAACAAACTTGATCTGCAGGCATGGTCCGCTATTGACGTCCATGAATAACCCTAATTCACAAATTAGTGGATGGATCCAATGACCTGTCAGATCATGATCGTGGCCTCATAGGCCCTAACAGCCTATCGGATTATGAAGTAATAGCTTATGGCTCTGTCTCTATATAAAAAGGGACAAAAAAGAGGACTCGAAGGTAAAGCACTACTCCAGAGCAAAAATGTGGTTTCTATTCTCCTCATTCCTCCTTCGACTATTCTTTAAACTCCAACTGACTTAAGCATTGGAGGATCCATTGTCGGACATACCCCAACAAGTGGACCTTCTTTGCAGGTCCCTCGATTGTGGTGAGCAGCTCGCATTCTTTGAGGTGCCTGATCGTTCTTTGGATGCATCACCACTGGAGTTGCGGCAATAGATTGACGTGCCAGATAAAAAAAAATCAACTTTGAGGGAGGAGATGGCAAGGACACAAGCGTGAAATGCTTCAACTAATTCTGATCAGTATTCCTCATGATGAAATGAACGACCAGCTCCACAAGCTGAACTTGGTTCTTTCTGCCCTATCATAGCAGCTGACCAGCAATAATTTGTTACTCTTGTATAACAAGTGTAGACTCTTATAGCCATCGTCCAAAGTCTCCAATAAATAGTGGAGAGGCACCAACAATAACCTGAGGAGCAAGGTCCACATGCCGCTCTATCTCGACACAATCGATGATCTCAGCCTATTTGATAGCATTATCATTTGGATCCTTCGACCCAGTGAACCACCTCTTATCACCAAAGCTTGAGGTGGGAGAAATGATGCCGCTCCCCTTCAGGATCATCTGATGAAGACTCAACTCCGAGATACTCTTAATATCATAGCAATTTCTGTCGATTGGATGACTACAATCGAAAGCTTGAAGAGCTTATTGACAACTTGCTAAGCTACAGAAAGACAATAGAGGTTAGACAAATGGCCTTGAATTCAATACCCATCCTTCATTTTTCAGAAGGATTATAGAAAAATCAATTCCACCTCGATTTAAAATGCCATAATTGGAGCCATATGACGGCTCCTTGGATCCACTCAACCACCTTGAGAGTTATAAAGCTCTCATGATAATTCAAGGGGTAACTAATGTCCTTCTTTGTCTTACTTTTCTGATGACTCTCAAGTCTGGTATTCTAGTCTTCAATTGGGTACTTTTCACTCTTTCGAATAGCTAGAGAAGCAATTTGTGACGTACTTTAGTAACAATAGAAGGTAGCCAGAAAACTTAGATAGTCTCTTCTCAATCCAACAATTAATGGAAAGCAAAATCTCTAAAGGATTACATAGTGTGTTTCAACACTGCCACCTAAAAAATTCATAACCTAAATGAAGTTGTAGCCATGTTGGCCATGAAGCGGGGACTCTGAAGATCCAGACTGATTTTAAATTTTTTCTAGACAAGAAGTTTTCGAAATCCTACTCCGAGCTCCTCATCCAAGTATTGACGTATGCTTGAGTCAAGAAGGGTGTGACTAATCGACAAGAAGTCAAAGGAAGAAGATTTTCTAAGAAAAAAATGAGCTCGTGGAGCCAAGCAGAGCTCATGTGGAGAAGGAAGCCCTCCGACAATGACCAAGCCCTAGGCTAAGGAGTCTAACATACAAGTTTGACAATTACACTCCCCTTTTGACCCCCGATGCATAAATCCTCATAAAGATTAAGGGGCAGAAGTACCTTTAGAGCCTCTGGCATATGAAGGCCCCATCGACAGCACGTGATCACAAGGTGTACCATCAATTTTTTCAAGATCACGAACATGATACAGAGGACCATATTCAACTGAAGGATGAGATAGAGGCCTTGATATAGCATGGCTATCTTAGTAAATTTGTTCATGATCATCAAGCTCAGGTGGCAACCAACCAGCTAGCTCGACTATAGGCTGACGAGGGAATGAGTAACCAATCGATGGCTGTAGTGATCCATATGATCTCTGGAGGTGGGGACCCTAGGGAGGTAGTGTCTGGATCGCATCCCAAAGAGGCAGTGGGGTGATAAATTATTTCTCTTTTTGATGATGATATGCGAGGAGTTTAAACTCTTCATGATGATGCTATTATTATTTCTATAACAATAGTAAATTATGATGTAAAAAGAGTTTTAATAGATAATAGAAGTTCTACTGATGTATTATTTTACTATGCATTTTTTTGAATAAAATTATCTACGGATCGACTAAGGAGGGTTATCACTTCACTAATTAAGTTTTTTGATGATTTGGTAAAAGTGGAAGAAGAATTTATCCTCCTGATCATTACTAGCTGCGAATCTCAACAAGCAACCAGTTGACTTTTCTCGTTATCTAGGTACTTTCAGCCTACAATGCAATATAAGATCAGTCAAAATTGAATGCACTCCTAATGGTTGTATCAACTTATCATCTTTTTATCTATTTTCCGATGAGAAATGGAGTGGGCAAAATATGAGGAGATCAACAATTTACTTGGCAATGTTTAATGGTGATGATAAAAAAGAAAAAGCCATAAGTGACACTATCAATTAAGGGATTGGATCTACGAGATGAGAAAAATTGACCTCAACCCCCCAAACAACTGACTCAACCCCACTTAAAAATGAAGACCCTACAAAGACCATGCAGATTGGATTATTATTGACCACTGAATTCCAACATCAACTTTCAGATTTTCTATGTAGATATGCAAATATCTTCTTCTGATCAGCTTCGAACATGCCAAGAATCCCCTCTGAGGTAATTGTTCATAAATTAAATATCGATCCAATGTATAAACCTATTCGATAGAGAAAGAGGAATTTTGCTATAGAAAGACAACAAGCTATAGATAAAGAGGTGAATAAGCTACTGGTTGCAGATTTCATCCGAAAAGTGCACTATCAAGAGTAGTTAGCCAATATAGTTATGGTCAAAAAGAATAATGGGAAGCGAAGAATTTATATCGACTACACCAATCTAAATAAAGCTTACCTCAATGATAGTTTTTCTTTATCGAGAATCAATCAACTAGTAGATGCGATGTTGGGCTATAAATTATTGAGCTTCATGGATGCCTTTTTTTGGATACAATTATAATTGGATGGCCCACAAGGACGGGAAGAAAATAGCGTTCATTATTGAGAAGGGCCTATATTGCTATAAGGTCATGCCATTTGGGCTTAAGAATGTTCAGACTACTTACCAGTTATCAGTAACTTGTTAATAAATTAATTAAAATTTGTTACACATAGAAAATTGAATACATAAATTTAACACAAACTCAAGCTCCTTAAAGAGTAGATGATGTGTCATTGAAGCACAATCTAAGGAGTTAGAAAGCTCTTGCAATTAATACTCTCTTCTTCCTCTTAAAAATCACTTGAATACTTAAGAAGTAGGTGGTTGGAGTTGTTACTCTTTTCTTGATTGCTCACTTAATGCATAACAGAAGTTTTGAGGTGTATTAATGCTCTCTCTTGTTCTCTTTAATTTTTTTAAGTTCTCTCATTTCAATAATGGTTTAGACACCCATAAATCCATATTAACATTATTAAAAATAGATTTTTAGCTATTAGGAGTTGAGAAACAGTTGTTGGTGAAGTTCTATATAATTTTATAATTTTTAAAAACTAGCAGTTAGAGCTGTCACCTGTAACGGAGTCGACTCAAAGTCTTCTGGAGTCGACTCGATGAGTGTTCATAGAAAATTGCCTCTTTGTTTTTTTTGAGAAAGTCAACTCGAGATTTGTGGGAGTTGACTCTAGGTCTGGGTATAGAAAAAATATCTTTCTGTCTTGCTGAGAGAGTCAACTCGAGGATTGCAGGAGTCGACTCGAGATCTATGCTGGTTGGATCTTGTATGCCAGTGTCAACTCTAGAAAATCTTAAGTCGTCTCGAGCCTATGCCAAATCCTGAAACCATACCAAAATCGACTCAATGCTTTCAAGGGATGACTCCTGGCCTTCTTCACTAAAAATTAACATGGCTTGCCTCTTCAATCATGCTTCTTTGAGTCTTCAAGATGAAAGTCTGAAGCATTTTTGAAATATAGTCCTAGCTTCTTGAAATCTCTCCGTAAGCACTTAAATAACTCATTAATAGTAATTATATACTTAAATATTCTATTATGTATTAAAATTAAATCTAGGATCAACAATGAAGATTCACCAATATATCCTCTCGGCTCAACATCCTCAAGTCAAATTGATCCAAATTGTCAGCTAATATTTTAACCTTGTTATAATTTATTTATCTTATTTATTACTTCACATTTGAATCCTCACCTATTATTATGTATTATGCTTTTCATGTTTATCATGTGTGTGTGTGTGTGTGGTGTGTGTGTGTGTGTATTTCTATGTTTCATTCTTATCTAGATGATAGGCCAGGAAGCACATAAATTAATGACATAGTTGAAACCATCTAATAGTTATACTACAATAAAAATTAATAATTACATTTTTCACATTATTTGGAAATAGACCAAAAAGGACAAAGTTATAATATGCTTCTTCCCTGAAGGTAAATAAATCTTACTTTTCAGGATTTATCTTACAAATTTACTATTCAAACTTTTTTGATATTTTATATTATGACATATGAATTGCTATTTATAGGAAAAAAATAAAGTTGTGATAAAGAATTTCAAAAAACCTCATCTTGATATAGCAGTAGGAACTCTTGTAAGTAGGAATCCTAATAAAATTGTGGGAAAGAGTGCATTTGAGACTCAATTTTGGGATATATGTGTTGAGATGGTAAAAATAGATAATAAGCCTTTGATAAGACTTGATGAATATTATAGAAGAATTAGAGATGTCATTGGAGTAAACATTGCATAGCCTTCGACTTTTATAATAAACTTATTAACATAATATACTTTATAAATTATTTTATTATTTTTATATATAAATTTATATAATCATGATCTAAATACTTGATTTATTTTTGTTTTGTAAGTAGCACCTGCTTAGGTATCGGATGAATTGCTTTAGAACTTAGTTTTTCTTTTTCATATTTACATACATAATTTTTAATGAATTATAAGAAGTACTTTGGGTTTGTCTATTTTATGGAGTGTTTATATTTTTTTTAAGATTAAATTTATTTTTTTAATTTGATCCGTGGAATGTTATTATTGTTTCTAGAAATTATCAATAAGAAATTATTGATTTATATGGATGATTTTATTAAAAGTACTTTTTAATTTCATAATTCTAATTGTAGGATATATTATTTTTAATATATTAATAAACATCCAATATATACGTCTAGCAAGGTCTAGATTGGTTAATTAAAATAATGATATTTAAACGTTCAAAATAACTATCACTAATATATATAATAATATAAAAAAGTATTCAAAAATTAAATTATAAAGATATTACTCGCATGTACAAGTGTCGATAAATCTATCATTATGATTTAGCTTTTCTTTTACTAGTACTTTTTAGTGCCACTAGTTAATATTCAATGGCATTTTGTACCGCTGCTATTTATTCCATATCTTTTTATCTTGCTATTGTGTGGCATTTTTTTGTGCAGCAATATGATTGAGTAGCATTTCAAAAATATGGATAAATATTTCAAAATTTTAATAAAATAATTTTTTAGCAGTATTTATAAAATTATCATTGATTAATAATATTTTATCAGCACTTGTTGATGCCACTAATTAATATTTAGTTATATTTCAATGTGCCACTATTAGTTTTTTTTTATTTTATATTTTTATGTGATATTTTTCAGTGTGCTAATTAAATTTGCGGCAATGCTAAAATATTGATAAATATTGAAAAAAATTTACTATGAATAATTTTTTAGCAGCATAATAAAAGCGTCGTTGATTTATGCTGATGAATGAGCAATATAATTATTGATAATATTAACTTAACATTTGATAAAAATACTGCTTAAGATATTAGTAGTATTATTTCTTGCTTTTAGCAATATTTCACTATACGGGTGAAGCCCTATTTTCTTATAGTGCAGGGCTAGACTGAGAGCCTCTTTTTATTTATCTTAATCTATCTCAAATTGAAGGCTAATAAAACTTGTGAATTTGTTATGTTAGAGAGCCTTCATCACCGAAAGAGAACTGACTCTAGAGATCAAGTTGTAAAAATCATAAATTTTGGATCTGGTTGAATGTAAGTTTCATTTATCTTTGAGATTTTATTTAGTGTATTTCATATATTTTCAAATTAGAAATTGTATAAAAATAATTGAAAGGTTTAGAAAATTGAAAGTTTGAAAATGTATGTATTCAAAATTATGGATCAAGATAGTATTCCTGACATGTTTGCAAATTTTAAATATGATGGTTCTTCTATGTTGCATGATTTTACGTTTTCACGAATTTTTGAATGAAAAAATATTCTATTATTTTTAGAAATAAAATATAAAAATTTATTAAAAAATATTATAAAATTAAGTATGTTGATTATAGGAAAAACTTTTTAGTTAGACTATGATCTGAATCTAGCTAATAGAACCGATCATTAACCACATGATTAGAAACTAGTTTCTCCTGGGCCTAGTCAATTGGGGCTAATCGCATGTAGAATCAGTCCTTTTAAGCTTTACCAGTTGAGGTTGATCGCTCGTATATATTAATGTATCACGTATTTATTTTCAGTACTAATTTCTTTACCCTATCATAGGTTTAATCATGACGGTACGAGATAGAGCTAGTCTCCTTTTGGGCCAGCTAGTAAGACTGATCACTGATATATACTGATTGATCGCATATTTTATATTCAGGAGCTAGTCTCTTCGGATTTAGTTATAGAGCTGATCATGGCCGTAGTTACCAAAGACTGAGAGTGGATTTGGTGTTTTATTATTATGTATGATATGTGTTGCAAAAGTAATTTATATTATCATACGCATCTTATTTTTATTAAATTGTCATATTTGAAAAAAAAAAGATTTTAATTTATGCTGGATCTCTCAGATCCAAAAGAGCATATAGGGATCGGGACCGAACAATGAGGAGCATAGGACTTTAGAAGATATTTACTTAATTTATTTTTAAATAAATATTAATCTTGATTTATATCAATCAACCTCATAAATTATTAGTGGACTATTTTTATTTAAATTAATAAAATTAAAAGCTTGCTTTCATTAACACTGTCTCAGTATAATTTGATATGATATATTTGAATGTAAATGCAGGCCTTGTAATTCTCAAGGAATTAAACCGTATAGATGTGCGGCTGTTAGTTACGTGTCCGACTTGGACCATCGGATCGGGGAGTGGCAAGATTCCTCTAAAAAGTATCGTGTGAGATATTCTGATGGAATGATGATCAGAATTTAGACATTGAACTCATGACTAAAACATTCCATTACTAGGAAACGATGACTAGATGTTTAAATACATTTCAACCCCATTCCTCTTTTTTCTTCTCTCCGCCTTTTCTTGTCTCCCACTCGCAATGGTAGAAAGGAAAGAAGGATGACAGCAAACTTCCAGTAATACCATAAGATTGACCTCCTCCTTTCTTTCACCATACAAGCCTCAAGTCTGCTGAGCTCTGGTCCACAGATAAAAATGGGAACGGATGCCAGCACTTCAAATTCACCGGTCCACTTTATTTTATTCTCAGCCGACTTGTCCTACTCATCGTTCTTGTCATTCCCTCGTTCTGTCTACTTTTTGGAACTACTTGGAATATGAGCAGTAGGTTCAGCCCCCTATGTTGGACCCCGAGCCCGTAGTTGCGGCATTTGATCTCCGCAACTCCGGCTCGATTTCATGCTCATCAACTGCAAGGGTGCTTTGCGCCCTTGATATTCCAGCCCAAGTAAAGCAAATTTATGTGTAAAACAGCACCCGTAATAGGACACCACATCAAGTTTAGGATTTTCAACCCATGCATCGGTCTTTTTTTTAAAAATTGATCTAGCTTTTCAAGACAACGTTTTTGATGAGAAGAACGTAGAGTACTATTTTGATACTCCTTTTGCTTACCAAGAGCACAATAATGTTTCTAAATTTTTTTTTGGGGCATGTTTTTCATTAATTATTGATGAGGATCACAGGAAATATTGGGACTTGCTTTGGAGCTTTATCAACATACTCTAGCAATTGATCTTTGAGTAGCTTCAATATAAGAATTAACATTCATAAAATTCATAACTATGATTCTACACGGTTTGCTTATTATATGGAGGCATTTATTGTTTAGAAGCTTATGTTAATGTGAGTGTTGGTTCTCATGACTGGATGGGGAAAAGTGCTCATTTATTTTGGGGTGACCTACTAGATGAGAATTCTTGAAAGCCTTTCAATCGGTAAAGATTGTGCTGTAGATTGCATTGAAATGTGTACTCGAAAAAATGGTAGAGCACACGAACAAAGATTCAGATCCCACAATAAGTTTCACGGGACATCGGAATGAGATACTATCTCATATGTCGGGACATGATTGTCTCACCAACATTCTTGTATCCTGATCGGGATGTTTTAGGACATCTTTTATTCTCATTATCGGAACAGAACGGGACGGTGATGCATTCTATTTCATGAAAAAACTGAGACAGTCCTATCCTACGAAATTTAAAACCCTACATATAGATATATAATATTTTAAAATAATTTAGACTAATATGCTCTAATTTCGTACATTCTTCCCTTCTTTTATTTTTGAATAAATTTGGCAAAACAAATAGAATTACACCCATAAGTCTTCCTCATAAAAAAAAAAAAAAAAAGGGACTCTACAGCAAAGACCTGATATTTAATTCTAGTAAATGGAGTGCTGAATATTGGTGGAAAGATCTAAAAGAAGCAGCAAGACCAATGATGAGCGTGATGAAAGCAGTGAGTAGAATATTTTTCCAGTTAAACCAGTAAGCAAGAATATTAAATGTGGATCCAAATTAATAAAGATAATTGTTTCCGAGCAAAATGACTCAATTAAATCAGTTATTCTTCTATCAAGGAATAGAACAAAATTGGATGTTAACATTGTACAACCCTTACGAGGGACACTCCAAATTCCAAATAGCAACAAGTCAATACATTAATGCTTCTTCCGACGTATATCCAGTAATCTCAAGAAGAATTATTGCTTGCACTCCAGGAGCATTTAGAAACATCAAGCGGGTGTAGATTTCTCCCCAGGAAAGTTCAAAGTTTTTAAAAGTTTGTTTGGCTATTACTATAGAATTGGACCAAAAATTCTAGAAAAATCAAACTAACTATCCTACGTGGCTCACACCTTCTAAGGGTCTGTTCAGATCGCAGACAGGGGAGGAGGAGAGAGAAGTCAGGCGTCAAACACTCCCTCACGCTGTTTAGCTTTTTGGAAGTAAGCGCGCCACAGTTTTGGCCTCTTCTCCCACTTGCATCACATGTCTCTTTCTCACCCCCTATAAAATCCCCCTCAAGAACTCCATTACCATCCCCATCCATCTCATACTAATTATCTCCCTATCTTTCCAACTCTTTCTCTAAACCAATCTCTTTCTCTCTCTACATATCAATTTATATCAATATTTAAGACACGGGTCATAGAGAATTGGTAGGGAGTGGGAATGGAAGTACCTGGGAGGGTGTTTGGCTCTGCAACGCAACCTAGTGCGGAGGAGATGGACCTCAGAAGAGGCCCTTGGACCGTGGAGGAAGACCTTAAACTCATCAACTACATCGCCATCCACGGTGAGGGCCGTTGGAACACTCTCGCCCGTGGTGCAGGTATGAGCTAAAGCTTACTGAAACCAACATCGATTATTCTCCTATCTTTAGAACTCTCCTGTTCTTTTTTTTTTTCTTTTTCTTTTTTATTTTTTGGCCTAACCTATTTCATAAACCAGAATATGAATGTAACACCACACAGATGATCTATTCGTAATAAAAATGAGATTTTATATATCATAGACTTTCATAGGCTTTTTTTTTGTGAAGACAACTCTTATGGAAGTTGATGATGTAATTTTCCATTAAAAGAAATGGTAGATTGATAAGGTGGGCCTTCTTATTTTGGATAACAGACATAGTTTAGATAAATTAACCACCCATGATATGGCCTACAAAACTAAGGGTTCCATTGACGTTAACTATAATTAAACATACAGATTGCCAAATCAATCTCTCTCTCTCTCTCTCTCTCTCATAATAAGAAAAGGGAACAAGTAAAAACTGAGGCATACTCCAATATATAAATAAAAAAAACGTGGAGAAGATTATCCACACCAAATGATGCTCATAAATTAACCTCGCCAAAGCTTCACATTAGATTTGTTTAAATTTATCATGCGAGATTGCTCCACTGAAACAAGTTTGTCATGGTCCAATGAGACAGGTCTTAAACGGACCGGGAAGAGCTGCAGGCTCCGATGGCTCAACTATCTCCGCCCGGATGTCCGGCGTGGTAACATTTCTCCTGAAGAGCAGCTGCTAATCCTCGAGCTTCACTCTCGTTGGGGAAACAGGTAAAGTCTACCATCCATGCCTGTTCTATGATCCTGTGAATTATTCTTCATAGAAAAAGGAGGTAAAGAAAGGGAAACTGGTTTGACTAAATCTATAGTAAATTATTGCTCTTGTAATATCATTCTGAAGTCCTCATTTCTCATGACTGTTCATGCATAGTCCTGATGTTCCTTTCGGTACTGCCGCGGTCCTTGATGTTATGGCTAGCTTTCCACAGCATATAACGCACTGCTACATTATCTTGGTGGAACAATATAACCACGTTCTTCAGAACAACTGCCATTAACCTGCTCTTGAAAAAATTATAATAGATGTGTTTCTTTTTGGTCCGAGGAATGGCAAAGTTGCTCCCCTCCAAGCTTGACATGTGTCCGCTTCTGATTTGGCTTGCATGTAATTAACATGGTTACAAAAGTCGCAACATGCAGTAGCTTGTAAAACCATCTTAATCAAAAGTCAAATAATGATCCTCCACATGGTCCACCACTTGTATTCGTATTTGATCATCAATGTAGTAGATTAGCCAATAAAATTTTCAATCACTATCTGATGATATGTCCATGCATTAATTCGACATGATAATTGCTCGCAGACATGGATTGCTACGATACATGCTAGTTGATAAACAGATAACAATCAATGTAGAGTGTATCATGGCTGCATGCATTCATAGCTATGGTACATGCCAATTGAGACATAGATAAGTACTGGTCGGCATGGCTTTTTCTATCAAAATTATTCTTCTTCTCATTTCTCATTGCCTTTTGGAATCCCCCAACAGGTGGTCCAAGATAGCACAGTACCTCCCGGGGAGGACTGATAATGAGATAAAGAACTATTGGAGGACTAGAGTGCAAAAGCAAGCCAAGCAGCTCAATTGCGATGTTGACAGCAAGAAGTTCAAAGACACCATGCGTTACCTCTGGATGCCTCGCCTCATGGAACGGATCCGGGCAGCCTCGGGCAGCTCCCTCCAAGGCCCCGATCCCCAGCTGCCCGCCTGCCCGCCCGCATCAAGCTCGACCGACTTGACCAGGATGCAGTTCTCGTCACCGGTCGCCACGGACTCATTTGTCGGTGATTGCTGTTTTTCAGGCTGCATTCCCGATGGTGAGCTTAATTTCGGTGACGGGATCCAGGAGGCCCGGTTGGAAATGGTCGATGGATGGTGTGATAACGAGGGGCTGCTGGACTTTGAGCACGGTGGTGGGTGGGGGCAGAATTCTTGGGGCTTGGAGGACATTTGGTTCGTGGAACAGCAAAACTAAGAATTAGAATTCAAAAGTACTGAAAGAAAATTACAGAGAAAATATTTATTTTTAAGAGTAGTGCGAGTTAAGAACAAAAGGGGAAAAATAGAAAAAAAAAAAAGATAAAAAGAGATATATGCAGAGTTTATCTTTTTTTTTTCTTTTTTTCCTTTCTGCCATTTGATTTATATAATCTCTTGATTTCATGATATGTGAGTGTAATATTTGTTTTAAGATGTAACAGAACAATGTTTTTAAAGTTTGTGACTTTTTAATTATAATAAATCTCAATTGTTGTAAGATTATTTATTAATTAATGTGAAATCAAAAAATAATAATAATAAATTAAATATAAAAAATAAAATATGATAATTTATGTGATTTGATATTTGGTTTATATCTATGGACGAAGATAAAGAGATTTCACTATATCAGGAAGATGGAGTATAAAAATAATAATGTCCATGGTGTGCGTCAGTTCAAATAACAAAAAATGAGATTATAATATATAGTCATCAAATCCGAAAACAACAAAAAAAGATCAAAATATCCAAACGGGCTAAAGTTTAAATGGATCGGATCCGTAATGCAGGGGCTATTCGCCGATATCCCCACAAGAGGTCAGTGGTGGGCTCTGAGCTTAGATTTTGTTGTAAACAAAAATTATGACCAACCAAACTTTGTAACCAAATGGCCTCTTTCACTATTTCTGCTACCACTATTTACCTGGACTCTATAATATACAAAGTAGTAGTAGATTGTAAAGTTGCTTTTCTATTGATGGCACAATCTAAAAGAGTGAAGATATAGCCAATCAAGGATCTCTTCCTATTCAAGTCATCATTATAATATTTGAATCCCGATTAGAGTCCATATAACCAACAGCACGTTCGCAAATATTTGAACCCCGATTATATGCTAAATCAACATCAGAATCCACATTAGATTTTCTTATAATAAAAAGAGTTGTGTCCATATTTTTTTAAAAAAATATTTTCAAATAAAAAATTTGCTTAATCTATCATACCATACTCTAAGTACTTATTTTAAACTATATAATGCTTTATTCAACTTGAAAATATGATTTAGAAATATATTATTTTCAAAATCTAGAGATTATTTTATATAAACTTTCTCCATAATATATCCATTTAAGAAAGTATTTTTTATATTCATTTGAAAAAATTTGAAATCTATGAGGCATGCAAAAAATTAAGAGCAATCTAATAGCCTCAAGCCTAGCAATTGGTGTAAATGTTTCATTAAGATCAATTCCTTTCTCTTGATTGTAACCTTATGTAATCAATCTAGCCTTGTTTTTAATTACATTGCTCTTCTCATCCAATTTATTTTTAAAAATAATATAAAATATTTATTTTATTCTTATATCATCTTTAGAGATAAAATAATTAAGGTACTAATATGACATGCTTGACCATTTAATCAAATAGGATTCATAAAAACTATTTTATCAAGCAATAAGTAGAGATGATACGACAAGTTCTGAATACGTGTGTGTGTGGGGGGGGGGGTGTGTGTGGATATATATGTGTGTATGTATGTTTGTATGTAGTATGTATGCATGCATAAATTATAATTTTCAAAAGTCTCTTAGGAAATATACACTATGAAGAATTACAAGAATATAAAATATTTGTTTTATTCTTATATCATTTTTAGCGATAAAACAATTAAGGTACTAGTATATGACATGCTTGGCCATTTAATCAAATAGGATTCATAAAAGCTATTTAATTAAGCAATAAGTAGAGATAATAAGACAAGATATATATATATATATATATATATATATATATATATATATATATATATATATATATATATATATATTATACTATCGTTGGGTCAACCTATGGTGTACCAGTTGTCATACCTATAGCAGCGTCGGGTAACTAAGTTGGTATGGAAGAACTGCTGCGCCATGAAAAATCCTTCTCTATACAAGTTATTGTATGAGGTTTTTGAAGAGAACTTGAATAGGCGAAAGGTGTAAACACCGCGAGGTGTGAAGCGATCTCATACTAAACGAATTTCACTTTCCAACTAAAAGAGTTGAATCTATTCCTATAGTTGTGATCAATCTCGCTACACCGTCCCCTACTTCTCCAAGTCTCGAAGATTGATAATAACACTACCAACTATAGTAGCAAGCGAGAAAGAGAGTCAAGCAAAGTATAACAATATTGGGGTGGGGCCCTCTCATCTACTTAGTTGCTTTAGCTTGCTACTCTTCTTTTCTTTTTCTAGATGGCCTCGAAGAGGACGGCTTTGCTCATGCATGAAGGCCAGGAGAGGGGAAGAAGGGAGCTCCAACCAGAGTGCCTAGCCACAACCTAACTGCTGGTTCTATCCCAGCCAAGCAAGCAAAATTCAGGGAACTCCAATGGAAAGAGGGTCAGAGAAAGAAGTGGGGTAAAGAAATTGATCGACTCATCAGGCTCATGACCTGAAGACTATATGTGTCTGTGTGTTTTGAATGTTTGTATGCAGTATGTATGTACATATAAATCGTAATAATCTATAATCTCTTAGGAAACATACTACAAAGAATTAGGTCATATACCTTGCTTCAAAATCTTAGTTTAGTAGATGGACTAGCTTCACCAATTCAAGCTCACTAAAATTTAAATCAATTTCATTTTCAGTGTCTTAGAAGCCTAATAAGAAACCCTGAGGAACCCATTTAGGCTAGATTGAGATACTATTAGGGATATGGCTCCATAACCAAATCCGTGGGAGTCTGACTCTCACTCGAAATCTGGGGAAGAAGAAGACTCCTCCAAGGAGTCTACAATAGCAATGGCACATGCTCAATCCAAGGGGACATTGGGTTGTTGGGGGTTTGGTAGGCCCAAGCCCTCTTTAGGCTGGTGAAATGAATCTGGCCTTTCAATGTATTTGACCTAATTTCTGCAGTCAAATCCTAAAAGACATGGTCATAGAATGCCCTTAAATTTCATGCTATCCTATAGATCAAAACATTACTTCACTTCTTTTCCAATAACTATCCTTCCAAATATAGCTGTAAATAATGACACAGATACAAAATATGATACTGCAATCTCATAACATTTGGTCCATGAACTGGTATCCCACTTTGTGATAATACATGATATGGTTCCTAAAACTTCGTACCATGTTCATGCACTTACTCCTCTTGTTTCTTGTGCTTTCTCCTATGTAACTTACCTTCTGTAATTATTTTATTATCAATAAGATTGCTGGTGACTAATGAGTTAAGTGCCTGTTTGTCTCCAATGTCATCAAAAAAAAAAAAAAAAGTTCGTGCACTTACCCACAAACCCTATAAACTTTCATTTATTTCTTCCAATTTGCATCCTTCAAAATACATGATAGATAACTAGCTATTAATTTTTCTTCATGAACCTATTGACCAGTCTAAATCCTGCAGGATATAGTGACCAGTCTAAATACCTTCTATGTTCACTTACTACATTGATAAATCCTGATATTATAAATCAGGTCCAAATGGATGAGCCTCCGTGTCTCCTCCTCAACAACTAGTATTCTTACTCCCGTAGTACCCATGGAGGTTTGAAGCTTACTTGGCCATGGTGAATTCAAGAAGGTGGTTTCCATGGAGAGGGGGCTCTGCCATGGACACCCAAGGAATCCATGATGCCATCTATGTAACAACATGGTTTAATTGGTTTAAATTAGAGCATGTTGGCGTGGCAAAGTAAAATAAATTCATCATTGTAGTTCGGAATCACTAGGTTCATTTAATAATGCATCAAAGAACCTTTCTCAAGCTATAAATCTAGATTTTTGACTATGATGACTTCTACACCTTTATATAGTTAAGTGTCTAGTTATTTTGGAGCATTTATATGGCATGGCATCAAGCCATTAAGGCATTCTATGAACACACCAACTCACTTAGGATGTGAAGCCTTATGGTAATAATAAGTATTTGATCAAATTTTGTTAAATCAATCACTATGAATTAAATGATTTTCTTTCATTGGTGTAGAATTAGACAGTCAGTGGGGAGGAAGAGAGAGGTCTCAACCTACACTTGCTCGGAAATGGAAAAAAGAGGTTGAGATTGAAAAAATATTTCTTGACAGGACCGAAGACCTCGTGCATGCAACAATATTAGAAAGCTATCAAAGAGGAAATAAAGGACGAAAAAACGTTCTCATGTAGATTTGATAACATTGATAGTCATGATAAAACGGTTGAAGATAAGGATAATTTGTTCACTTGGGTTTCACCAGCAAAATGAAGTGAAGAAGCAAAACAACGTAATGGAGATGATTACTCAAAACAACATCAACAATGATGGAAGGTTCTTATACAAGGCAATGAGCCTGCTCCAGTCTTTCAGCGTCTAGAGACATCAAATTTGTATATTTGCTTCCTAATAAGAAATTCTTGAGTGACTGCATCTACATTGCAGCAATTCCAACCTTTCCATGAAAAAGAAATTAATTTAGGTGTGTATTTTTGTTTCATTTACAAATAAAAAGGTTCACCAACTGGACAAAAACAATAGATTTCTCTCTATATATTTAGCATCATTCCTAAACTCATTGGTTGGTAGACCAGGTTACTCTTGCTTACATCGAGTATATTAATAAGAATTATAACCAACAAGGATGTTCACACTCTATTCTATTCATTCAGCTGATTCCAAAAGGAATAAGTACCGCTCTTGATGCAAGAATAAGATGAAAGAAAGTATATCTTGTTCTTTCTTTACAACACTTAAAAATTGCTTGGGAGAGATTTTGGACATGAAAAGTTCCGAAAAATCTTAGACAAAATAAGGACACAAAAAAATCACTCGATAGTTTCCCTTCTACTTCCAACTATTCTCTCTAATATTTAAATTGAGAAACTCTTTGTGTGTCGCGGGCTGTGCAGCTCGGCTGCTCCGTCTGCAGTGATTGGCTCGGATGCAGAGTTGGATGAAAAATATATTTTTTTTCTCGTACTATTCTTCGATTCTGCATCCGAGCCAATCACTGCAGACGGTGCATGCCAAGTTGCACTGCCTGCAGTGCACAAAGAGTTTTTTATTTAAATTGTAGATGATCTTGATCAAATTCGTCCATCAAAATTTAATATCTACAAAATGGCAACTAAAACCTCCGGATACTCCAAGAGGGAAAGATCGAGATTTTTAATCGAGGTCTTGTATTACAATAAAGGTTCGGTAACCCAACATTGGTACCTTGTTATCTTAGCTGGAAGTTCACCTTTAATTGTTACTTTAGAAGGGAGATATCTAGATTCTTTTTAAATAACTTTGTTTGTCTTCCTTTCAACGTACTTGGAGAATGTAATTTATATTTCATTCACCGTTCAACTAAGATCGCGTGGCTATGAGTGCAGAACTTTGTGACGGGAGCTGCAAACATCATGCAAAACTAATTCTAGTCTAACCCCAACGAGCTGATCCAAAGACCAAGTGATAGCCGAGTTGGATATTTCCAAGTCCAGTTGAATTCTTGGTGGTCTGCATCCTCTCGTGCTACAGTGGATCAAAAATCTAGAGATGATTTTTGCTCAGACACCATGGGGTGGAGACAAGCACATGCAAAAAACGTGAGGAAAACGTAGTGGTAAGTATTATTTGAAAAGAATTCGGCATGAGACAACGTATATAGGGTCGCTTTTTAGTGACAACTCTGGCTACGGTTCTACTTTGTAGGCAGGGGGACCCATGCGTTCTGCCAACGGAAAAGGCTCAATGCAGCATGGAATACTATTGTAATTAGATATATGTGGGCCCATACGACGCACATAGAATATAGAATGGCCGGTTGTGCATTTCTTTTCTACTTAATTCCAGTGAGAGCGAGAGAGAGAAATTTATATGAGGTATTAACCTTCGATTGTGACATAAGGTTGGTAAACACAGCGATGATTAAAATATATAATCTATATCGTTACGCGCCATTTCTTAAAGAATAAGATACTCATTTTCCTCTTTTAAGATGCAAGGTTCAATTTCTTATAATAATATTTGTTGCCATCGAGGACCATTCTGGCTGAAGCTGACGTGTTGGATCTATCGACAAAAGGCTATGGATGATGACTTGGGATCTCTTGGAAGCTGGTTGGAGATCTCGAAGCAGTTGAAGGGCCAGATCTACATGTGAGATCTATATGCGCATCCTAAAACATTAAAAGAAGAGAGAGTTTATTTGCTGGAAATATTTTGATAGGGAACCTTTAATGCCTAAGTCAGCCTACCTTAGTGAAATAAAGGATATGCTAAAAAGGAATTAGTAGAAGAATTGTAAAAGAAAAAAATGCAATAAAAGTGAGTGGGAAGTCAAGACCGATGTAGGAAAGAAAGGAAGGGAGCTTCATAAGTTCAGAAGATGTTTAGTTCCTGTGAGACATTACTCAGTTTGGAGCTGTGAGAAGTTTGCTCATATGATGCTTGATTTTGATGCTCTTTTTATTCTTTTGAAGTTGGATAACATTTTAAATGCTGTGATGTTATACTACCTTGAAAGGGTATGATCCACTAAACAACCAAGGCCTAATCTTATCATTTGGACTTTGTAACATATTGGTCAATCCCTTTTTTTTTTTTTTTTTAGAAAGAATTTTGATCAGATCTATCTTTTAATTAGGGAAGAAATAACAAAAATATATGAAGGTAAAGTTGATATTAATGCTGAGATATATCTTTAGTGAAATTGTAGCTTTTTATGACTATTTTCACTTACTATATTTATTTCAAAAAAGATGTGTTTTTTCAACTAAAAGAGAAATTCGGTTTAGATTATGTGAGGACAGGCCTTAATAATATAAATAGAGATTACATAACTTAGTTTGTTATTCATTAATGAAAGAAAATAGGATCTAAACTCTATTTTTTTTTCAGATCTTCTATATTTTTCTAAATTTTTTTAGTAGATTAATTTATGTTGAATGAATTGAGAGAATTACTTCTTTCTCCCTCCATCGGATCATGCAATTCTCATTGATGTTGCCCACCAGGATCAACCTAAGAGACTATTTTATCCGGAGATTGATTGAAATGTTGCATCAAGTCCAAACTGTAACTGGGCTTGGATCATACTTAAATCTGGCTTGACCAAATCAACTTAGTGGGTCTATGGTGCTCGTATTCATCAATCATGAACCATCAAGTCGGACTGCATCAATTTGAAAAGATCAGCCCTTGAATTGTGGGGGATCAATGCAAAGATAGGAAAGTGTGATTCTTAGACAAGTCCAATATTGAAATCTTTTGGCAAGTGGCAAGAAGCTGATAGTGGACGCGCCTGTAGGCCACCAAAAAAAACCTCATGTCTTGTGGATACAACGTGCGGTTGGTGACAAGAAAAAAATCTCAAACACGTCAGCACCCGGACAAACCTAATCCACCCGTCTCTCATGTCTCCCGCTCTCCTTCGAGATATTCATGTAGTCTGTAATTACTTGAGAAACTAATTCCCATGTGATTGAGATGTCATGGTATGCACGAGGAATCAGGACGAGAGTTGTATTTTTAGGAAGGATTCCCTTTCCTTTGTGCAATTCCACTGCTGGATCATTGCTTTGCAGTGTACAGATGAATGAATGAAAAAATTTAGGATGCTTTAAGATGTGCGTAAGATGGGCATTCATAAAATGGTTCAAACTGTTAAATTGAATCAGATCAAATCATTTTTATCAGTATGATCTTGTTTAAAAATTAAAATTATTTGATTTAATTTATAATTTTTATATAAAATAATTTAATGATCTGATATGATTTTATAAATATATTAAATCAAAATAAATCGCAAACCATAATACAAGGAAGAATTGAAGATTCTTTTGAGACATGAGAATAGTAGTCATACCTTATTATTATTGTATTGTATTATATTTATAGATACATGATTATATAAAAAATTTTATTTAACTAAAATATTTTTTTTTCAAAATTTTTTTCCTCTCGTGTTGTAATATTTCAAATTGTTAATCAAACTAGACCAATCTATGATTCAACAATATGATTTAGTTTGATTTGAATGGCAAAATGATCTGATTTGATTTATAAAATTGATATTTATTGATTTGATTTAAAAATATCTTCTAATCAGATCGCACATCTCTATATAAAATGTGATCCAATACGGCATTATAGAAAAAGAACAATTAGTCTTTCACATAAAAGATAATATCCGCCCTGAGAAATTACACATAGCCTGAGATTATGGTGTTAAGAAATTTGACACGTTTGGGCAGGCATCATGCGAGATGGATTCCATGGGTGATGCCTCTACGCGATCGTTGCTTCCACGTTTGGATACTTTTTTTGACCGCCAGGTCAGAAACCACGTTCCAATTATGTTCAGAGAGAACAAAGCGCCATATGATCTTCTTATAACTTCTTCACATAAGTCATTCCAGAAGAAGCAAAAAAAAAAAAACTGGAGGAAGGAAAATTCTACCAGCCCAAACAGCTTTATCCTTATATTACAGTTTATTTGTAATATTTGTCAAATCTTGGGTTGGGTAGCTTATTTTATTTTTTATTTTTAGTTTTTCTTTCTTTTAAAGGAATTAAATGAGCTAGAACCTTGTTTTCTACAAACCAGATATTTGAATTGTATAATTAGAACTGATTGCCAGTTGCTTAAAAACAAAGACTGCTTCACAAAAAAAAAGCAATCGCGCCTCTCTGCGTATAAACAGAAGCGATGTAAGATTACCTTTCACACCTAAGGACAATCATATATAATTTTGGATTCCTATAAAGCAAAAATTGTAGAAATATTTTTTGTTTTCATGGAAAATCAAATTTTTATTTGGTTATTGCAATAAAAAAATGGATAATTTTGGAAAAATTATCTATAGATTTTTTATAAAAAGGCTATGAAAAATCTTAGTTCTTTTTTAATTTCCATATTTAAGATTTCCTAGCAACCAAAATGCACTAAAATATTTGTAACTTGCTTTTCTAGGTACCAAAAAACAACTTATCAATTTTCTTTTAGAATAACTACAAAGACAACCAATAAAATATTTTTCTTGATCCCTGATTTCTTTGCTTACAACCTTAAAAAAATTTCTATGAGGATCCTGAGAATGCATGAAACTTGAGACAACCTGAATTTGATAGTGACATTGCAAATATCTAGGAAACATGAATGATCGATTGTGGTTGCTGTCGCCTGAAGTGAATCAATTAACAATTTGACCAATCAATTAACAGTTAAGCTGGACATGGTAGTGAAACAAAACAAACTTTTCTTGTACTCTTTCTTGAAAATATTATTAAGAGCACAAGATAATGAAATATACACATAATAACGACTACCTTAATATAAGCACATGGCATCCCTGTAATTTCCTTTAGGACGACGCCCATATTCACCTCTAAAATTAGAATGTAACCAATAATTAAACCGAAGGCCACCCGCTGTCTCCGCGCTTTCCTTCCGTCCACCAGCCCTTTATATTTAACCCATCATCCCCATTTCCTTCTCCTTCCCAAATTTCAGACCAACACCCGCTTGTTTCGCAGACAAATCCTCCGTCTTCTCTTTATTACTCCATTCGCTCCTTCTCACTTTCTTATTGCGTCCATTTCTTTCATTTAACCCCTTAGCTTCTTAATTATTTTATTAATTTAGTCTCCAGTTCGGGTCATGAGTGCAACGGTTAGCATGGGACTCTCCGCCACCGTGAGGCCCTGCTGCCGTCTCCTCCACCTCCTCCCGAAATGCCCCCATCCTCCCTCTTTCTCCCCCTCTCTCTTCCCGAAATGCCCCAACGACCGCCTCGCCGTCCTCCGCGCACTCGCCGCCGGACACCACCGCCGACCCTCCTCCGTCCGCGCCACCGTCGCCCCCGCCTCAGCCCCCGATGTCCGCCGCCTCTCCACCTCCGTCGAATCCGTTCCCGGCGCTGCCGGCGACAAGGCCTTCGAGCGGATCTACGTCCAGGGCGGCCTTGCTGCCGTCAAGCCCCTCGTGATCGAGAGGGTTGAGGAGGAGAGGAAGGAAGAGAAGGAAATCAAGGACGCGGCGCCACCGCCGGCGGAGGTGGCGGAGGAGAGGGCACAGGGGAGGGAGGAGTCGGAGGCGGAGAAGGAGGCGTGGAGGCTGTTGAAGAGGGCGGTGGTGAATTATTGTGGGACCCCAGTGGGGACGGTGGCGGCCGAGGATCCGGGGGCGCAGCCGTTAAATTACGACCAGGTCTTCATCCGGGACTTCGTGCCGTCGGCCCTCGCCTTTCTTCTCAAGGGTGAGACGGACATCGTCAAGAATTTCCTCCTGCACACATTGCAATTGCAGGTATAATTGATAACAGTTTCATTTTTTTCTCACTTTCTGTAATCATTCTTTGGTGATAAATCTTTAAATGGATTGCAGGCATGAGCGATAAAATAATTTATCTTTTTGTGCAATCTCTTAGTGGTTCTTTGGTTATCTTTTAATGAATTTCACGCATAGATGTGGGAAAAAAAAAATCTCATCTTTCTTTTCTCTCTTTCTGTTAATGGTTTTTTTGGTAATCTTTTAACGGATTGCAGGTATAAATAAATACTAAATTCTCATCACCCCTGTGATAATTTTTTAATTGGGGACTTATTACAATTTGATTCAATTTTAATGAATTATAATTGTGTTTGATTCCAGTTCGATTTTATAATCTTATATTTTCCTGCGTTCTGTTTAATTTTCTTCTTCTAATTTGAGGATGGAAAATGATTGCCCTTTTTTGAGTTTCTCCTTGAGTAATATCATTAGGAGTTTTGCTGTCGCTTGCCACCATTATGCTCCAAAGAAAGGTGATTAGGATTTTTCATGGCCGTTAACTTACTTAATTTTGTCAAAATTGCTATTTTGGATGAATCCAGCTCCTGTTAACGGTGCGAAGAAGATTTAAGTCGATGCATCATATCTGTTTTGCAAACAATTTTTTCCACAATTCAACAGTGATTGTTGGATAAGAACTTTCAATTTCATTATATACCAATTTATGGATTGTTCTTTGTGTTCAGTAGCTTCCTTGATTTCTTTTATCTTTTTTCCTCACGACACATTGGTAAATTTTGCTTGGGTGCTAGCTAAAAATATATCAGAGCTGTTACAAGAAACAATTAGAAGAGGAGAGCATTTCAACCAGTGGGCTTTCTAATTTCAGTCACTGTTTTCTTCAAAAATTTGCAGTAACTGTTAATTAACTACATAATTGCTTTTTAAAGATGTCAAACGTGCTTGTGTTTTATTTGCTACCTAGAGCTGGGAAAAGACTGTGGATTGCTATAGCCCCGGACAAGGGTTAATGCCGGCTAGCTTTAAAGTTAGAACTCTGCCTTTGGATGGAAGCAATGAAGCATACGAGGAGGTTCTGGACCCTGATTTTGGTGAGTCGGCCATTGGGCGTGTAGCCCCAGTGGATTCTGGTAAGTCTGAATATTTCTATGATTTTTACACTGCCAAGGTTTATCTAGTTTTGAAGATAAACATGATTTATGGACCTGATTAATGTTGGAAGAACTTTAACTATACCTCCTGTTTGGACAGGATTATGGTGGATCATCTTATTGAGAGCTTATGGGAAGATTACTGGGGACTATGCATTACAGGAGAGAGTGGACGTGCAAACAGGCATTAGACTGATATTAAATTTATGTTTATCTGATGGGTTTGACATGTTCCCTTCTCTGCTAGTAACTGATGGCTCTTGCATGATAGATCGACGGATGGGCATCCATGGCCATCCTCTTGAGATCCAAGTAAGTTAGGATATTAATTGAATCTCCTCTTGTGATGGTTATAAGTTTTAAGTGCTCAATCTCCATATTGACTTAGACTTTCACAAAGAAGGGAAAAAAGGAAAAAGGAAGAAGGAAAATTGTAGGATAGCATGAAATTGAAGCCCCATAATGGTGCTTCAGAGTAATTTCTCGCATAAATGGTTGTTTGTTTGATCAGTGTGGCATCTGCACTCCTAGCATCGTGGATACATATGTGTCTAATCTTTAAATCAGATGCCCAACAGATTGCATACAAAATGTAGTTTTGTGTACTCCTAGCATCCGTTGGAAACAGGTGAAAGGTCATGAAGTTACTGCCTTGTAAAGTAACTATCATTGATTTATAAATTTTAGGTATTCTAGATAGGAAAGAAGATCAAAAAAGTTCAGAAGTTCCTTTTGCATAATTCAACCCACCAGGAGACAATGTGAATGATAGCATGTCTTATAACCTGATATGCCAAAAAGCATCTGCTGGTTGTGGTGTTTTCTAGGATGAATTTTTTGAGTTAAGTTTTGCTATGCTGACATCTTCAGATCTTCCACTGAAGAAAAAGTAAATCTAGTGCACATCATATGTCTTGCTCAAATTACTTAAAGATAGGATAGATAAGTTCAAAATGGTATTGTATGAGTTTGCATTGGCTGTCTTGTGAGTCTACCTATGTTATGATGCATGATTTGGAGCTTTGATCTGTCACTAATATGTGCACTGTCTACAATTTCCTTTGTCATAATAATCTTCATGGTGGATCCTGCAAACACAGGGTTGAAACCATTGCTTTAAAAAAAAAATGCCTGAAGTTGAGTTATTTTGAGTAGCATATGCCTTGATTGATCATGCGTATGAATCAATATAGCCATGAGAGACGAGTGGCAAGAGACACAGAAATTCACTCTTCATAGTTTCTTTGGGATCAGGTAAAACCAAATATAGCGTCCAACATAAGTATTCTGTAAGTGATAGTGATCATTATGCATATTAGTGCTCAAAGTTATGGTTGTTGAATTCTATATCTGAAGCAATGCTAGCTGTCAATATTAAACATAGTGATTGTTTAGTGGTTCACTGCCTTTATATCTTAACAGCATTTCCGGACACTGGATGAAACAAATTAAATGCTTGGTCTGCATTACTGTTATTAGTCTATGGTTAGTGGGCATTCTGTATGAATATCTGAATCAAAAGTAAGATTTATTACATGCTTGACCAAGTCCAATCCACAGGCTTTATTCTACTCTGCTCTACGATGCTCCCGTGAAATGATCACTGTCAATGATGGATCAAAGAACCTTCTGCGTGCCATCAATAATAGGCTCAGTGCATTGTCCTTCCATATCAGAGAGTACTATTGGGTGGATATGAAGAAGATCAATGAGATATACCGTTACAAGACTGAAGAATATTCCCAAGATGCTATTAACAAGTTCAACATCTATCCAGAACAAATCCCTTCTTGGCTAGTAAATTGGATTCCTGAGAAAGGTGGCTACCTTATTGGGAATGTGCAACCAGCTCACATGGACTTTAGGTTCTTCTCGCTTGGTAACCTTTGGGCCATAGTTTCATCTTTATCTACTCCTCGACAAGCTGAGGACATTCTCAATCTTATTGAAGATAAATGGGATGATCTTATGGGGAACATGCCCCTCAAGATATGTTATCCTGCTTTAGAATTTGATGAGTGGCACATAATTACCGGCAGTGATCCAAAGAATACGTAAGTTTTCTCAGAGTCTGTGGCCTTTTTATCCCATTTATCTGTCGATGTCATGGTCTTCATCCGGTCTGAGATCTTGTTATGGATTCTGACATGCGTTGGTTTTGTTTGCTGGTCACTTGAGCAGCTTTTATTTCTTTTTCCCTTGCTTGGCATAAAGCAACATATACCTGTAAATCGGCCATGATGATATGACTATATTGACCAAGACTTTTATTGGTAATACTCACCAAATATTAAATCGATATGTAAACTTCAGCAGTCTCTACTTTAAGACATCCAAATATCTCAATTATTTGTAAATAAAGGTATTTAGAATTCTTCAACCTTTCATCTTGATAAGATAAATCGAGATCTCAGATTAGAGGAAGTTCGTCTTCTTAAATATGTAATTATTGAGTAGCTACTCTCAATACTTGGGTTTCATGCTATTATTGAGGGTGTTAAGTACATTCTCTCCTTGTTATGTCAAGAGTCATCTTCTATCGAAGGCTACTTTGTGCTAATAGTATTTCGATTCTTCATTGATGATCAAGAATACTTCTGCATTAACTTAAACCTTTAGTTCTATAGTTGTCAAAGTTGATGGCGGATCTGTTGAACAATTGGTTATATCATGATAAGCACGTTAGGAAATCTTTCTTGATGAACCACTTACGTGCATCGATCTCAAGCTTTGTCATTGGAGTAGTATCATGCATGTTCTGACTATGAGCTTAGCATTTAAAGCATCTTATGCTTTATGTACTGGCACTTGTGATAACATGCCTGCTAATGGACACTCTCACTATCCACAAAGATTTGCTAGAAAAGCCTTTGTCTCCAGGTTGATTGTTGGGGTCAACTCTATCATGACGAATTTAAATGCTTTAGGCTTTTCAAATACATGTTTAATTCTTATAAAGTTACCAACCTTTATTCACCTTTAACTACTGGACTGCAAACTAAAATCCAACAACAATGTTCAGGTGAACATATGACATAAAAGTATATTATCAAAGGGTTTTGTTTTAGCTAGTATCAACTATGTTGACAAGCCTCCCTGTGTGATTTGATATCTACTGTAACAGTAGACTCAACAGTCTGGTAAATTGTAACCCTCAACATTGGGTTGTGTTATTTTCATTTTATGGGCAAAGGAAACGTTCATCTATATTTAGAGGATGCTGTTTGCAGATGTTGCATTTTCAATTTTTAGTTTTTGGAGCACCAGGGTTGAGAAGTTTCATCTAATAAAAAGCATTGTTTTGCAGCCCCTGGTCATATCATAATGGGGGATCTTGGCCCACTCTACTATGGCAGGTACCTAGTGTTTCATTGCTGCTTCGTCTCTTGTTCTTGTCTTCTCCAAAGTTCAAACTTGCTATGCTAACTCCCTCAATGCTTGATACAGTTCACATTAGCTTGCATTAAAATAGGCAGGCCTGAATTGGCACGCAAGGCTATTGCACTTGCTGAGAAGAGGCTTTCTATTGACAAGTGGCCAGAATACTATGATACGCGAACTGGAAGGTTTATTGGGAAGCAAGCAAGGCTTTATCAGACATGGACAATCTCTGGATACCTAACCTCGAAATTGTTCCTGGAAAATCCTGGGATGGCATCCATTTTGACGTGTGAGGAAGATCTTGAGCTTCTTGAGGGCTGTGCCTGCAGTCTATCCAAGAGTGCCAAGGGTACACGAACAAAGTGTTCACGCACTGCTGCTAAATCTCAGCTCCTTGTATAACCATGCAAGGACTACAGATTATTATTTTTTTTCCTAATGTACTTACACTTTATAGTAGCAGAAAATAAGCACAAAGGGATCCATTTGTATTAGGAAAAAATGGAGCTCTTTGCAGTACAGTGCAGATTTTTTAGTCCACCTTGCTCTCACAATGCATGCTCATTATTTTTATGGAGCTAGCATTGATGAAGCATCGTGTTCAATATTTGAGAGGACATGATCATAGGTCTCAGGTTCTGCAACAGGCAAATTGTGTGTAATTTCCCGTGATAGTGACTGATTCACACTACTGCTAACATATTGTATTGGATTACAAGTCTGTATGAATATAAAAAAATATATTGGTTCTTAAAATTGTGGCTTATTGAGTTTTTTGTTTAAAGATTCTCTTAAGGTGTTATCAGAGTAGCATCGCAATCATTGGACATAAATATAAGGATATATGTTTGGTAACTAAGAGAATGTCTGTCTATTGCGGCGGCCCTCACAGCTCCTGAATAACATTCTGAGTCAGTATGACAGGCTGCTGAATTGTCTAAAGCTCCAGATGATTGTAAAGGTTGCACTTTCAATTCTACGTATAACATTAAACTATTACCTTAATGCTTCTTAACAGGTGCCGGACTTGGATAGAATCTATTTTCTTATATTTTTAATATGTTCGTAACGTTCAGTGGTAGAAGTAGGATTGATCTCCATTTCTTCGATGAGATCATGCGCAATTCACCGTAATCTTTCATGCAGTTTACAATGAAAATTTCATAGAACTATGTGCAGCGGGGGAGGACATTTATCTTGATCCCAGAATACATTGTCATTGTGGTCATGCTAATGCTTTTGTCTTGGTAAGCAATCTTTTATCCACCCTACAATATAAGAAACTACGTGAAGCAAAGGTGAAGGTCAAAGTCATTCATTTATTTTGGTCCCAACATATTTTCTCATCATCCTCACTATCATCATCATCATCATCATCATATCATCTAGCTAGCAATGGAGCCTGAATGCGAGCCTATAGATAGAACATGATGTTTAATACTTAAGAGGATACAAAAGATTATGGTTCCACAACGAAACAAAGTTCATGTATATTTTGGCAATAGCTACCATGCGATTGGTGCCATTTGTACTAGAGTACAAGTTGGCACAAATTAAAAACATTTGTATGGCAGTGCAATTGTGCATTCAAATGAAAGAAAAAACACATTAAAAAGGACGAGTGAGTGTCCAGCCCTATAGAACCAGTCCATGGCCATACAAGAGACCTACATAGAGAGCTAAAGATGATGTAAATGAACGATTTATTGTCTGGAGAATTACTTTAGCTATGTAAATGAGCTGTTTAAACTTGTGTTATTTAGTGGATTTCAAAGGTGATTATCTTTTCAAGCAAAATAGTCTCATAACTCAAAATTTGTTGATTTGTGTCAAACTATTTTATGTAATAGCTGAATTAAGAATAATTTTAATAAAGTATTTTTTATTGTATATCTCAAAATTGTGAAATTCAATAAATTATTCCCCAAAAAGATGGGTAACTCAATTAATACAGTAATTGCAAACCAAAGATCCAAGGATTTTGAGTGGAGACTGTCAAATTGAGGTAATAGACAAATTACTTCTTTTTGAAATTATATATAATTATATTTTTTTTAAAAAATAACTTCTCAAATACCTAAATAAATATAACTGCCCTCCCACTTCAATGTGAATAAAATGGTATTTTTATAAGCTAATATAAGAGAATTTCAATGTTCTTAATTTGTGTTAAGAGAAAAGCAAAATGCCAGAGGATGGTAGTTATATTAGTGCTCCAGGCTTCTTATTCACAAGAATCATATTTCCAAATTCTATAATTTTTTGTTCAATAAATATTTGAGAAAAGAGGAAGAAAATAGAAGGAAGGAAGAAAAAAAAAGGTAAGAAGAGAAAGAAAAGAAAAAAAAAAAGAAAAAAAGAGAGAGATTCTCTCTCTTCCCTCTTCTTCTCACCTCCCTCACTTTTCCCAGTTTCTCTCTCCACTTTCTCTCTATTTTCTTCCTACAATATTTTCTTTCTCCAGAATTATGCCTTTCTCTGTTAAGTTTTGTCTAAGATTAGCCTAGCGAAAGACTTTCTTTCAATGATTTTAATCAAGCTTAGTGAAAAATCTTGAACTGCAGTCATCGGACTGTGTACTGGTATCCACCTTGGCCAAACTCAGATACAATTAGATTTAATCATCCATAATTTTTGTTAAATTATTTATACACTAATTTAATCATGATTAAATTAAATTATCTTGACAGATCGATTGGAATGTCGGATAATATTGCCTGATCGATCATGTTCCATCTTATCAATTTTTCTTTCCTTTGATATTCTTTCTCTATGTGATTTATGAATCCAATGAACCTAATCTATTGCTTTGAATCTAAGTCAATTCTAGTAGGAAGTTTTGAACTGCTCTATCATTTGGACAATATGCCCACATCATCTAAGTCTTTATCAAGCATCGCAAGATCTAATTCTTATTGATCTCTATCAAATAATTATATTTTAATTATTTTTAATTAGATGAAACTACTTGATCAAATTGATTTCTGAATGCCAATCAGCGTACCAACCTCCACTTTGACTTTTATCAGGCACTAATAGCTTTGATCATCATTGATCTCTATTGAACTATCTATTTTCTATTCTAATAATGATCATATAAAATTATCTTGATTAGACTAATTAGGACGTTGGATGATACCACTTTTATCAGTCCTACGAGGATGTTGAAACTTAAGATTTTTATTAGTTATCTTAAGACTGATAGAAGAATATATTTTGAATAATATTCTGAAGGATACTCTTAGAATTGATTGAATTTGTCCATTCAGTATTATGCAAAGATAAGTAATGAACCATCTTCTTGAGATATTTTATAATTTATTTTAAAAATAAATATTTATTCTTTGATTTATGTATGAGTTATGAAATTATATTTTGAATGAAAAGTGATTTGAAAATTTAAGATTTTTAAAATATTATAATTTATTAATTTATTATGGAATATGAATATGTTGAATAAAATTATGACATCTATATGTTTTGTTACAAAAGTATTTTGATATGGATCGAATTTGTGCTCTCAGCCTAACTATGTTCTGGATCCTACCAATGGGATTATACATTAATACTCTAGACCTTACCAATGGAGGTTATGTATTGATATTTTGGATCTTGCCAATGGGGCTTATACATTAATTCTCTGAATCCTGCCAATGAAAATTATACGTTGGCACTCTAATTAAGCTTACTATTTCTATTCTGACCCTACCATGCATAAGATATAAGTATGGTCATAGTTAAGGCTATTAAATTATATTTGATTTGTTTCGAATCGATTTATAATTTTATATATATATATATATATATATATATATATATATATATATATATATATATATATATATATATATATATATATATATATATATATGACTATTTAAAAGGATTTGATTTATATTGAATTAGTATGAAAATGTTCTTATGCTTATTCATGGCATTTCTTTTCAAACATCATATCTTGATAGTATTTGAAATATCTAGTTAAGATATTTATTATTTACTAGACTATAAAGCTCATTATCTTTCTTTTCAGATTCAGATTCTTAATTGTGAACTGGATAATGATCTGAAAATAAGTTTAAATGCGAGAGTCGACAGTATAACCAAATTTAGACACATTTATTATTATATTTTATAAGATTATTATTTGAGATTTAATTGATACAAGATCTTTTGAATATCATTAGAATCTTATGAAAAATTAAAGTTGATTTTAATTAGTAAAATTTTGAATTTAATTTATTGTTAATTTAACTGTAACATAATGATATCGTGTTTCGAATATCTTGCATTCCTACAGAGAGAGTCTTTCATAAGTATATAATAATTGTCATGATCCCTGAACTGGCAATCTCGGATCGAAGGTATGACAGACAGTTTAATTGGTATTAAATTCCATAAGCAAATAGATAACCTTCCAAACCACATTAGCCTTCTTAAGCCATACAACTGAACTTATAGCCAAACAAAAGCCTTCCTGGCACCAACCAACCGGAATCTCATGAAAATATGGTGAACCAACAAGCAAAAGCATCGCAATTCTTCCTATCATTGAGTTTGAGCAGACAATACAAAATGCAGAAGATAAGTCAAATGCAATATTGTTCTCATCATAAACTTGGGAGAGGAGAATCCAAATCTGATTAGCATGACTGCAACTTGAGACCACTTGGATGTCTTCTGGGCAGACGTTACAAAATGCATTACTTACTGCTGCCGAGAAACAAACATTGAAGGGTTCACAATGCATCCGACCACAGCAAATTTTCCACTAGAGATGTTTCACTCTTGGGCAGTTTTTGACTTCAAATCTGGGATTATCTGAATTATTTTGATGCACAACTGGTAGGCCTCGATAATAATTACCTGTAGTTGATTATTATCTTAATCAGGCCAGTTCCCTTTTGGCACAGCCATGTGAAGAATGTGACTGTCAATCTCTAGAAAAAGACATGAAATCCAGGCATTCCACACCTTATTCTCTGCAAGATCATTGAGTCATGCCAACAAAGAAAATAAAAAGAAAAAAGAAAAAAGAGGAAACATAAATATGGCAAAAGCATAAAGAATCCACGGATTTGAAAGTTATGGGTTCCTGGATTGTCAGCAGCAGCAATCACCAAAGAGCTGTCGCTAAATAATTACAGGTCTACATCAGCCACCATATTTTCCTTTCAGAAAGTAGGGCCAACTGAATGGTCATTTAGTTTTTCCATGCCCAACAATATAAAACCCCCAAATTTTTCTGAATATTAGATGCCATGTCATCCCATTGAACAATCAGTGCACTCATAGCAAGTCAGAAACACCACAGGTAAAACTATGACCATAACTAGAACTGGTCGCCTAAAGCTACCATTGATTTAGGAAATCAGCTGAAAAATGGTGAGTACATTAAGGGGTTGCTTGGTGGTAACTAAGTTTTATTTAATCCACCGTAAAATCTGGCTCAAAAACAAAGTATACATATCTTAGACCTAACAGTTTTTCCAGTACAGGCTTCAAGCAACGGGCATTTTCATATAACTCATTCAGGTCAGGGTAAAACCAATTTAGTGCCAAAAAGCCCCTTAAAACATCAATCATGGCACCATTTGCCAATATGGATACAACACTTTTACTATAATTAAAAATTTTTGCAGATCTCATACTAAGCCAGACAAGATTATCATTCAAAAACCATTGATCACAAGCTCAAGATGAGCTAACCATTTTCAGTTATATTTGACCCTTTGCCTTTGCATTGCCCTTTTTCGTTTCTTTTTATCCTGTTACATTCCATTTGTCAGAGGGGACAAAAAAGAGAGAAAGGGGCAGTTACGCATGAGTGTCATGGCTCTTATGAATATCGCATATACAAAATAATTAACACTTTTGCTCATTTGAGTGGCAACGAACATATTGTGAAGCATTTGGAAGGTTGTCAAGAATGAAGAGGCCCAGCTTTCCCATTCTAAATAAAGTTATTAACTTCTTGGAGACCATTGTTCGAGCTTCATCAGATGCCTTGTGTGGTATTCTGAATGATTTTCTGAGAGCTGCAAGTTGTGTGTCGATTAGACTTTCAAGTTCGTTCTCTTCCTCCAAGTTGCCCTGAAATTCTTTAAATGTAACATACAATGTCCGCTGTACTTCCTTGACAACATCCTGTGGAGAACAAATGGCAATGATTTAACATACAAGGATAAAAGGATGGTTTTGTAGGATATCGAGATTTTTAACATGCAGAACAAGCCAATAACAAGAACAAAATTATTAATTAATGTTCATCAATAAACTAGCAAGCAGAGGTACTGTGAGGTGGATGTCTATGAGCAACCCTGGTCGTCAACTGGTTGTGAGACAAATTCTACAGACGACAGAGAAACTATTGTAGCAACTTCACTAATCAAAATCAAGTTATGTATATCATTATAGAAGCAAATCTTCTTGAAGTCCATGATTATATTCCACATGATAAGAATAAAAGATCATACAGCTCTGCTGAAATACCATAGAATCTCAACATCATATTGACAGAAGAGCATACATATTACAAAAAATATGCTACAAAAGCATTTACTAGATTTTCATCTCTTTCAGATCAAGTTAGGATTTACAAGTATGAGAACAATAATATCTGTAAGTTAAAATTAACTTGTAGAACAACACTTCTATGGGATTCAACAATTAAATCTTTGCTACACTTTTTACAGCCTCAATTCCACCACCAGTTTATACTCCCCCCACCCACCCCATCCCCACCCCCCACAAAAAAAAAAAACCGATCTCATCTTTTTTTATTTTTATTTTACTTTTGGGCTTGTGCATCACCTTTCTAATATTATATTAAATTATGTCTGGTTAAAACTGTCACCTCCAGAATTCATCCCAATTACACCTAACAGATAATGCAAACAACATGGGAGCTGCACAGACATGTTACGGGCATGATCATGTGATGTCATTTGCACAACATGGCTTCTAGAACTTACTATGTTTGTCCAACATTCAAAGGCGATTCATAGCAAACATGAATAAAAGGTACACACTTATCTGCATGAATATTAAAATGTTTCCTGATTAGAGTACATACTAGTGTGCTGCAGTTTCAGATCATCTCCTACTTCGCATATTGGAGCAGGTTCTCTTATCTAAATATTATTCGAAAGGATTAAGCATGCATTCACAAAGCCTTGGCAAAAGTATAACAAAAGGATCGAGGAGCACAAGCATATCCTAGCCACTAGGTTGGCTAAGTTTGTGAATTAGCTTCCAAATCTTTGCTAGAGGACAAAAGAATTCTATGTCCACATACCATGTATATGTGTTTAACTACTAAGAATAGGATCAAAAATTAACGAATAAGAGAAACAATTCAAATCATACCAACTGAAGATAATGAAGAGTAATTTCAACCGCTAAAGGCATCTTCCAAAAGATATTATAGCCACAATAATAGGATTTAGTTGAAGGGTTAGTAAAGGAGTGAAAAGCTGAAAGAACTTAGATGTCAACTGCATCAAGGATTTGAAAATCTGTGCTAACAGGAAATATAGCTTAATTAATAACTGCAATCAGTTCACAATTAGACCCCAAATAGTTAAATATTTGGTGATTTATGAATTTATGTATGTATTTATGAGTATGACTCAATAGGGAAGAAAGATATAATTCTCTTAATCCACTCAACTTGAATTTTTTAAGAAAATTTAGGATAAGTACTAAAATTGGCAAAAATAGTCTAGTGGTCCACTCTTCGTACAATTCTGGCTGCATTCCTCTTCCAGTTGATAGAGGACATAGCTTTCGCAAAATAGATATGAATATATGATTAGTGAAATTAATCATGAAATTGCTAAAATCGTATAGGAGGTAGATCTCCACTTAATTCTTCCTGGATTGGGAGATATGTGAGGGGTAGCTCTCACATCTCTTTTCGATTGATCAGTCAGCTGAAATCAAGATGAAGGGAGTGTCCTCATTGTTATCGTCAATGAGGAATGATGGCAAGGAGTAGCCTTCCATCTCGATCTCAATCAACCAATTGGTGGAATCGAGAGGCGAGAAGTGGGGCAAGTAGGTTGTTGAGATTCTGGAGCAAAGAAGACCAAGGCTAGGAACTAGTGCTGCTGGCTGTAGATCATTTATGGTTTGAGCAGAAAGGCTGCTAGACTAGGATTGCATTGTTGGAGAGTTACAGAAATTAGATGCAAGAGATTGAGTCTTCTCAGATCTACTGGAGTGGTCGACTTCCTAGCAATGCTAAGGGGTCCAATTGTGAGATGGGAGAGTAGGCATTTTTCCATCTCCAGTTTTCATTTAGTAGGAGCTAAAATTTCTAAACAAGGGGAACCTTGAATTTCAAATAAATGAGCACCTTAACCATATGTCGTAAGGTAAGTCTTGGTCTCTAAAAATTTGGTACACAATTTAGCTTCCTCATATGGTGGATCTCATTTTTGGACCCTGTCCAATCCTCCTATCATAGCCAAAGTAGTCCACATCTACTCTGGTTATCCCCATGAATCAATGTATGTATATATGTTTGCGTGTGGGTTTATACGTACATACGAATGTATGTATGTATATATGTATAATTTTTTATTGAATCAGCGACGCAATTGGATTAAAGGATGAGGGCATTTGAAAACAAATTGCTTATGCTACCGTGGTTCCATGTAGAAAAGTGGATAAAGATATAAATGGATGTTGCAATAAGCATATAGAAGGGCAAATAAAGAGAGTGACAGAAAAGCATTAGTAGTTTGTCTCCAAGTCTATTTATTGGACAAGCAAGCAATTTTGACATTTCACTATCTTCAACAGCCATGGGTGAACAATACCATGTTCCTTCTTTTAGTCATCTTATCCTACACCAAAATATGAATGTGAGCTTTAGCGTACACAAACAATTTTGTAAGTGAACTACAAGAAGGTAACATACAATGATGTAAACATTGAACTGTAAAATATACAAGACATCAAACTAGATTGTCAATATTTATTTAGTGAACCTTGTTAGTCAATAATAAATAAACTAAAGCTGTTAGACATCCAAATGTAAAACTCACTATAGTTACCTCCCTAGTTAAACTTTGTGAATTTTGAATATGGACATCAGTAGCATGAAGCTACTATACAATAACAAATATTTAATTGTAAAATGTTTAATACCTCAATATATAACACATCAGACTGATTCAGCCCCCTTCTCCTCTTCCATGATGAATCTTTAAATATGTTCTCATTCTCTTCATCAGGCACAGATGCTGGTCCTTCTCTTTGATAGTTGTCCGAGCGCACCAAGCGCTCCCAATGTAAGGGCGTTTTCCGAGTGTTTAGAACAGCCAAAAGATATTGTGCAAGACGCTCTTCACCAACTACTGAATCTTTTACAGCCCCTAAACAATATGAGGAAACACATGAGGTTGTTGTTATCCCATACTTTATAATCCTAATAGAAGATCCAAGTCTGAAGATAGTGGCTTGATGTACTAGTCTATTTAGCAGATGTTCTAAAATTGAATATTATCTTATGCAAAATCTCAGTGACATGTCATTTATGGAGAGCACCCAATCTTGTAAATTTAGAAAAGAAACTACCACATTGTTTATTCATTTATTAATTCATTCATTTGACATATAGCAAGCTGCAAAAGGAAACTCCTTTGAAAGCAAAACCATGAACAACCATTACCATCTAACACCACTACAGCCATCTGGGTCAGCTTCCATGTTTTACAAAAAAGCCCAAGCAACTGCCCAGGCACCCACCTCAGGTAGGACAGACCCTTGCAAACCACTTCTAGGGCCCAGGCAGCCTGTCTATGTGGCCCACCTAGGCCACTGCCTGAGCCACGTTTAGATTACATTAGCCTAGATGCAAATGCATAAGACTGAAGGACCCTCTCCTTCCATCATGTCCTTGAGAATTAGAGACAGGCTAGGAATGGAAACAGAAGGTGTGGAGAGGGCATCTAGCGGCACCAGTTGGCAGCACCATTGTAGGATTTGGTGACCTGCAAGTGGCCACAAGTGCATTTTATTTTGTTTCTTCCAACTTTCCATTCTCTCCCACCACTTCCATTTCTTATTCTTCCTATTCTTTCTTCTCATCTCTTCCTTGATGTTGTAGTTTTGTCTATCTGACATACCAGGATCTGTCACAGGTTGCAATAGCTACTGTTACATATGATACATGCAGCAGCACTTCTAATATCACCACATACAGTAGGGGCAATGTAAGAAATGCTATCTAAACCAGCACCTTTGGGATTTTCCTCTTTTTTTTCTCTCTCTTTTCATGCACATCCAGGGACATGAGACATTGGATGCAGACCGGTATGGGAAGGACATGCCTCGAGTGCATGTTCCAGGATTTTGACTACTGTATATCACCTAAGCGCTTGCTTAGACTGTTTGTGCCATTCCCAATCATTAGATCTAAAATACCGGTAAGTCAAACAAGGTTCTCATCCGTCAAACTTTGCCCCCTCCCTTTCATTTTTACCATGACAATGCCGAAACCAAAAGGTGCAAAAACACAGACAGAGGGAGGGGGGGGAATAGAGAGAGTTCCATGTCTTACTAGACCACCAGTTTGCCTGTTCTCTTAACCTCTCTCAGCCTAATGAAGATGAAGGAGAAAAACTCCTTTGAAAAAAATGAAAATAATAGAAATATGGTAGTGCTGGCAAGGTTTCAAGGAAAACCTCCAAGCTAGAGCTTGAGAATGGGGAGCATTCTAAGATGCCTTCTCTTCATTCAAAAGTTCTGCATAAATTCTTGGAATATCCCTCACAAGTAAAAAGAAATAGACAAAATTCCATAATTATGGAAACCTTAGCCTACCATTAATTTGGGAACAATTTGTTACTAAGGCCTATTTGGATGATTGAGCTGGAAATCCTACTAGATTCATGGGTTGGGCAAGTACAACAAGCAAGATCATAGGATTATAGGGTGGGCCAAGCCTATTTTCATAAATACTAGGAATAGCTTTGGAGTGGGCCAGCCTGAATCCCATCAGGGCAAAAAGGACCTCAAGCCCTAAATCTAATGTCCAAGTTTCCCTTAATTGAATTACTTCAAGGTCATCAGATGGCTGGGTTTTGGATTGACCCAATTTGCTTGGTTGGATGAAGCCCATTAGTTCAATCTCTTCCCCTTCAAAAATGTATATCCTTTAGGTGTGGGTAAAGAATCCATTTCTTAAAAGCTGCTTGATTTTCCCATGATGCATTATCAGTTGGCAAGTGAAGCAAGACCAAATAGGGATGGCCACCAAATAGGATGGCCTGTGTAATCTGAGAGAGCACTTGAGAAAGAGGACATGCAAGCTTTAGATTTAAATTAGTTGTTCGCTAACCAAGATCAAAGAATAGAACAGCATATTTACACCACATCTAGGCCATGGTCAAGAGATATGGTATGGTCAAATATAGATTTGGTGACATCACCATAAACAAGCCGAGAAATGAAGACTCCTAGGAAGGATAAGAACCATCATGTATCCAATGACCCAACTTGAAATATGAAAGTTCTTAGCCCAAAGGGTAGCCCGAGCACAGAAGTAGACTGAGCCTTGATCGGGCATTAGAATAAAAACTGAGCATAGGCCAAATGCTATGCAAAGACTGAGTAAAAATTGAATATCAAATGGCAGACATAGTGCAGAGTACTAGGATGCAGACCAAGCATGAAAATACCAAGATGCAGACCATACAGGAGACAATTCCCAAAAAAGATAAGTGACAGAGAGAGAAAATCGTCGGCCTAAAACAAGGTACTCTAGTCGGTTGAGAACAATATATCCTGATGGGAAATAACCGATAAAGGATGCAAAGATGCAGATCATGCAGAATAGGGAGTAAAGCACAAATAACAGAGGACATGGTACCTGCTGTGAGTAGTGGAGGCATGAAACATCAACGATAGGTGTCAACAAGGAGAGCATCATCTGTACTAGTAGTTATAGAAAAGACTAAAGTTGTAATGGTAAAGCAATGACCCCTTTCCAGGCTATCAATCAATAAAATGTTTATCTTTATTTTCCAGTTAAATTTGCTTTCATCTACTAATAGTACAGTTTGTAGCTTAATCTATCACAATTGCCCTCCTAGAGTAGGCAGCATTCTGAAACTGAAAGTCCTTGAAGTTTCAAGGTGCTAGAACCCACAGCTTCTCTGTCTTTTTCCAGTCAGAACAAGCGACATGTTCATGCAGCCTCACGGCTAAATTGTTGTGCTCTTGTACCCAAAAAGGAGGCCAAGGAAGCAATAAACTGATTTTCTTCTCTAGGTAAACAAAGGAATGAATAATCCTAGTTTAGGATTATATAAGTGAAGAACAATGGTAAGATCTAGGATTTTTTGGGCTTAATTAAACAGTTCATCATAAAATCATAACCCAATTCCTTTAAATACTCACATAAATCCACTATTTTTAGGCACCTCAAAGAGTCCATTATATAAGCTAACTGGTAGCTGAACTTTCCTAAATCAGAGTTCAATTAGGACTTAATCATAGCATCTCATAGCTTTTCTCAAATTTCCCATAATATCCCAACTTATTGGCTACCTGTTTCGCACCTGCTAAGACTCGTAATACCCATGATACTGTAGTAAAGATGCTATTGATGCTATAGTGACATGATCAATAGTAGAACCCTTTATTTGATCAATGTAAACTTCCTAAAATGTCCCATGAAACAATGAAATGAAAAAGGAACCAGGTCTAACCTAATCTGAACCATCTCATCCACCGTTAAGACCTAAATTTGCTCCTTCAATTAGCCAATTGGATGGATGTGATCCAAGCATACCCTCATAAACTGACGACTGCATGATTTCAGCCCTCTTTTGGTAAGAACAAGAACCTAAGTGCTTCCAAAACTCATTTTTGGAGCCATTGCACCTTCCTAAGGCCTTAGTAGTTAATCTTCAATGACCAATGCATCAGCAGGTTCGCCCAGTTGAACCTTGCCTGTATACAAGTTTTTTTGCCACTATAGTCTCTATGAAAAATCAAGCAACACCAATTGCTCAGGTTGAAATCTCCTCAATTCTCAAACAAATGGTGTGGAGAAATTTGTTTCCTCACTTGCCATGTTCCTTATCTGCAGTGTTGCTTTTTCCTTTTTGGTCTTTTCGGTATGTGTGTTTCTTGATTGTAGCCATCTAGTATTAGTATGACCGTAACTGGGGTCATCTTTGTCTTCACACTATCATCAGATCATCATATAATGGGATTGGTTGGAAGAGAATAAAATCAATCTCCTCTCATATAACATTTCTCATATTCTTTTCTCTTCATTTCTTCTACTCTCTCCTCTCTTCTCATCTTACAGTTTTATTCTTTTATTTTTCTCATGATCCGTAATCTGATTCCACTTATTATCCGATTTAAGAACAAAGAAATGTATTAGAATAGGATTTTATTTGAGCTATTGACCAGAATTCTAACACTGTAAAAGGGTTCAGCTATGGCCCAAGGTAGAGATGTTGTTCGGATTGTGTCCCAGTGTCACACTTGTCAGTTAGCTAAGGCTAGGAAAAGAAATATTGGTTTGTACACACCATTGCATGTTCCACACATATCTTGGCAAGACCTTAGCATGGACTTTATTCTCGGATTGCCTAGGACTGTTAAAGGTCATGATTCCATCTTAGTTATTATAGATAGATTTTTTAAGATGGCCCATTTCATATCTTGTGTGAGGACAACTGATGCCTCACATGTGGCTCAGTTGTTCTTCCGTGAAATTGTTCGACTGCATGGTTTGCTTTCTTCCATAGTATGTGATAGGGATGTCAAGTTTGTTAGCTATTTTTAAAGACACTTTGAACGTTATTTGGGACAACTCTAGAGTTTCCATCTGCTTTCCATCCTCAAACTGATGGACAGACTGAGGTTGTTAATCGTAGTATAGCAGATTTGCTTAGATGCCCTATGGGAGAAAACTTAGAAAACTAGGACTTGTTGTTACCTACTGTTGAGTTTGCCTATAACAACTCTATTAATAGGTCCACTGGTAAATCTTCTTTTCAAATTGTCCATGGTTTAGCCCCTTGCCAGCCCATTGACCTTGTGCCCTTACCCCATGATTTTCGTCCTTCTGAATCTGCAGTCCTTTGGTCATCATATTCGAGACCTTCATACCGCAATCAGACGTAAGATTGCAATGAGTAATGAAACTTATAAACTTGGTTACCATAGAAATCAGGATTTTAATGATGTTATGTAATGGTGCGTATGCGTCCTGAG
This sequence comes from Elaeis guineensis, assembly GCF_000442705.2. Taxonomy (NCBI): domain Eukaryota; kingdom Viridiplantae; phylum Streptophyta; class Magnoliopsida; order Arecales; family Arecaceae; genus Elaeis; species Elaeis guineensis. Next base: position 21,196,522 of record NC_026002.2, read on the forward strand.
CGCTATCCTAAGCATTCTTTCAAGAAATTGCATATTAGAGCATCTGGACCTTTTCATATCATTCGTAAATTAGGACCTAATGCTTATTACTTGATTTACCTTCTGATATGACTATTAGTCTTGTTTTCAACATAGAGGATTTATTTTCTTATCGAAGTACTTTCGAGCCTCCCAAAGTGTCTGCAAATATTCCTACAGGTGGAGGTCGAACTTCTTCTGCACCTATCCCTAAGCTTCCGTCAATTCATCAGTTAGCCCAAGAGCAGATTAAGTGCCATTGAGGATGAGATTGTTGGTTCGACACAGTAGATTCCAACGCTATCTAGTGCACTGGAAAGGATGTCCTATCTTTGATGCTATTTGAATTACTGACGAATTTTATCGTTTTGATCCTAATCTTTTATGGAGTCATACCAGAATCATAACTCGCCAGAGTTGAATTCTTTTTAGCCCAAAAGAAATGATGAAAATCCTAAGCCATCCTTATGCGTTTACACTAGGCATGGGCGCAAATCCAGATTTGATTAGGATTTTCTTAATTTACTAATTTGATTTGAAATCCTGATTTGATTAGAATTTTTTTAGTTTGCTGATTTGATTTGATTTGGTTTTTCTTATTTACAGAATTCTATATTTATTTTGAATATTTTTTTATTTTGACATGTTGCTTAATTTTGCTACTTTCCAACTGTGAAGTTGTAAACCTATAAATATAGACTTATAAGACATCATTGGTATCAAAGTTCACCAACTCGGTATCGAAACCCGTATTAGTTGCCAGCTGGTATGGTACCATACCGTACCGTATTGAACTGTACCGTATCATATCGATAATAAAAAAAAATCAAAAAAAATCTCACCCACTAGCACTAAAAAAAGAAATCGAACTGAACTGGCCCCAAACTGTAACGAACCAGATCAAACCACCCGATATCGGGCAGTTCGTGCCGATACCGTACCGAACCGACCGATTCGATCTGATTCAAATCATTTTCTGAAAATCCGACCTAAACCGAATTAGCTCCCCACCAGTATGGGATGTACCTATTGGTTCGGACCGGTACAGAATACCATGATTGATATATTTGATTGATTGAGAATTGAAATAAATTACAGAATTTTCTGTCTATCTTCTCCGATTGCGCGTCCTAAATTTCTTCTCTTCCCTTTGTTCTGCCATCTGTCTTCCTCCTCTTCTTCTTCTGTTTTGATTCAGCATCAGAACGTCATAGAAAAGAGAGAGAGAGAGATAAAGCAAAGTAATTCTCTCTAAGAGCTCAATAAAAGAATATGGGCAACCCTCATCATGCAACCATTTGAATATCTAAATCAGCCATGTTCTATAACATCATTGTATCTGTGTGAGGTGGTTTTGCATGCTCAAATCCATTTCACAATGAGTTCCAGAATCAAACGTTTCAGACACAACTAAAAGCCATAACATGGAAAACTATTTGAAAGTGTTTGGCCGAGTTTGGAACTCTTATAAGACAAAATATGAAATAAACAAAGGGTGAGACTTGGTGGCTGGTGCACCATCCAAACAAGATCGAAGGAAGGAACTTGTTAGTGAAAGAATTTGCATTCAAACAAATTTGAATTTAAAACAAATACAAACAATAACATAAAACAAATAACAACAGCAATTCTATGATAGACACAAAGTAGTAGCTATTAACTAGGACATACCTGTCAAAGCAAGCTTTAATCCCGTCTCAATATCTGGAATGCTCGGCATCAACACACCTGGTGTATCCAACACATATATGCTTGGTCGGTTTGCAATCTGTCAACCATATCTTTAAACTTACTTTATAGATTTTGAGAAAATCACAAAATGTACGTTCATGGAATTAGAAAATGTTAATCAGCATACATGTACACAGACCAAACATGAGACAGACAGACATTCAGATAGATTAATAAAAAGGTAGTATATTATTGCACAATGTCCAAAGAATATTCTAGAAAACAAATTCTCATAAAAATAAGACTAGCAACAAGCATTGAATAGCAGTAGGAACATTGGTTGAAGTTTCCTTTCTTGTTCAAAACAACACCCCCCCTGCAATTTCGCTAAAAACTCTGAGATTTCGAGGATTAAAGGAAGAACCAACCGAAAACAAGGCAAGGTAGTTCTCCCCCACCTCATTTCTTCCTCCATTTTCAACATAAAAAATTACCAAGAAAATAGGGGGAAAAAAAAGGAAGGTCATACCAAAATTTTCGATTTTAACAATGGTCTCATGATATATTGTATATCTATGGATGACACAATGAGACCAAAATTTTTAATTTTCGTTAAATCTATAATTTTTAAATTAAAAAAATATATTTTCAGATTAAAAAAATAAAATAAAATAAAATTCAAAAAATCTATGGCGTTGTTTGGAGGCATGCAAGCTACTCTTGACCTAAATTTGGTATTGGAGGCAATCATGTGCATAGTGGTCTAGGCCCAAATTTAAATAAAATTGAGCAAGTAGTCTTTGATGCATAGCGATGGGTATAGAAAAATATATGTAGCATCTATGATAGGATTTTATATGGATCTGAGCGAAAATTAATTTTTTAATTTTTTTATTAAAATTTTTAAATTAAAAAATACTAAAATTTATTTAAAAAATTATGAACATTTAGTGCGTATTAGATAATTCAGAAGTATTTTCTGAAGTAGAAAATATATTTTCTGAATTTATGGTATTTAAATTATTTTGTAATTGAAATATTATTAAAAAATCTAAATAACACAAAAAGTTATGAAAAATTAGAACCATATTACATAATTCAGAATTATTTCTTGAAGTAGAAAACATATTTTTCATAATAACAAAACTTTATTATCGTTAAATAATTAATATATTGGCATGCTTATTAAACCTATAAGAATGGATCCATTGAGGAAAAAGGACCATGAGCATGATATTGATTAAGACCATGGGCAAATGCTCTAGGGTTGACACCATTGGAGGCGCAACTAATACAACATAGAGTTCAAGGAAGGAGAGATAATCAGGTTGAAGCAATACTTAGCTGATGGATATTTTAACATATTTATGTGTCAGAAATGTCCACAAAAAGTCCAACAGCTAATGAAGAAATACTTCACTACTTTCAAAACGACGGAAGAAAGGGTTGCCAAGAAGAAGGCAGAGGTGGACCGCCAAGAGGTAGAGCCATCTTCTTATCACTTTAGGAAATTAGAGGCCTCCATTCCAAATGATGGAAGGCACTGATCAAGACCTCCATTTAGGCGAGCCGAGATGATCTGTGGCAGCAAAATAAAGATGGCTAAGCATAGGGCTCGATTTAGATCGTCATACTATGAGTTGGGCTCTGGGTCTATGACTGGCAAGGGAGATCAAGAGTTCATGAGGACCTCAATAAGACCGTCAATAGAGGTGGTGACCGTATTGCATCTATGCTGAAACCTAGATCCACATGCTTTTCCTAATAGGGACTCGAAGTAGCAAAGGATTGACAAAATGCTAAAAAAAAATAAGAAGAATATGTAGAGAGCTATTGGATTCTAGTTCCACTTTAGTCACATCCCAGCAAATGCAACATGCAACACATACTATAAATCTGTTATCTCCTCCATGCAGGTTACTGATCTAGGTTTACATCCTCAAAACCGAAGGACATGTACGGGGAGCTTATTGACAACAATGAGGAGATAAATAAGTGGGTGCATCATCAATTTTCTAACATGCTATGACACAGACATTTTCCAAAAATCAGTTGATCTTTTGATCGGATGCACGACACCATGTCATGCTAAGATTGAAGGAGGTTATTGATCAGGTAGGAGAAAAATATCATGCAAGTCATCATTGATAATGGGCCACAGTATAAGACCACCAGGAAGATCTTGATAGAGCAATGGCCGCATATTTTTTGAATCCTTTATACTGCACATTGTATCGACCTCATATTGATGAACGTTAGGAAGCTTTGTAGGATGCAATAGACGGTGGAGAACACCTAGTTTATCACCAGACCTATATATAACCGTACATGGGTCCTATCACTAATAAGAAGATACATGGGGAGAAATCTTAAGACCAAGTGTGATATGATTCACTACAAACTACATTACACTTCATAGCTTCCTTATAGAAAAATAGGCCTACATTGGATGTTTGTTAGTGCCGAGTGACAAGGAAGTAGATATGCAAAGAATGGCACTAAGAGAAATAATGTCGAGAACTTGGTGATGACGCATATTCTGGTAATGGACCGAGAAGATAGTGAAGGCTATCTATTACACAGAATGCCTCGGACTATGGATAGCAAGAGATACCTCCAAAAAACTTTACTATATCATATGAAGGAAAGGACAAAGAATCAAATTAGGGAAGCAGACCCGAAGCATGCCGAAAAGTACATCAGCATCATTAAACAGTGGTGGGACTAGCAGATGGATAGAGACTTGCATCTAGCAAGAAAGCAAGAAGTCAAGAACCATCTAAAAATTTGACTGCTCCTATACTTGTACAATTTTACTAAAACAATTACAAACTCTATTTGCAGCTTACTATCTAAACCCAAGGTTCCAGTATATCATACTTGGGATTGACAAGGATGAAGAACTTCTGACCATCCTGTGTAGTGTGATATACATGATAAAGCCTGTTCCAAAAGTCACAGCCTTGTGTCTATAAGAGATAAGTTAACTTAAGTGGCATGCTTTTGTTAACTCTATCTGCAATCAATAATATCTTTTTCGCAGATGAAAATATTTAGGGAAGGCATTGATAGCTTTAGAGTCCCAGCAACTATTGTAAGCAAGAAAAGTATAAATCCAGATATATTAGATATCAATGAAGATAATTATTACTTGATGTTAAATAGTTACTAATATGATATTATCTCATACACAAATTTCTTCAATACTTTTGCAACTGAATGGTGGATTCATTTTGATTTGTTGGCGAAAAATTTCTAAGCAGCTTACCATCCGGATCCTCTTTTAAACAATCTCCTCAAGTGGCTATAAGCGCAACCAGTCTACCTTTGTCCTCATCTATAGAAGCAAAGGAACGATCTGATGTAAAAACACCTCAATGACTTTATAAATGTTCACTACAATCCAAGGTTGGGATAGAAATGCATTCAAAAGAAAGTGGAGCTTTAGTACTCAGATCCAATCCATAATGCTTTCATTCAGGATGAGGATGATCAGATGATCAGATGGCTTGCAGGCCAGCAGCAAAGCTGGGGCTTGATGAGCGAAAATTGCCTCCACGACCAGCCATTTTTATAGCCAACAAGGCTAGGGTAAATGCAAAGCGATGAGCAGATCACAACATTCAATGCACACTTCAAGCCAATTAGCTAGAGCCAATGGGGTCACTAAGGAGCCGATCATCATGTGCCTTCATGTCCAAGACATCCTCCCAAAGATATTACCGAAAGTTGCTTAAATGAGGGATGAGGTCATCATGCTATCCAATTATCCCAGACAACAGAGCAATATCCATCCTCCCACCATAGCCAGGCAAGAGGAGCATGAGAGGAAAGCAGGCAGTTGCTCAACATAGGGTGAAAGGAAAAGAAAAAATAGTTGCCGACCCATTAGAGAGAGTGGAGTTAGTTCACTTAGATTTAGAAACCAAAGAGAGCAACGATAACAGTTCTGATGATCATGGATCTAGTGGCTAGGGAGTAGAGGACATGAAATCACCGTTTATAAGATATCGCCGCAAAGTGGTCTTTGATTCATCTGTGAGTCTTAGTTTACACATACCACATAGGATAGAGACCACGATGCACAAGCAGATAAAACCCATGAGTATATGATTGCATATAGGAGATGGACTCCTCGAGATCTTTTTGGACACAATGCAGCTACTAATAACCTCACACATGGAGTAAGGTTCATAACCGTATCAGGTTCCAAGTAGGGGTGGCAATTTTCAACACAACACGCGACATGATACGAAATTTTTGTATTAGTGTTGGGCTTATACATGGTCATGTCAAAATCGTGTTGATTTGTTTATGACATGAAGAATTTCGTAGCGTGTCGCATGTTAACCTGTGAACCCGTTTATGACATGTTTAACCTATATATGAAAAAATATGTAATTTTATAGTTTTTTTACAAAGTCAATGGTTATTTTTATCTTTCTATTAAAAATCCTAAAAAAATCTGAACAAACATATCACCCCCCACACAGCCACTAAACTCAACTCTTTCTCTCTCACATTTTAAAAATATATATATATTTTATGTAAAACAGATTATTCATGTTAAACATGTCGGGTAAACATGTTAACCTGACACGACACGTTTAATAATCGTGTTAAGCAGATAACACGTTTAATAAACAGATTCGGATGTGTTGGGGAATCCTGACACATTTATTAATCATGTCGTGTTCGTGTTCTCCATAATCGTGTTCGTGTCGAAATCATGTTGACCCGATTACAACACGCAAACAAGAATTGACACCCCTAGTTCCAAGCCGTATGCTATATCTTATTAGCTGCAACCACAAACAGCTTATGACTCATACAGCTTATGTATCAGAAGCATCATCTTTTTTTTTTTTTAGGTACAAACGGGGGGTCAAACCAATCTGAAATGAGAATAGCCCAAGCGATCAACATACAAAAGGTCATGTAGAGGTCCAAGGCATTCATCATCCTGGCGCCAAGTCCACCCTCCGGAATGGTCCGCGAATGAAGGATGCCACTCAGTCCGCAATGCTGTTCGCCTCCTTGTAGACATGCCGAATGGTCGACGTAGAGAAGCTACCAAGGAAAGTCCAGATGTCATGAAGAAGAAGATATACCATCTAATGCCTCAACTCAGACTGGATCCAACCGATGACAGTAGCCAAGTCACCTTCGATGAAAATCCTTTCCGCCCGCAGCTCGTGACAAACACAGGCGATGCTTGCCCAGATAGCATGGAGCTCAGCACCCAAGACCGATGGCTTGATTAGGGGATACCCCCCGACAGCTAACAGCCTGGAGTCTGGACCACGAATGACAAAGTTCGCACCACCCTGATCATCTATGATGCTACCATTGAAGTTGATCTTGACAAATTCTGAGGGTGGAGGCTCCCAAGATATCAGAAGTACCCGACGGGTCACTGTGCATGCAGCAAGGAAGCCCCAGGAGCTCAGGGAGGCAAGGAATTGGCCAGCAGCGTCGAAACAACTGTACTCGCTGGCGAGACAGCAGGCTCTCTCAAGCACCCGATGAGCCGGCACCATCTTAGCATCAAAGACCACATTGTTCCCAGATAGCCAAATTTGGTACGCAATGTAAGCCATCCTCCCGCCGCCGATAGAAAGCCAACGAATCACATCTAGGAACTGATCAATCCAAGGGCCACTATCAGCCTCCCATTGCTGGCCACCAGCCATCCTCCAAATCAAGTCAGCCTTCGAACATCAGAACAGAGCATGCTTCATCGTCTTGTCCTTCCAGGCCATAGATCGGACAAGCAGTGGAAATCTCCATGCCCCTACCTCGAAGAAGACTCCTGGTCGGCAGTCGATCCCAGGTCACCTTCCAAAGAAACAGACGGACTCTCAGGTGGATCAACACCCTCCAAATCCATGCAATGTCGATCCTCCTCTCTGAAACAGACCTACACCATGCGACGAGCTCCCCGATCATCATCTTAGGGTAGCATGACCGACCCCAAACCCTTATGTCTCGGCCATGATGAACAGAGATGGGGGTAGCAAGGATCCTCACCGCAAGTGGCTCTCCAGACAGACGGGCCACATCCTCCACTCTCCAGCCCCTACCATCCTCCAAAATCAAATCCCGGACCCTCATCACGGCACCCAACTCCGTGCTTAGAAAAGTCGGCTAGAGAGAGATCAAGAGGCTGGAGATCCATGCATCTTGGCTCACCTCGACAGACATCCCGTCGCCAATCAGCCATTTGATGTGGGCTACAATAGCCGGAGCTCGGATGCAAATCTCCCGCCAAATGAAAGAACTGCACAAAGCACTGGTCGGGCCCCTTCGATCTCAAGAGCCATATCGGGCACTCATCACACGACTCCACAGACAGTTAGGCTGAAGAAGGAATCTGACGGCATGCCTGACAATCATGACCTCCCTCCTAACTAAGACGGACTGGATCCCTAATCCACCATATCACAGAGGTTCGCAAACCACCTCCCAAAAGAGTAAATGAAGTCCATGGCCCTCTTATGTGGAGCCCCAGAGGAAGTCACGAAACAGCTGCTCCATACCCCTAAGGTAGGAGCACGGCATAATGGTGTTCGCCAAGAGATAGATCAGAATAGAGCTGAGAACATGTCTGACAAGGGTGATCCTACCCATCATAGAAAGGGTGCTAGCCTGCCAACCCTCCAATCGATCTCAGATCCACTGCTCCAGGGCCCTGCAGTCAGCCCGCCGAAGCCTCTGACCCATGATGGGGACCCCCAGGTAGATCAAAGTCCCAGTCTGCTCTGGGATCCCCAGCCTGATCCTAATCGCCTGCTTCACCTGACTCTTGGTCTTTGGACTGAACACAATTGACGACTTCTGGAGGTTCATCAGCTAGCCCGAAGCATGGCAGTACGCCTCAACCACAGATGCGAAGCATCTCGCATTCGAGATCGAGGCACGTCCCAGAAGCAAGCAGTCATCAGCAAACAGGTGTGAGAGGGATTGGGATCTCGGGGCAGCCAGCAGGGCTCCAGTTCCATCCCCTGGACAGCTGCCTGGAGTGCACGAGACAATGCATCAGCACATAAAATAAACAAATAGGAAGAGAGAAGGCATCCCTGGCGAAGACCACCGATCGAGTGGAAGAACTCCGTCGGAGTGCCGTTGATCAGAATGGCAAAGCTTGGGGCCTCCACGTAGTCCATAACCCAGTCAATCCATCTGTCGGGAAAGCCAAACTCACAGAGTGACCATCATGGAAAGCGCTAGCTAATACGATCTTATGCACCCTCCATGTCCAGCTTGATAGCCATCAAGCTCCGACGAACAGGGGCCACTGCAAATCATGCATGAACTCTGGGTAAGCAGAACATTGTCGGAGATGCTGCGGCTGCTGACAAAGGCTCCCTGCTCCTGACTGATCAACTGCGGGATCACAAGCTAAAGCCGTCCAACAAAGATCTTCGCACACACTTGGTAAAGAGTGGTGCAGAGGCTGATCGATCTGAAGTGCCTCGAGGCAGTCGCATCAAGTCTCTTCGAAAAAGGGTGATCAAAGTCTTCTTCCATTGCACAGGGATCCCTCTGAATGCAAAAACCAACTGGATAGCGTCAGTCATCTCCTCCCCAACAATCGGCCAGCATCGACGAAAAAAGAGGGGGAAAGCCATCTGGACCCGAAGCTTTATCCTATCCGAGGGACCAAAGGGCACCCCGCACCTCCACCGAAACAGGACAAACCAGGGCATCATACTCCCCATCAGTGATCCGGATTACAATAATACATGGACAATAAGGAAATAACATTTACACAGCCTGTTAAGTGTAATGTACACACCCAAGTTAGATAATGTCATGAATGTCTATCTTTGGCATTATAGGCTTAGTCATCTTGACAAGAACAAGATAAACATGTTAGCTTGAGAGAAAAACCTCGACATCAATGATTGTGAATCATTGATAGCCTGTGAGTCTTATCTTCTCGGAAAGATGACAAAATCACCTTTTAATGGAAAAGGTGAAGGAGCTGATAAAGTTCTAAGTCTCATACATAGTGATGTATGTAGACCTGTGAACTTAAGTGCCAGAGGAAGATATTAATATTTCATTACAGACGACCTATCTGGGCATGGGTGCGTCTGGCCAAATCATTTGAAATGTTCAAATGATTCAAACGATAAAAAGGATGACATATCTAGGAGAGAATTGGATTCTCTCTCAGTGGATTCTTTTTCAGAACACAGTGTATCTGAAAGGAGAAGTTGAACTTTGTTAGACATGATTCAATCCACAATAGGGTTCACTAATCTGTCTGTTTCAGGATTGTGCTCTTGTATGATTACTTGTTTTACTCTGAAAATATACTAAGTCTGTTGTGCAGATTCCATATGAGATATAGATCGGGCATAGACCTAGACTCTCTCACCTTTGGGTTTGGAGTTGATCGGCCTATGTCAAAGGTTTGCATACAAATAAACTTGGTTCATGATCCAATAAGTGTTTAAGGGTTACTAATTCTATCATGCTGAAGAACATAAGATGCTCATCAGCAGTAGGGCATTCCTTTTGGAAAGGAGTTCCTTAGAGAAGGAAGCCTATCAAGTTGAACTTGAAAGTTTGACTGATAGAAAATGAACCGACATAATCTAGTAAACCTACAGAACCGGATTTGATTAGATAAAACTCGGAGCCCATTAAAGTAAACGCAATGCAGTGGTCTAACTCTGAAAAGTGGCTTGAAGCCATTAAATCCAAATTGAAGTCCATAGAAATCAAGTGTATGGATACTAGATGATTCACCTGAAGAAATAAAACCCATTGGGTGTGAATGGATTTTTCAAAAAGATCAGAGTAGCACAGACGGGAAGGTGGAGACCTATAAAGCTCGTTTCGCTATTATCCCAGAGTTAGAACATACGTTTTGAACATATGTCTTTGTTATGAATAAAGAGGAACCCTACATTTACAAGTGGGCAAAATGTTCTGTAGCGTTATTCCTTGTGTTGTCTGTGGATGAAATTCTCTTAATCGGGAATGGCATTCCAGCATTGCAAGGAATAAAGGTTTGGGTGTCATCTAATTTCTCCATATTCAAGACCAGATATGGTATGCTCACTAATGGTAGTGAGCAGACACCAGTCTGATCTAAGTAAAAATCACTGAAAGATTGTATAGACAATCCTTAAGTATTTGAAAAATACTAAGATCCAGTGACTCAAATATGAAAATACTGACTTTAAACATGTGGATGTTTCGATTTTAGTCAGATCAAGATGACAACAAGAAAGTATCAGATCATACCCTAATTGTAGGAGTAATCTGCTGGAAAGATTCCAAACAGGATACTTTAGCCTACTAAGTTAGTGATATAGAGTACATCGTAGCATATGATGCTGCCATAGAAGCTGTGTAGTTGCTGAGCTTTATTAGCAGGTTGGGAGTAGCACCCTCCACTGATGGTCAGGCTAAAGAATCGAAGGACCAGCATACTCTGTATTACTATCACTTTTGATTTTAGATCAGGGAGACATCGATCTTTGGAAGATCGATGGAAAAGGAGAACTTGACCGACCCATTTGCTGAGGCCTCGGAACTACGAAGTTCTACGAACTCAAGTGGAAGATAGGATATTTGATATCGTTCTGATTGGCTTTAGTACAAGTGGGAGTTGTTGGAAAATGTGTCCTAAAGCCTATCATCTAAGTGGTAGATGATTGGAATTAGTATATGAATTATCTAATAATAATAGTTATTTGGCAGATTCAACATAAAAATTCTATCTTCCTTAAATGAACTCCTAAATTATGATGAAGTCCTTAAAACCACAATCAATCGATAAAAGAGGATTTATCGGATGGTTCTTAAATTGTTCACGACCAAATGATAAGTTATTAACAAAGACGAGAACTTATCAAGTGTAGGTCGCTATATGCCATATGCGTTGGTTGTCCTCGTAACCAAGTGATGTGAAGACACTGGTATGGCATCCAGATGAGATGTAGGAGTACATCTGCATTGAACGTGACCAATGTAACACTCTACTGTCAAGAGTAGTTAGCTAAGACCAATGGGTATAAGTGTCCCTCCGACCTGAGATCACCACGATGACTTGCAAGCAACTCACTGTGCTTTGGTGCCGGACTGTCTGTATTTTTAATATAGGTTCGAAAGGTTTCTGGGTACATCAAGTATTTGTGAAGTCAGTGTGTGAGTCAAGATGGGATTGACCACTCCTGATTAACTTCAGGAAGAGAATGTCTTACTGTGCTTCAATTTAGCAAAATCTAGGCCTGGGTAATCCTTGTGAGGAGTCACGGGATTTGCAAAATTTTGAGACACAATAGAGATGACTTGTATGAGTGATTGACAGCATACTCAAAGTCGTCTTGAGCATTATTGGTCAAAAGGATGAATTATACGGTAACCATGGATTAGGGTTCTTAGAATGTTGTTTTACATACATTCGACCTATCTAGACGTCGGAAATCATTGCTAGATGGTTACTTCGATTGGTACAGGAATTGGTTCGTGTGCTACTAGTTTAGGTTCGAACCTATAGGGTCACACACATAAGAGGTTGTAACCTAATCAGATGGTTAATCGATGATTGAGAATCGTTCTAAGGTTAAACAATCAATGTAATTAATGTTTGACCTAATGCAAGTGTTACAGGAGGATAATTAGCAATTGGATTGCTAATTGACTCAATCTGATTGAGCAATTGGGCTAAGATCAAGTCTAATTAAATATGATTCAATTAGAATTGGTTTGGATTTAATTGGATTAAGTCTAATTGGTTTATTGGATAAGCCAGTTGCAAGGGAGAACAAGTCCCTGTTTGATTAGGATTTGTATGCACCTAATTCCTAATTAAGTTAGAATTTAAATTAAATATGATTTAATCTGATTTAATTGGACTCCTAGGTGGATTAGGATCACCATTAATTAGGTTGTAATTAATTTAAATTGGGTTCAAAGTATTTGACCTAATCTAAATAAGAATCCTAGTTAGACTAGGATTCCATCTTCTCTTGCGCCACCTAAGAAAATCAAAGCCCACGCCCACTAATTAATTCCAGATAATTTTTCTATGATTTTCACATCTAAGGGAAGTAATCTCACACCACTTATTCTAAAGATTTGAATCAGATTTGATCTGGTTCAATATGAAAATTAATTTGGTTCATTGTGGAAAGTGGTTTAGCCTATTTCTCTTTTTGAAAGAGTCATTCGTCACAAGGACTCTTCCCTCCCTCTCTTGCGCCAACTTCCCCCATGTTTATCCTTCTTTTTGTTGCCTCTTTTGTGGTTATTTTCATGCTATCCACGAAATAAATGAGATAGGGGGCGTCCAAGAGCTGGACGCCCCAAGGACTCCTTGTTAGACTAGGTCTTATGACCTAGTCTGTCATATAAAAGGAGGCCGCCTCATATGCCATGATATAGGAGTCAAAAAATTCGTGGAAAATTGAGAGAAATACCAGAGGAGAACGAGGAAGACCTGGGAGGTTTGAGGCACCAAAATTCATGAAGGAGAGTCCTCTAACAAGAGATCAAAAGTTGATGTCTTGTAGAGAAGAAAGGTAAGAGAGAAGATTGTCTTCTCTTATTGGTTTTCTTTCTAATTTTTTTTCTCTTTGTTTTTGTGTTTTTATGTGATAAAAATATAAGAGAGAAAGAAGGATTACATGGGTGGTTTGAGGTGCCAAAATCCTTGGAGGAAATTCTTCAATCAAGAGATCAAAGGTTGATGTCTTGTAGAGAGAAAGATAAGAGAGAAGATTGAGATTGTCTTCTTTTATTATTTTTCCTTTCATATTAATATCTCTTTGTTTTATATTTTTTATATGATAAAAAAATCTGAAAGAGAAAGAGGGATGGCGTGGTGAATTCATGCTCCAAAGAGTTGGAGCATGGTAATCTTATTTTGGACATAATATGATCAAGTTCTGATGGACGAAGAAGAAAAAAAGGTCTTTTCTTAAAGTTTCTTTTAGAACCTTTCTTCTCCATAAATCATGAGATTTTTCTATGAGAAAAATCAGATATCATAAGATCTGGAAACTAAAAAAATATCAAGAGAAGGTCTTCTCATGTCCTAGCATAGAGATGTTTTCAGGATATCAATTGTTGATGTACTGAAAGAGAAGATCTGTTTTCTCTTAGGACCCTTTTCTATTAAATATTAATTTTGATTTTAGGGAGGTCAAAAAGTTTGACTTCTCCCTTATTCCTCATATTCTTCATCCCTTGGAATGTCCAAAAGATTCGAAGAATATTTTTTAGATTAACCATCCGGAGGGATCTGCAAGAAGCTAGCATTTCGAGCGGATCTTCGTTCCACGAACCTCTGATTTTGTTACAACCTCGTGTGGATGTAGAGGCTGGACACGTGTGCGGCTCCAAAGACAACAAAGAAAATCAACCGTGGAGTTCTCGATCCGCATGAAGGTAAGAGATCTGATCTCTTCTTTTATCTAGATATGATCTAGATTTTAGATCTGAAACTGTTTCAGATCTAGGATATTGATTTGATCAATACCAAATCTTTTATTTTCTAATTTATAAATGCAATATGACATGTTATAGGTCCTAATTGTAGGATTTAGTAATTTGATTACATGCATTTGTAGATTAAATTGTTTAATTTACATGTTCCGCTGCATTATATTTCAAAAAAGTTTTGAAATTCATGCATGAAACCCTGCACCTTTTCCAACATATCCTAATTAAGAAACGAGCTTTATAGGTCTCCACCTTTCCGTCTGTGCTACTCTGATCCTTTTGAAAAATCCATTCACACTCAATGGATTTTATTCCTTCAGGAGAATCATCTAGTGTCCATACACTATTGATTTTCATGGACTTCAATTTGGATTTAATGGCTCCAAGCCACTTCTCAGAGTTAGACCACTGCATTGCATTTACTTTAATGGGCTCTGAGTTTTATCTAATCAAATCCGGTTCTGTAGGTTTACTAGATTATGTCGGTTCATTTTCTACCAGTCAAACTTTCAAGTTCAACTTGATAGGCATCAGTTCCTTCTCTAAGGAACTCCTTTCCAAAAAGAATGCCTTACTGCTGATGAGCATCTTATGTTCTTCAGCATGATAGAATTAGTAACCCTTAAATACCTATTGGACCATGAACCAAATTTATCTGTATGCAAATCTTTGACATAGGCCGATCAACTCCAAACCCAAAGGTGAGAGAGTCTAGGTCTATGCCCGATCCATATCTTATATAGAATCTGCACAACAGACTTAGTATATTTTCAGAGTAAAACAAGTAATCACATAAGAGCACAATCCCGAAACAGGCAGATTAGTGAACCCTATCGTGGATTGAATCATGTCTAACAAAATTCAACTTCTCCTTTCAGATACACTGTGTTCTGAAAAAGAATCCACTAAGAGAGAATCTAATTCTCTCCTAGATATGTCATCCTTTTCATCGTTTGAATCATTTGAACATTTCAAATGATTTGGCCAGACGCACCTATGCCCAGATAGGTCATCTGTAATGAAATATTAATATCTTCCTCTGGCACTTAAGTTCACAAGTCTACATACATCACTATGTATGAGACTTAGAACTTTATCAGCTCCTTCACTTTTTTCATTAAAAGGTGACTTTGTCATCTTTCCAAAAAGATAAGACTCACAAGCTACCAATGATTCACAATCATTGATGTCGAGGTTTCTCTCTCAAGCTAACCCGTTTATCCTGTTCTTGTCAAGATGACTAAGTCTATAATGCCAAAGATAGACATTCATGACATTATCTAACTTGGGTGTGTACATTACACTTAACAGGCTGTGTAAATGTCATTTCCTTATTGTCCATGTATTATTGTAACATTATTCATAATAATACCACAATAATCTTCCTTTATGAATGATGATCATCTTTAGCCAAAAGGCCAACAAAGATTATAAACAATGGACAATAGTAACAATTACTTTAAATGACAATATTTGAAAATAAGCTCTACAATTCCTAAAGTTAGGATTAGAATAAAACTTCCATCCATAACATTCAAGAATTTCTCACCATTTTCAAATATTCCACTTACTTGTAATCCTAGCAATAAATTGCATAAAACCATCGATATCTAATACCTAGGTAGTGGAATTACATAGAGAAACTTTAAGGTAACATCTTTGATGAGCAATCCTTGCTCCTTTCTCTTGTTCAGCCTATATGGTCAAGGGAAGCAAGACAATTCTTCTTCCTATGACCCTGTGCTTTTGCCTGATTTGGATCAATTTTGGACTAATTATTTTGACTGGACTAAGAAGCCCCAATACGAACCCATTCGTACTGCTGAACCAAATTCAACTTTCGATACTAATTAATGAAGTTGGGTCCCATAAGTCATCACTGTCTAACAGCGATTAGAGCAATTAAAGTTTAGCCTTATTTTGAGAAAAGAGAATAATGACCTAATGTATATGAATTATTTTAAGCCTAAAGACTTGGACTTTAGTCTCAAGGTTCTCCCACTATTTTATTCAAATTGGTAGCCTCTACTTTCAATTCGAAAAATTACTTTAATTTTCTAGTAGGTACTAGAATCCACATAGACTACACACAAGCCCAACTTTGGTCGGCCAACCCATGTGCATCTACAGGTAGGTTCATTAACCAATTGTTTCTCCAAACAACTTCTAGTAATTTAATTTTGCCCTAGAAACCTAATCAGTAGGCTTTGGCCTCCACTGTAAGGATCCGGGTAGGTCCAACTATTAACATGACTATACTTGGTGCATCTAACCAACAAATGATTAAGTCCAACTTTGGTTGGCTAACCTAACCACCATTAGAGAGACACATCCAAGTCGTCACATGATGAGTGATAATTCCATTAGTCAACAAGCACCAGGCCTTTGGGTCTGCAATGATTATTGAATTAATGGACTCGTTATTAAACACCTTATTGGGAGACTGACTCAGTTATCTCCATAACTTTGTCATTTTAAAGACCTAATAATTTTAGAGGATTTAAAATTATCAGTGATTTAAGGATAGAAAAGACATGGACCAATTCACTCCCACTGACTTCATCAAGTCAAGTCCTCCCACTGACTTCTCAAGTCATTAACAAGGACTAGGATCAAATTTGGTCCATGGGCACCTAGATCAGTCTCACTGAATGAAATCAGACTCTGATTTCCTATGTGACATGGGTTAGCATGAATCAATGAGCAACCTAATCAAGACCTGATTAACCACATTGGCCAGGTAAGTATGATCGATGGGAGGGTCAGCCAATGCTTGCCTTAGACACCATAAGAAATGGCCAGATAAGCATGCTCCCAATTAAAAACCATTGGTCAAGTTTACCTTAGACACCAACTGGTTTATCAGTTTTGATTTGGTCTGCCTAAAGACTCGGACTCAGCCGCTGAGCCACGATCAGTGTCCATTTATTAGATATATGGACTTTGATCAACTACAACTATTGAAGTGATCTATAAAAATAATCAAATCCTAATTAACTTTTAATTAGATTTGATCAATTTCTTAACTTAGTCCATATTTAATCTAACCCTAGGTCTAACCCAGTTAATGATCTGATCAAAGCTAACCCATTACCCTTTAACCCATATTTTATGAAATTGTCTTAGGATCTTTAAATCACAAATCTAGATCCTAAACAATCACTTAATTCTTTTAATTAAGTTCATGGCTGAGGGTTGGGATTCAGCATTTTGAAAAATATTTTTAACTTTTGAACGGTTTAATACAATCTAGTGTTGTTTCACTAAATAGGTCGACTCATTTCAAAAATGGGTCGGCTTATTTCATTAACAAGCACTAACAATTAAAATCAGTCAGAAATATAATTCAGCCAACTTTTCAGTCGAGCTGGCATGCTGGTCGAGCTGGCTTGCTGGTCGAGCTGGCCCGATCAGCAAATAGAACCTTCGCAAGATCCTGTTCTAGGCTGATTTTAATCTATGTACATTACATAAAAATTCATGAAATGAAATAGACTTAATCTAAAACATTCATGACAAGATTTATTTAAACTCTTTTAAATTTTCTAGATCGCAACGTACCAAGACAACTTTTGCACTGTAAGGGATAAACCTTACAGCAAGACAACCTACAGTTCGTACGATCATTATTTTATTTTTCAGATTTATTTTAATGCAATTATGAACATGTTATAAAAGAACTTAGATGCTCTAATACTAATGTTGGAAAAGGTGCAGGGTTTCATGCATGAATTTCAAAATTTTTTTGAAATATAACGCAGCAGAACATGTAAATTAAACAATTTAATCTACAAATGCATGTAATCAAATTACTAAACCCTACAATTAGGACCTATAATATGTCACATTGCATTTATAAATCAGAAAATAAAAGATTTGATCAAATCAATACCCTAGATCTGAAACAGTTTCAAATCTAAAACCTAGATCATATCTAGATAAAAGAGATCAGATCTCTTACCTTCATGCGGGTCGAGAATTCCACGATTGATTTTCTTTGTTGCCTTTGGAGCCGCACACACATCCGGCCTCTACAGGTCATCCACACGAGGCTGCAACAAAATCGGAGGTTCGTCGAACGAAGATCCGCTCGAAGTGCTAGCTTCTTGCAGATCCCTCCGGATGGTTAATCTAAAAAATATTCTTCGGATCTCTTGAACATTCCAAGAGATGAAGAATATGAGGAATAAGGGAGAAGTTAAACTTTTTGACCTTCCTAAAATTAAAATTAATATTTAATAGAAAAAGATCCTAAGAGAAGACAGATCTTCTCCTTCAGTACATCAACAATTGATATCCTGAAAACATCTCTATGCTAGGACATGAGAAGACCTTCTCTTGATATTTTTTTAGTTTCCAGATCTTATGATATCTGATTTTTCTCATAGAAAAATCTCATGATTTATGGAGAAGGGTTCTAAAAAAAATCTTAAGAAAAAACCTTCTTTTCTTCTTCTTCTTCCATCAGAACATGATCATATCATGTCCAAAATAAGATCACCATGCTCCAACTCTTTGGAGCATGAATTCACCACGCCATCCCTCTTTCTCTTTTAGATTTTTTATCATATAAAAAATATAAAATAAAGAGATATTAATATAAAAAGAAAAACAATAAAAGAAGACAATCTTCTCTCTTATCTTTCTCTCTACAAGACATCAACCTTTGATCTCTTGATTGAAGAATTTCCTCCAAGGATTTTGGCACCTCAAACCACCCATGTAATCCTTCTTTCTCTCTTATATTTTTATCACATAAAAACACAAAAACAAAGAGAAAAAAAATAAGAAAGAAAACCAATAAGAGAAGACAATCTTCTCTCTTACCTTTCTTCTCTACAAGACATCAACTTTTGATCTCTTGTTAGAGGACTCTCCTTCATGAATTTTGGTGCCTCAAACCTCCCAGGTCTTCCTCGTTCTCCTCTGGTATTTCTCTCAATTTTCCACGAATTTTTTGACTCCTATATCATGGCATATGAGGCGGCCTCCTTTTATATGACAGACTAGGTCATAAGACCTAGTCTAACAAGGAGTCCTTGGGGCGTCCAGCTCTTGGACGCCCCCTATCTCATTTATTTCGTGGATAGCATGAAAATAACCACAAAAGATGCAACAAAAAGAAGGATAAACATGGGGGAAGTTGGCGCAAGAGAGGAAGGGAAGAGTCCTTGTAAAGAATGACTCTTTCAAAAAGAGAAATAGGCTAAACCACTTTCCACAATGAACCAAATTAATTTTCATATTGAACCAGATCAAATCTGATTCAAATCTTTAGAATAAGTGGTGTGAGATTACTTCCCTTAGATGTGAAAATCATAGAAAAATTATCTGGAATTAATTAGTGGGCGTGGGCTTTGATTTTCTTAGGTGGCGCAAGAGAAGATGGAATCCTAGTCTAACTAGGATTCTTATTTAGATTAGGTCAAATACTTTGAACCCAATTTAAATTAATTACAACCTAATTAATGGTGATCCTAATCCACCTAGGAGTCCAATTAAATCAGATTAAATCATATTTAATTTAAATTCTAACTTAATTAGGAATTAGGTGCATACAAATCCTAATCAAACAGGGACTTGTTCTCCCTTGCAACTGGCTTATCCAATAAACCAATTAGACTTAATCCAATTAAATCCAAACCAATTCTAATTGAATCATATTTAATTAGACTTGATCTTAGCCCAATTGCTCAATCAGATTGAGCCAATTAGCAATCCAATTGCTAATTATCCTCCTGCAACACTTGCATTAGGTCAAACATTAATTACATTGATTGTTTAACTTTAGAACGATTCTCAATCATCGATTAACCATCTGATTAGGTTACAACCTCTTATGTGTGTGACCCTATAGGTTCGAACCTAAACTAGTAGCACACGAACCAATTCCTGTACCAATCGAAGTAACCATCTAGCAATGATTTCCGACGTCTAGATAGGTCGAATGTATGCAAAACAACATTCTAAGAATCCTGATCCATGGTTACCGTATAATTCATCCTTTTGACCAATAATGCTCAAGACGACTTCGAGTATGCTGGCAATCACTCATACAAGTCATCTCTATTGTGTCTCAAAATTTTGCAAATCCCGTGACTCCTCACAAGGATTATCCAGGTCTAGATTTTGCTAAATTGAAGCACAGTAAGACATTCTCTTCCTGAAGTTAATCAGGAGTGGTCAATCCCATCTTGACTCACACACCGACTTCACAAGTACTTGTCTGTATCCAGAAATCTTTCAAACCTATATTAAAAATACAGACAGTCCGGCACCAAAGCACAGTGAGTTGCTTGCAAGTCACCATGGTGATCTCAGGTCGGAAGGACACTTATACCCATTGGTCTTAGCTAACTACTTTTGATAGTAGACTGTTACATTGGTCACGTTCAATGCAAATGTACTCCTACATCTCACCTAGATGCCATACCAGTGTCTCCACACCACTTGGTTATGAGGACAACCAACGCATATGGCATACAGCGATCTACACTTGATAAATTATCGTCTTTGTTAATAACTTATCATTTGATCGTGAACAATTTAAGAACCATCCGATAAATCCTCGTTTATCGATTGATTGTGGTTCTAAAGACTTCATCATAATTTAGGAGTTCATTTAAGGAAGATAGAACTTTTATAATGAATCTGCCAAATAACTATTATTATTAGATAATTCATATACTAATTTCAATCATCTACCACGTAGATGATAGGCTTTAGGACACATTTTCCAACACCTAGAATGGGCCCCCCATCCAGAGCAGCAGTCCACTGAGACCTAAAGAACTGAAAGATCAAATATCTAATCGCACCACTGTCCTCCACCATCCTGCCCTCGTGTCCCTCAATTGTCTGATGTGATTCGTAGACCTCCGGACCATCGTCTGTTGAAAGAATCTGGTGTTCCGATCACCCTCTCTAATCCATTGCACTCTTGACTTCTACCTCCAAAAAGTCTCCTGCTGCCTCAGTAAGGAGTGATGCTCGGAGAGCTTCAGGCGCAGCTCCCTCAGCTCAGGCTCTCGAAGGCCCCCCTCAGTATCCTCCCTCCTCTGAAGCTCTGCAATGTCTGCCTCCACCCCCTCAATCCATCTGAAGATATCGCCGACCTCGATTCGATTCCACCAGACAAGATGGCGCCGAGCCAGCTCAATCCTATAAGTCATCCAATACCTCGCATCATCATGGACCGAGATCCTCCACACCTCCCTGACCAGATCCCATGACCGTGGATAGAGAGTCCAGAAGCTCTCAAACCAGAATGGTGCCCTAGGGATGCTCTGGCCATCAAGGGAGATAAACGGACAGTGGTCCGAGGCAGTCCTCAGAAGATGCTGGACCGAATGTCCTGGGAAGCGCTTGACCCAGTCAGCGGTGGCAAAAACCCAATCAATCCTCTCCCAAACCCTAGCTCCACCCTGTCGATTGTTGCACCAGGTAAATCTAGGGCTAGTGAAGCCAAGATCAAGTAATCCTAAATCACCAATGAACTCCCTGAACTCTCTAGCCTCAATGGTATCCTCATACCTCCTGCCATCCCTCTTCTCATGGGGCCCCATAATGCAATTGAAGTCACCAACAATGACGGAAGGGATCCCCTGTGCACCCAACCTGAAAATCTCAATCCAAAAAGCCCTCCATCTCCCATGGTCGGTGCGCGCATACACACCAGCTAACAGCCAAGGGCCCCCAACCTGCTTTGAATGACAAGGGCCACCCCCTGCTCGCAGCTATAAAAAGCATCCACTCTGATCGAGCCATGATGCTATAACACCAAAATCCCACCGGATAGGCCTCTGGACTCCATAGCATATGTGCTCCAAACCCACGGGATCCGTCGTCTAGCTCGAGCCAAACTAGCCCCTGAAAGTCGGGTCTCAAGGAGAACGCAGATGTCCGGACGATGCTGCTGAACAAGCCTTCTGAATGCAGTTCGGAATGAGGGCTCCCCACCCCCTGGGTGTTACAGATCAACAGCTTCATGGGGGGCTGGGGAAGGGGAGGGTCTATAGCAAGGCCCCCCTCTGCATAAACATCAGCCTCCATAACCGAGGAATCCAGAGCCGAAGAACTCCCCTCCCCTCCCCCCTGAATAGCCTGTCTAAAACGCGCCACCACCTCCTCATGGTCCATGCTCTGGGCCACATGGTGCGTGCTGTCAGCCTCCCTCCTGGCCTCTGCCCCCCACTCCTGATCACCAACTGGCGATGGGGCTACCTGACCCCCCATAAGTGAGTCCCTCTGGGTCACAGACATGCCCTCCTCCCCTAGGGCTCCAGTGGAGAAACAGAATACCCCAAAGTCATCGGATGAAGCTGGCACATCGATTTGCACCAGTGAATGTACTAGAGCCTTGCCATCACCACGGTTCCCCTTTGCATGGCCCTTTTTCCCGCTTTTGGGCCCTTTTTTGCCCTTTTCCAGCCCAATAGGCTTCATAGGAGCCCAGTCTGCATCAAAATCATTTGGCCGAGCTCGCTTGGCATAATTGGAGCCCAACTGCACCCTGAGGGGTGGGTCGGGCTACGGCCCACTGGGGACCACCCCCTCCACCCCAACGTTTGGGCCTCCCCCACCTTCAGGGCCCAGCTCCAACAGACTAAAACTGTTGGGCCGGCCCACTGCCACTCCTATATGCCATCCTCCAGCCCATAGAATCCACCATCCCCCTCACCGCTCACCACACACCGAAGGGGGGATCGTCGTCGGGCAACCTTGGAGGGTTTGGTCCAGCCCCCGACCACATCCTCAGAGTCGACACGGGCTTGGGCACCGATCGGCTTAAGGGGCGGCTCCTGAGCAAGCTACAAGCCAGAGTCCCCTTTCTTCCCTGCTCTATCGGTGGACTCCGATCCGGGCAACCATTATCGAACGGCCAATAGCCACGGCCCGTAACTCTCTTCCCCGATGGTGTTCATCAGGTTCTCCATGTCAAGGGCTCCTGTTCCTCCGATCGAACACGTCGTCGCGCGTGGAACCGACTGCACCGAAGGCACACCCCATCCAAATTTTCATAGATGAAGTGCTTCCACCGAGGGCCCTCCGGTCCATTGATTTGAATGCCCGACCGCAGAGGGCAGTCAAGGTTGATCCTAATGCAAGCCCGCACGAATCCTAGCCAGCTCCGTGCTGCCGTGCAATCGTCCACCGCCGACAATGAGCCGGCCAGCCCGAGGATGTCCCGAAGAGTCGCCTCCGCCCAAAGTTCCGTCGGCAACCGCGAGAGGTGCACCCACACAAGCGCCGATTGGATCGCCCATTCCACCGAGACGAACCTCGACCGCCAGGGCTCCATCGCCAAACCTGGCCAGCGACCACCCATGGCCATCCCAAAACCCGATCCCGCTCCTCGATCATCTCAAAACAAAACAGGAGATGGCTGTGGTCCAAAGCAAAGCTGTCCACCTTCCCCTTCACACCAGACCACAGTCGGAAATCTCGAATCGCCAGCTCCACTGCAACATGCCGGCCAAGGCTCTTAGCAACAATTGCCGAGACCACTAGCGCCTCCGTCTCCACCCGAACTGCATCCTCCGACAGGTCAATCACCTCTAGGAAGCACTGGACAAGGGCTTCCACCTCCTTCGGAGAGGGTTCCGATGAAACCCACACTGAATGCCCCCCAACTGGCCTATTCCAGTCAGAACCTGTCGATCCTCCCCTCCAAGAGATCCTAGCGTCACTCGCCATCCCTGCTGAAACACGCCGCCCGAAGGAAATCGCAGCGATCACCGACGATCAGCAGCAAAGACCTCCAAGCACCAATCTTAAAGCACAACGGTCCTTTTTCAAAATGATTTTTCCTCTCCTAGTTCAGGCATCATCTTTCAATGGCTACTACCCTACACAGCCTAAAGCACCTTATAGGTTAGATTTTACTGCTAGCATATTGCATGGGCCCCTCCACAACCATTTATCAATCGGAGGACACCTCTAAGAGCCAGAGCGAGAAATCCGAGATCAATTATAATCTAGATCTCATCCTTTATGAGATTAGCATACAAGACTACAATACTGCTCAGTTAGAGGGGTAGACTGATGTGCTTTCTAATTATGCAAGTAATCCGGATCAAGATATGCTGAACCGGTACCGCCGGCCGTATCGGCCAACCGATGGTATGATTCGGTATGGTTTCGTACCATACCGAACCGACGAAGGCAAGCGGACCCGAACCAGAAGAAGAAAAAGAGAGAAAAATAAAGAGAGAGGAAGAAAGAAAAAGAGGGGAAGGAGCCGACGGGGCCGTCGGACGGCCTCCGACTAGCCGTCGGAGGGTGCAGTCCACGTGTGCGACGCCGCGGGCGTGAAACAGGGGCGTCGTCCCTGTTTCGCAAGTTTTTTTAAAAAAAGATAGTTTTAAGTGAAGCTGGCAAATAGTTTGCCAACTTCATGATTTTTATTTTTTTTTAAAAAAAATTCTTAAGTCGGCAACCCAGTTGCCGACTTCAAGAGTTTAAAACCAAAAAAAAACAAAACAGACGACTGTCTGTTTCGAAAAAGGGGGCGAAACCGCGGAGGGGCTCCGCTTGCTCGACCCCCCTCAGGCCGTCGGCGTCAGCTCGCCGGCCTCCGGGGGCCTCATGATGGAGGCACCGTCCGTCCAATAGATCCTTTCCCCCCCGAGCACTCTCTCTTTCTCACTCTTGAAAGCCCTATCGGACGATACGAACTCGAAAGCCCTCCGACGGCTGCAGCCGGCCACCGCCGGCCTCCGACGGCTCCCATCTCCCTCTCCTCTCTCTTTCTCATTTTTTCTCTTTTTTCCTTCCGTACCACCAGTGTACCAAATTTATCGGCCGAATCATGCCGGTTTTCCGCCGGTCCAGTACGATACAAGATGTACCGGTCAGTTCATCACGATATGACAAACACTGATCCGGACATCTACGAGAGACAATGACACTTGACGAGCATCTAGATGTCAATATGTATGTTGTACTTTAAAGTTTAAATATAGGCAATTGATTCTATCATTTTATGTTTTGTATTTCACAAATTTATTTGATGATATTTCGCTTGACAACAAGGCTTGCTGTGCTGCTGCCAATGGCCGTTCCAACCAGTCGACGGCATGGTACGGTACGGCCCCATACCGTACTGAACCGACGAAGGCAAAGAAAGTGAATTGAGAGAAGAAAAAGAGAGAAATAGAGAGAGGGGGAAGAAAGAAAAGGAGGAAAACTCATTGAAGATGCCGTCAGACAGCCTCCGACTGGCCGCCGTGGCCGTCGGATGGCGCACTCCATGCGTGCAATGTTGCAGGCGTGAAATAGGGGCGATGCCCCTGTTTCATGGCTATTTTTTTTAAAAAAGTCCGAAATACAATCCGTTTACTGGCTTCACTTCGCCCCTGTTTCACGGCGATTTTTTTTAAAAAAATTCTGAAATACTTAAAGCCGGCAAACCGATTGTCGGATTCACTATTTTGGCCTTTTTTTAAAAAAAAATTCCAAAGTGAAGCCGGCAAACCTATTGCCGGCTTCACTATTCATCTTCGTTTTTAAAAAAGATGAACAGGAGCTGTCGCCCCTGTTCCGCAGTTGCGGCTCCACCCATCTGATTTTTGCCGTCCGGTGGCCACGACGGCTACCCGACAAACACCGACACAGCCCTTCCGTCAACTGCGCGTCCTTCGGTACATTGCTCCCCCCTCTGAGCTCTCTCTATCGCAAAAGCCCTATCGGGCAATAACCAAGCCGCGGAAGTCCTCCGATGGCCGCAGCGAAAGTCCTTCGATGGCTGCAGCGGAAGTCCTCCGATGGCCGCAGCGGACCACCGCTGGCCTCCAACGGCTAGGGCTTTTCCTCCCTCTCCTCCTCTCTCTCTTTCTCACTTTCTCTCTCTTTCCCTCTCCCTCCTCTGGTATACCGATTTCGCCAGCTGAACCATGCCAGTTCTCCGCCAGTCCAATACGGTACAGGGTGTACCAGTCGATTCGGGCCGGTACAGAATTTCTTGCTTGACAAGATTGTGGATATTGGCATTACTGTTAAATCATCCTTAACAGTATCAGAGATGACACCCTTCGCAAACCCACCACCACCACCATTGTTAGCTTCCACCCACCAAAAATAGGATTTTATGTAGGTTGTAGGGTATCTTTTTTAATTTGTTTCAGCACAATGCCATGATGATGTAAAAAAATCACTCTAAAACATCAACAAGCACTATATAGGATGTACTGGAATGATGGAAACATCAAAAAACATAAAATTAGATTTAAAATCATTCAAAAACCTAAAAAAAATGATTAGTTTTCATTAAACCCTAAAAAAATTGAAAAAAAAAAAAAACAAAAAATGGCATGCTGATTCGGAACCAGCACGCCATGGCATACCACATGTTGGTACGATACCATACAAAACTGGGGGCCTACCGATACAGGTCCCAATGCCAATTCTGCCAACCTTGACTTAAATCTTTGGTTGCAGATAAATCAACATGCCATCAGAGATATTTTAAATTGAGATTTGATAGAAGTTATAACAAAAGCAATATAGGATACTGAAACACTTTTAGCTCAAGTAAACCACGAAGAACACCAATAATAACAATCATTTTGAATAATGCTCAAAAAAATCAACTTGACCTTATATCCTGCAATATCCTGCGTAACACCTGGCAATGGTCCCACTACAGCTCGCTTGATCTTCTCCTGCACTACAGAGAAGCATCAAAAATAATATGTGATTAATATTTTTAAACTGGGTAAGATGAGATATCATGCACCAATATTTCTAACGAATGATGCGAAATATCATATACTTGTAACTTCATATCTTACCAGGAAAACGAGAAGTTGCAATCTGATGGATGGAATTTATGAGAGCTGACTTGCCAACATTAGGAACGCCAACAACAATGACAAGAAGTGTAGGTTCTCTACAGATCACTTCTTTCAACTTTAATTCCGCAAGTGCAAGAAGCTTTCATTCATAAACCACAAATCAGATTTCTTTGTAACTTGTACTACAACATAATCACAAAAATGCAGTAGTCCTCAAAAATCATGAAACATAGATAATCATTTGAACTATTTATTACGTCCTCTTAGCCAAAGCATAAAATGCTTATGACCTGAAGTCAAGCATCTTGGAAGTCACCATTTAAAATTTGACAAATCATATAATGTTCCACTAACTGAATGGAAGAAAAGAATATTTTCATACATAAGATATGGGCTGGGTCCAGCCAATTGACATACTAAATCATGATAATAAGAAGCAATTATGAGGTTCTCATGTAACAACCCCTCAAGAATGCAAATATATGTGCTTTGAAAGAAAAATTGAGCTTCAGGGATATTTTTCATCATAGATTTTCTTAAACATCTTATAAGTTTTTTTAAATAAGATAAAACCATCAAACAAAGATATCCCCAACTTTGCAAAAACAACAACAGCAACAATAGCAGTCAGGTCCATAGAAGGCAAGTACATCTACTCTAAGACAAGTGCACCTGTATCCCTGAACTCTTATTATATGTATGAGAGTAGCATCCCTTCAATATCATGAAACTTTTGGCATGGTATGCCTATTTGGAGCCTCATGGTCAAAAGAAATAATAAAAAATAAGCTTCTAGCATTTGGCTGAAAAAGACAAATTGGCATCTTTCAACTAAAACCAGCAAGACATATGTAGAAGACATCATGATCGACCAGAGAAGCCTAACCAGAAAGCAGATATCTATTCTCCTTTTAGCTTTAGCACTTCAACTTTCATACTTTTCATTGTTTGTCTAAGCAGAAACAAGCTCAAACCGATAAAATAGCTTAATACAACAAAGCAGACTTGTGAAACCAATACATATTAGTAATTAATCAGGTACAGCCCCACTATGGCCGTCCTTGATCTTTAAAGGTCCAAATTGTTTCTATCAAGTAATAAAATATATCTAAGAATTTCAACAGGTCAAACACTAAATATCCCATTTTGACTAACAAAGAGTTTATACCAAGAATCATCAACCCCCGCAACATGAGTAAAGCTAACCCCAATATTTGATGTAGATAAGAATGTCAAAGAAATCTATACAACCACAAAAATTTCAAGGTCAACAAACATGGCTGGTCATTCACATGAGACTATAATGTTCAATTAAGGTTTAGCCTTGGCCCCCATTCTGGTAACAATTAGGCATTGAGTTGGTACCAGGCCAAGAAGCCATCATACCAACACTTGAGTGTTGAGAACTTGGAACATAGTTGGCTGGTTGCATTCCAATACAATACCAGCCCTTGTATGTTCACACGCGAGCATTGACCAAAGCAAACCAAACTCAATTACGAACTGCATAGTATTGAATGATATCAAAGTATATAACATAGCAAAAAGAATTTATCTTTAATATGATTTGAAAAGAATTCATTGCTCACAAAGAAGTGGGATAATCAACCAAAATGTTTCTATTTTTAGTATTTTATAAATATTATAAATGCAATGGTTATTCGGTAAATGGCAATAATAATAGTAATATAATGATAAAGTTTACTGACCTGGGTGACAGAACTTTTACTGTGTGCACTGATTGGAAGACAATCTTGCTTGCATGAATCAAAATGCCGAACCCAATGCTGCAAATTATGAGAAAAACAAATGCTATAGCACAGGATACAAATTCAAAAATTTAAATGAATGAGAAAGGAGAAAAACAGCTAGTACTAAGGCCATAATTAAAATCCTTGAAAAGGAAACAAGGACATTAAAACAGAAGTAAAGACGGCAACTTCAAAGGAGGCCATACCATCAGCCCAAACAAGATAATGAATTAAAGCAAAACCACTTACATGCATTATATTCGGATTTGCTAAATCCTTCTTGTTTAGAGCAATTACACGCCTCTTAGAGGAAAGCACACTTTGGAGGTCCTTATTGGCTGAGGATAATGGAATCTGTCCATAAGTCACAGAATTAGAAATAAGCTTCTTGTCAACTGATAAAAAGAATGTCAAAAAGAGATTGTCTTGGATCTCCTCATATCTTTCAAATTAAAATTGTTCAAGCATTCGCACTGGAAGTTGTAAATGTTGCAGCCTCATATTGATGAGTTTGATTGCATAAATTTGGCAATGCTTGGGCCAAAAAGATTCATGTAAATAGAATTTTATGATGCTAAGCTCTTGACAGAAAAAAGGAAAGAAAATGTACAGATCAATAACATACAACCTATCAGGTGCAAGAAAATTTACCTTTTTTGACAATCTACTAGGAATACTTATCAAACCACTAAATAAAAGCAAACAAAGAAAAGAATGACATGAGCGCAAATAATAGAAAGACTCGTGAATCGTGATACTGGTACATTAAAACACTTCAGTTTCTCTTTGAACCACAAAAATTAAGAATCCTTTCTTACATTTCTTTTAAAACATCAACAATATATATGCAAAGGAGAGAGAATACATGGTTTCAAACCCTTCATCTAGATCAAAAAAGAGAATAAAAAAGTTCTTACAAAAGTAAACAGCCCAAACAAAGGAAAGAATCCAAACCGCAAATACCCACCAGAGGGGCTGATTGCATCTAAACACAGCATTAAAAGGGTAGGTAAGCATGGAATGACTGAAAACTCTCAACCTAGCACCCTTAGTCCACAAGGGATAGTCAAAGCAGGAAGTTTGAAGTTTCACCTAAAACTTCTATATTGGAAACATAAGTCTCAGTTTTGTCTCAGAACCAAACCATAAACTAGAGCCAGTTTTGAGCCAATTATACATACTATAGAATATAGATAAGGAAGTTTTGAGCCAGAAATAATAAAAATTTATCAACTGAAAAAAATCAACCATGAAGCCACCTCACACTTCAATCTCCACAAAACCTAGTTATCGCATAAATCCAAGTCCTCTTGTTATCTGGTAACTCGTGTAGGTTCCCCTCCTGCATAAGAGAGCTCTACACACATAAGATTCCCATCCATGACATAATTTTTCTAAAAACATCCAGCCTAAATGAATTCCCCACATGGGACTACTCTCTCTATGTGTGACCCTTATAACTCTTCTTTACAGTCTAATAACTAAAGAGCCACTTCTCATTCTACTTTCCCCATCTCCAATCTCTTTATTCCATATCACCTTTCTTTCATGATTCCTATTCTAATAAGCAAAAAAACTAGGACTCAACAAGAAAACCAATAATGCTATTTCTTAAATCTAGTTTGAATATCTTTGATGCTCTGAAGGTATGTGGTAGATTATGGTGTAGGCCATCTCTGTATTGTTTAAAACTTGAATCTAAGATTCTGTATCCGATCAAGTTATTCACAACTCACAATGGATCTTTATCCTATATTCTTTATCCCTCCCATGGTTAGTTTGGTGCTCACTTTTTTCACTTTTTCTATGTTTTTTTCTTGATCTATACCTAGAAGGTTGAAATCCAATATCTCTTCAGCTTTCTCTAGCATGCGATCTTTATTTCCAACTTGATTATTCCAACTTGATTACTCCCAATCTGATCTCAAGCTTGAAAATGAGAAACAAGAGAGCCTCAGCATAGTCCGACCTAAACCAACCCAAATAAGAAGCACTAATCGTACTTGACTTAATGAGAGAGAGAGGAGGTGGTGGAAATTTTGGTTGGATAAAGGGAGCAAGCAGGAGAGGGAGATAGAGAGAGAGAGGAGGAGGAGGAGGTGGTGGTGGTTTCAAACCGTGAAATACGGAAGCGAAAGAGAAAGAGGAGGTGGCCATTTTGGTTAGGCAAGGGAGGCAAGAAAAGGAGGAGGTGGTTTCGGCAAGCAACTTTGACTAAGTTCACCGTCTGCCAATGGTGGTCACATGAAGAGAGAGAGAGAGCAAAGTGAGGGCGACAGAGGGCAGGAGATGGAGGAAAAGGGGGGAGATAGAGGTACCCATCTCATGTGGGAGAGAGCAAGTTATTAAAGGAGCAAAGGGTCGGGGTGGGGGTGGCAAGAGGAGGAGAGGATCAAAGTTTGCCGACTTGAAACCGGATCCCATACCAGCCAGCTGGCGGTACGGATTGGTACGTCCTGTAGCAACCCATACCAAGCCCGAACCGACATGAAAGTGAAAGCAAGGAAGAGGAAGAACCGAAAAGGAAAAAAGCGAGAGAGGGACGAGACAGAGGAAAAAAAAAGGAAGACTGGTGAAGATGCCGATGGTGGCCACCAGAGGGCCGTGGAGGCCCTCAAAGGGCCAGCAACACCTCTAGAGCTCCACCATCTCTCAAAGGAGACAAGAGTAGAGAGAGTGAGAGAGGGAGGGAGAAAGAGAAAAGGAGGGGAAGGCAGTGGGGAGGCCATCAGAGGCTCGTCGAGGCCCCTGATGGCAAAAATGGGCCCCACAGCTTCCATGGTGTCGATACAGGGACAACATGCCCCTATTTTAGAGTAATTTTTTTTGGAAAGATTTAAGATGAAGTCGGCAACTGATTTGTCGGGTTCACTTAAGTGAAGCCAACAAACCAATTGCCAACTTCACTATTAAATCCCCAAAAAAATAAAGATCGCAATTTCACAATTGTAACAAGGGCTTCTCATCCCTGTTTCAGCCGCACTGAGGGGCAGGGCCATCTAGGGGCCTCCCCAGCCCTCCAGTTGGCTGATGGCCATCGCCGACTATAAACGGCTCTCCCTCTTTTTTCCTCCCTCTCTCTCTCTTCGATTCATCCTATCCCGCGCACCACCAGCATCCACGGGCCTCTGGCAGCCCTCTGGCCACCTCTAATGGCCTTCCCAGCCTTTCCCATTCCTCTCTCTTTTCCTCTCTTTCCTTCTCTCCTCGCCAGTTTCTTGTTTTGAATAGCAGAACCATCCCGATGGGCCACTGATACGGTCCGACAAGCCCCAAACTAGGTGGTTTGGAACAGTTCGGCATTCCTTGGAGAGGGTAATAGGTTTAGAGTTTCTGCATTTCCTTTTTTTTCTTTTATTAACTTTTCTTTTCAATTCAGTTTTAAAAAAAATTATGTTGTATAGTATATAAATTTTAACCAATAAGTTTCACATAAAAAATACATATGTTATATATATTATATCTATAATTTGTGTCAGGCAAGGCTGAGCTAAAATATGGCAAGCCTAAGTCCAACTCGATCGAAAACTCAACTCTTTCACACTAATTGGACCAAAAGTCTTAGCGAGCCAATTTTTCCCATGTCTAGTTCCAACAATAATCAATTACAAAGGTATTATTTTTTCATGTATAGTTTGATAGTTCCTTGATTAATTTTATTTTGGGTGAGCAGGGGGTTGATAATGTGTTGTGTATAATGTTTTTTTATTTTTTATGAACAAATAGGAATATGCCAAAGCTCCCCATCCTCTCTTGGATGGCTCCATCAAACATATAGTTACATGATCTGATTATTTTATCCATGCTTACTTCAAGGGATTTTTATTTTGTTATTTCTAAATTATGTATTGTATTTAAGAAACATGATAAAATATAAAAAACCCCTTGTCTCTTTGTTCCGGTTAATTTCATTTAATACCATGCACAGCACATGATTAGTTTCATTTCATTATATATATATCAGATATTTGGTCTTTAGGTTTCATTGTTTCTTCATTTCTTTCAATCAGATTTCAAATACCATCAACATGGGACAATATTTATGGTACTGTACCATTTTGATGAAGAAATGGGATCGATACTCGGTGTGGGATGCCAAAAAAGGTGGAACCGGTTTTTACGATCATACTATACCAACAATCAAGATGCACTAGGAGTCAGTATGACTGGTTCCTTTTCATTCTTGTTGATATTAACTATTACAGTCCATCCTAACTATACTGATATCCTACCATTCTAGCTCAAAACTGGTATAGGGTCTAGAATCGATATTTTAAGCCTTGCTTTCAATCTTGAAAACATTTTATTTAGATCAAGCTCCAATTTGTGAATTCTTAGAAGATTCTTGATGCACTATAAAATTATGCTCCATAGGGATTAAAAGAAAATATAGTTTTTAGTAGGTTTGTTGTACCACCCCATACAGGGCATACTGCACCATACCAGTACAGTGTCTCATACAAACACTTTATCAACACTCTCGTATCATACCGAACTGTATACCGACATTATAATAGGATGGTACGGATACAGGGTCCGATACCGAAATGGTGAACCTTAATTTTTACAATAGTTGATATAATATAAAGTAACATAATATGGTATAAATAGTTTTTTATTAGACAGAAATTTTTTAAAGGCCTGAACAAGATAAATTTTAACATGATAATTAGTCTATTTTCTTGGCCCATTTTAGTTTGCTTTATTACTATAAATTCTTCACTAGTTTTAGTTCAAGTGAAATCTGATAAAGTTTAAAACACTAAAACTACAAAATTTGCCAAAATGAAACTCATTATAAGCCTAGTTGAAACCAAAACTTGTTTCTCAATCCTGCACTCAAATACTTGTATATCTTTGCTCAAACTTCTGTTAGATGATTTGAAAACATATATGCATACAAATGATGCATTGGAAACTACAAAAGTAAAGTTTCTTCCTTAATAATATGTGTGAACACTAAGAGGAGACTTGGAAGCTGTTCATTCTTCTAGATTATGACTCAAATGCCTAAAGGACTAACTATATGCATAAATTTTCAAACTTCAAGAAGTATAAGCAATAGTGAAAGGAGAAAACCATTGCCATGTCCAAGAGGAGACACGTGTATCTAAAATCCAAAGGAGAAAATGGGCAAAAAGGAAAAATGATAGGTGGCCTTCCAACAAGACATATTAGAAATCTAAAATTAGTCAAATCATAACCTTGCAAATGTCCTCAACTACCTTCCTCATAACATGAACATAAAATGAGATATTAGATAACAAAGGATGACAAATTAAAAAAGCCTTCTTGAACTTCAAATAAAGCCTCATATCCAGATGGACACTCAAACATTACAGATATTCTTCAAGGAGCTACCGGAGCATCCTTTCTAGGCTAAAGATCATTCGCACATCTGTCCACTATTTGATAAAGCAGGTGGCGCAAGGGAAGGTGTTCAGACTCCTAACGGGATAGACATAAGCCTCAAGGCATTAGGAGTAAGCCTCTTGTTTTTTCCTAAAACATTTATAAATTTAGGATAAAATAATGTGAAAATAATCAAATTAAAGGATGCACATATTATTTTGACTTGGCTAAGTTGTTGGGTAGAAACAAAACATTCCGCACAATAAATGTGTAAAGGTCTCCTAATGTCTAGACTACAGTAGTGACTAAACCATACCTAAGTTTGTAATTTGAGTCAATAGACAATGTCATGTAATGATACAGATTTTCCTTCTCTTTGATTGTGACAGCAATCAAAGCTTTCATCATGTAATGATATAAAAAGATATCCATATCCTTCCATCTATTTGGGTATGGAAATAATCATACCCGAAGTTGTATGCCCCTCATGTAAGGCTGAACACTAATTTCTAAGCTTGAACACTCACATTATGATGTAGTTTAGTTTTGAATCATGATTCACTTGAACAACTTTAAATTCTCTAATTTTTATTTTCGGTCAATTCATAGAGATATTTAATTTTGAGGCCATTATTATAATAACATTTTGAGTACTATTCTGATTAAGGTATCATCTAAAGGTCCTTCTCTGGGTCAAGATTGGAATAGGATGTTTTAAACTTATTAGCAGTGTGATTTGAAAAGATCATGACGGCCTTTTACGACAGATCCTATGGAGATACAAATTTTCTATTCTAGGAGAGTTTGTTCTTTTCGCTAGGAAAGTGAAACGGAACAAGTCCTCGTCCAAGTCAATTAAAGAGTCAAATTTAGTAAAGCCATATGGTCCTTTTTGCTATAAAAGAGTGTAAAAATCTTTTTTTGATGACAAATATTGAATATATTGAATATTTGCTCTCTATTGAGCATTATAGCCCTTCTATATTCTCTTTGTTACATCTATTTGCCCCTAATCTCTAGATATTTGAAAAATATCACATCAAAATACAACTTTCCATAACATGATCTTGAAAAAAGAGAGAGAAGTAAACCACCAAGCATCTTAAAGCATATTTAAAGTTCAAAAACAACATCAAAATACCACTTTCCAAAGCATGTAGCTGAACAAAACATAACAAAAACGAATCAGTAGACATGCTAGAGTAGCTTAATGCCTTCACAAATTATTATCAAAATCATTACTTGAATTCTCATCACTTCTATCTGCACTAGATTTATAATCATCATCCTCCTTGTCTATCTCCTTCAAGTTAACCTTTTACATTAGCTCCCTTTATTTCTATCAGCTTCACTCAACAGAAAGACCCTCAAAGTAACATTAAGACAAATCTTAGGGCATGAAAAGGATATAAAGAGTAGTGCTGGAATTAGAGAGGCACTCTCTGTCTCTCTCAAACACGAACACCTTCACTTTGGCCCAAGCACTTACCCAGGCACCACCTTACTAAACCTGCCTCACCTGGGAACTGTTAAGTTGGTATAGAGTTGCCTCACCCACCCAAGAGCCTTGGCAAGCACCTAGAGTGCCTTTGACTATATCACAAGTAATTTTTGGAAAGATTTCCCTTCCGCTGTAAAGTGAAGTAACCCTCAAATAAGCCCTTTTTGATAATGCATTCATCAACTGGAAGTAATAAATCAGATTTCTACATAGTTACAAGAGAATTAAAATGACATGAAGATGCAAAAGAGCGTGTGTGTGTGTGCATGTTTGTTCATGATAGTTTAAGAATTTTATCTTGATCCAAGTAAATTGAGGCAAAATGTATGTTTAACTTGATTAGGATATGTCCTAACCCATGAAGACTTTGGAGCATTATGGTTGAAGCAATTAATTCAGGTTTAATATTTCACTAGGGTTGGCTTTACAGGAGGAGTCATGGACTTGCTTGCTATTCGTGAGGTTTATGGTAGGGTTTTGTATAGGTAACAAGGACCAAATGTTAGTAGCATAGACAAAAGTCATTCTTTAAAACAAAGCAATAATATTTATCAAGTTTGTTAAAATGTTAAGACTGGAACCTGATTCCTGGTTGGAGAAAATAAAAGGCTCTATTCTTTATTTTAGTTTATAATTAGCAATTCTACATACGACCCAGTGGGATATAAATATATATGATTTTAAAAGAATTGTCTAATCTAAATTTGATTGAAAGTAATATTCATTTAGACAATTTTTGCTCAAAGTAAGATGCTTAGTTACATTTAGATTGTTCAAAAGAAATGCCGCTAGAGGTCCAAATGTAGCAAAAAAGATTAATTCTCTTGCAAAGAAAATATAGTTACCTCCATGATTAAAGTGAGACCTTCACCCTAATTTTGATAAATTATGACCATCATGAAAATCCCACCAAGTTCCACAAACTTCCCAAGTGAGGGGAAGAATAGGCAACATGCAAATGGCATCCATATGGCATCACCAATGAGATTCAAAATTAAACCACATTCATATCATACTATGAAATTTTTAAGAGGGGAAAAAGTCTTTCCCTTCCAATTAATGATAAGATAATATGAAGAAGACACTTCATTCAAATGGGGGCTGTGATCAATCCTAAAGACTAAGAGATGACTTACTATTAACATGAACTGACATGGGCATGTGCAAGGCCCTGTAGGGGGAGGATACAAGCCGCGGCATGCCATCAAGACAAGAGAGCAAAGAACTTAAGGTTCAAGAAGTGTATCATTCAGAAAAAAACTTTGCAATGACAACTGAAATTAATTGTGGTCTATCTTCCCCAGGTTCCACTGCACCTGGCTGAATGAAAATGAGCTTTCAAGCTTCAGATATATTGGACCAGGGGCGAGCAGCAAAGCGAACGGAGTCAGGCCCAAGCACTTAACCACTTCTTGATAGCGTACCAGACCTGACCTGCGTTTTCACTGTGACCTTCTCTTCTTTCTTATAAGAGACCAAAGCGGACCTACTTTCAGATCGAAAGAGAAAGAAAGGCTATGAAATAGTTTTGGACAGAAAAAAGCAGGAACAAATCTATCTGCATAACCTGCCCTTGCGTATGTTCTTTTTGCCGAGTGGTAGGCTTGCCCCTCCAAATGGGATTTAGAATATCCCAAAAAAGTAGGCTCTGTAAGGTGGTTCTTAAATAAGATGCAAGGTTCTGGAATAAGGCATATGTAGTACTTGATTTTGCTCCAACATAAAATAAGAAAGAAGACTGATTTGTTCAATCATTATATAAACCAATGAAGTAGCGAGCAGGTTTAGATTGGTTCTTTTTTCGGAATTTGCGATCATTTAGCGTCACTGATAAATTGAAATTCCTTGGTGATAGTTTCAGACTCTTCGGAAGGCCAAAGAAGACAATCGAAGCACCCAAGCTCCTAAAGAGATATAATTGCATCTTCAAAGCCCATTCTTCTTATTAAAGACAATTTCCCTTTATGCAAAACGACAAAGTCTCCATTAAAAAAACACCAGAAAAGCATGGGATTTGCTTGTTTTTTCATGATTCATAACGATGCACTTGCGAGAAGAAGAAAGCGAAGCAAAAGGATGACTGACCCGAGAGTCGCGGACCTCAATGACGAGGTCAGCAATCTTGAGGCGGTCGCGGATGGCCCGAGTGGCGGCGGCCATGTGGCCAGGGAACCAGTTGATGACCCCGCCGCTGGCGTTGAACCCCATATCTGCTATCCGTTTCCCCACCTTCGCCATTACCCCCATCCCCTCCAAACCCAGCACTAGAACAAACTCTTATAATCCCAAGGAAACGCTCAACTGGAGGAGGAGGAGAAACAGTTTTTTTTTTTTTCCTTTTCTTTTGGTTTCTTTTTCGTGGTGAGGGGACAAAAAAGAAAGAATATGATGTCGCTATGCCTCTGCTCCTCTATTTCATCTCTCTGTGGTTGTTTGCGTTGGAGGCGATGCGGGAAACAGAAGAGATGAAGAGCACCGCGGTGGGAGACTGCTTCGTATGGCTCGAGCCTCGGCCAGCCCGCACCCGAGCCTAAATTTTCCAGGCGGAGCGCTGCTGTTTAATGTCGCGGACCCCGGCCCGGTCATGAAGCCCTGCCCGCGCTGGATTTTTTTTTTTTTTTTTTTTTTTTCTCGATCATTTTGTTAAATTATTATAGTTTTGATTAAAATATTATCATAATTCAGTCCTTTAGGACTTGTTTAGTTCACAAAAATTTGAGAGGAAAGAAGTAATTTCTGAAAATTTGGAAGAAAGTCTCAGTATTTGATTGTAGGTTTAAGGGGAGAGAGAATAGAAAAATCACTTCTCATTGAAACTTCTCATGTTTCATAGGAAATGAAAACTCATGAATATGTGGGTTTTAAAACTTCTCATGGAATGAAAATTGATGATATTTTTTTACCACAAATATCATTTTAAAATCCATCACTAAGCTTTTGCAAAATATCAATAGATGTTATGATGATGATGTAAATATGTAATTAATGAAAAATATAAATTCTCAAAAATATCATTTAAATATTATCATAATAAATATTAATATAGCATTATATTAATATTATCCTAAATTTTATATAAATATAAAACTATATTTATATTAATATTTATATTATAATTTTTATTTTAATATTATTTTAATATTTATACTAATATAATATTTTAGTAAATAATTTATCTAAAATTAATTTTAAAAAGAATAAATTTATGATGCATTTCTATCAGTTTGGACTTAAAAACTGTTTCTAGACTTAAATCTATATTCCTTTTCAATTTTTCTCTTCAAATTTGCTCGATTTGGAGGAGAAAAAATTACAGATTTAAAAAAATTTGTATTCTATCTGTTTGTCCCATTTCTTTTTTTTATACTTATAAAAAAAATTATAAAAAAAATATTAACTTTCTCTTTCATTTTTTTCTCTTCCCTCCTATTCTTCCCTTTCAACCAAGATGTAAAAGAGGATAAGGCTAAGTTGAATGGGGCAGAATAACAAGGGTGTAAAATAGTGAGGCAAAGGCTCGACTTGGTGTCTATGTAAGCTAGGATAATTGGACGTGCTGAGTGTGATTAGATGATTAGGTTGGGCCAAGGCTCATACTCTAGAATCATGCTAAAACATTTTTGTGCAAGTGTAGTTCCCTAGAAGATTTGTCTAGAATATTTTGTCTTAGGTCCTGGTCAATTGGGTTTGGGTTGGATTGTATTTTAGGCTCAGGTCACGTTTAGAGCTTAGTTTGGATGGATTTTGGGCCTACATTGATGTTGGATTGAGGGTTTTAGTTTGGGTTGCATCCAAGTATAGAAGATTTACTTTTCTTTTCCCCAAGTGACAATTTAGGACCAGATGATTAAGTCGAAAATCTAATGAGATTTATAAGTTAGGTCAGTACAATCAGTAAAATTATTGAATTGTAGGCAGAGTACATTTGCAATCTAATGATTTTGTTAAATAAACTGGCCCAACCACAAATCTCATTGGATTTTCAATCCAATCATCCAAATGAACCTTTCAGATATTGTTCGGACTATCACTTTTTGGCAGTTCTCGCAATGGAACTTGGAGATGCAGTGGATCTTAAAATCGCCAACCACTTTCTATCTATCCTTCAAGCTTTGGACAGAAACTTTTGCCCCATTCTTCTACCGGGAGATTTGCTTGGACGCGGCCCAAAGCTTGCTTGAAGATCCTTCGGTGAAATGCTTCCTCATATGCTCCACTTCTCCATCCATCCGTGACTCCGCTCGTGATATATCTTTTAGCAGTACAGCCGTCGCATATATTTGAAACGGAAAGTGCCCGATAACGCCGAAAACCTTAGCAATTCAGCCGACGGTTTTTACTGAATCACGGGGGCACAATTGGTATTTCGGCTAATATTAATCACCGACCCGCTGCATCTTGAGAAGACAAACCGGGTTTAAAGTCGTCCAAATATCATTCAAGAAGGGCCGAGCGGTTTCTTCCTTGGATTCAAATTACACAGCAACGGAGGGAAATCCAATTTCTCTCCCCCTTTCTCTCTCTTAAAGCGAGAGAAAATAAAAGAAACAAAAAGAGGGGAACCCTTCGTCCCAGCGGTCGATCCGTAGACGGATATCGGAAAGGGGAGAGAGGCACCAAAATGGGAGATGAGTGCCGCACCCCGCCGCCGAACCCTTCGAGGCCGATGGCGTCGAAGCCCCGGCCACGGACTCCCACGGCCGCCATTCTGCAGTCGCCGACGTCCCACGCCTTTCCTCTGGGCTCCAACGACGATGAGCTCGAACGCGCCCAGGCCCGCGCCGCCCGCGCCGCCTCCATCCGCCGCCGGTCCTTCGCCCCCAACCGTTCTGCCGCACCCTCCGCCCCCCACGATCTCTTGGACCACGACCAGATCATGGATCTATTCCACAACTGCATCAAGCTCGCAAGCGAGAATGTTCGTCCTCTCCCTCATGCCTCCTTGTGCTGCATTGTCTATCTAGGGTTATGATCTCAAATCTTCTTCAACTTCTTTTCTCATGTTCTTTTTGTTCTGTTTTTGTTCTGCAGAAGATAAACCAGAAAAACACGTGGGAGCTGGGTCTCATAGACCATCTCAGCGAGATCATCCGAGTTAGACCCGAAGATGATGACGAGACCAATTTCCAGAAGGTTTTTTTTTTTTATAATCGTTCTTGTTTTTTGGCTGATTCTTTTGGATTTCTTGGCGCTGGTATTTACATGGCAAGAGTTGGTCTCCTTCACTGACTTATTACAATTTCTGGTGTAGGCGAGCTGCACTCTGGAGGCTGGGGTGAAGATATATTCTATGAGAGTAGATTCAGTGCATTCTGAGGCATACAAGGTCCTTGGAGGGATCAATCGGGCTGGCAGAGAAGAAGAAGAGAAAGGTTTTATTCTTTTTTCTTATCTCTCTCTCTCTCTCTTTTTTTAAAAAAGTTTTAATTTCGTCCTCTAGGTGGTTTTTGTACTTTATATTGACCATGAATGAAATAAAGAACACAGCCAACGCTGGTATCGGATTTAGTAGAAAAAGGTAAAGGGTTGGCGCTGGGACAGTGCCCATATTTAAAAAGCATGGCAAACTTTGAAATGGTTTTTAATCTGATATTTGTTAAGTGCTAAGACTTTTCTTGTATGCAAGTGCCACGACCCAACTAGTTTGCAGTAAGTTGGCAGGGGGGTAGGCCAGGATACCACTCATATATCATGTGCTGTAATGTGACCATGTTGTGAAACAAACTGAGCACTTGCCAATCAAATCATCACTCATAAGCAATGTGCCATGCCATATCTTCATTGCAGCAAGAAATAGGCAAGGCCTCCTAGGGATAAAGTTTTCCAAATGTGTCTAATGGAAGAGGGATGGAGACAAG
The DNA here is from genome assembly GCF_000442705.2 of Elaeis guineensis. Lineage (NCBI taxonomy): Eukaryota > Viridiplantae > Streptophyta > Magnoliopsida > Arecales > Arecaceae > Elaeis > Elaeis guineensis. The sequence goes on from NC_026002.2 coordinate 21,237,932, forward strand.
GTTCCACATCAAATTAACAAAGAACAGAAGCCAATCTAGAGAAAAAGAAAGATTTGTTTTGCAACTTGAAATGTTGTAACTTTGACTGGAAAGAGTACTTAGTGGATAGAATTATGTGAAGGGGAATCAACATTGTATGTTTTCAAGAATGAAAGCTCGAAAATTATTGGGCACATACAATTGTTACAAGCTTCTATAGGTACAAATGGAAAAATACTAGAAACTTAGTAGATACTAGAGGGGATGCTTGGTTGCAAAATAGCTTTGGAAAGGATATCCCTTATACTGTTGAAAGGATATCCTATTCTGTGAAAGAGGCATATTTTAGTATTTGACTGATGGAATAAGTGCACAAATTAAGTGGAGGAAATAAGGTGCATTTAATGCACATTAAACATTGTGATGATTTAGATTTTATGGAAGAGACCAAATACCTCTCTCACTTTTTTGATTGTTTATAATGTAGATATGGACAAAATGATAATTGAAGGAAATTGGGACAAGCCTATTCCATAGTATATGTCTATTCCTCCATTTTGGCAGAATAAACATATATCGTGTGGGCCCATTTATACTCCCACATGGCATAAGTTCCTAGTCCATGGTCCATTTTGCACTTGGTGAGGATATCCCCCTATTTGTGGGGTACCCCATGATCATTCCGCAACCAAACACTGTCATAGTGGACAAAGAAACAAAGGATAATGTTGTAGATGTAGAAAAGGGCAGAGAATACTCATGATTATTAGGTTTCATATAGATTAGGAGACATTTAATGTAGCTAGTACTTTTTTATTGCAACCGGGTATGGAGGAAGGAGTATGTTAGTAGTTTTGGATGTTAATGGATTCATTCCATGTACCAAAAAGAGAATAGATAGATATTAGCATCGACATATATGGGAAAGTAGGGAAAGTGATATGGGATATGAGAGGGTAATGGTGGATACGAGTTTGGTTATAAGAATTTATAGGAAGATTCAATTTTTGAGTTTGTAGTGGCTTCTTACCTAGCAAATTAAACACATATTTTAAGAAGAGAGATGAAAATTTTCTAGTTACATTTCAAGGAGTATATTGATATTTCAAGGAGTATATTGATATTTCATCACTAGATCACATTGTCCTATGGAGAAAAAAGAGACATTAGAATGCACAAATTGTAAGGTGAAAACAAGGAAAAGATTGATCACATGAGATAAGCTGCTAGTCCCAATGTTTTCACTAGGTGCAGGAACAAAAGCAAGTAAATCATGAAATGTCCAATGATAAGATGGCAAAGTTTAGAAGGGGAACATGTAACCATCTTCTATAGATAAATTATTGATGAAAGAAAATGGAACCTGAGAATTATGCCAATAGAACATGAGATTATGTGGTTGAGTGTATTAAGAGAGATATTAAGATGTTCTTGGGAGCTGAAAGGTAAAGGCCATATACATAGATAAATTGGTGGTTGAATGATGAGGAACAAGAAGAAATTAAATTTAAAAAAGAGTTTTCTTGAAACAAAGATAAAGAAAAATCAGTATGAAGGACCTTGAAAGATATGGAGAAAGTTGAGAAACATGTAAGAAGAGCTTGCAAGGCTAAATATGGGCCCGTGATAATTTATAAATTATGAGAACAAAACTTTTTAAAAGTAAATTGTAGGAGGATGTGAAATCTTGGAGATATGAATCATGTTTTATGCATTTAAAAATGGGATCGTGATATTTGGTGAGAGACTAAGGATATTCAAGATGAATGTTCTATAAATTAAATTAGATTTTGTTAGAGAAATTTGTATAAATGCATGAATTGGTAGTTGCCAAGTTTTCTTAGCTAAATCCAAAAGTACCAAAGTTGGGATAGCTTTGCAAAGGATATAAAAGACAAGTCATTAGGGCTAGATCAAATATGTTCGGAAAATCATGGCGAGTGTTGGGATAATTTGGTCTACTAGTTTATTCAGAGGTTTTAGTAACCAAGGAATACCAAATATTAATTGTAGACATATTATGGAACTTTTCTGTAGGAAAAGAGGCAGAAAATTGATCCAAGTATTTTGAATTTAAAGTTATAACATTAAGATGAAAACAACAATCTCAAACTACAAGTTTGTTTATTGTCAGCAAGGTCAATGTATTTGAGACTATCTATCTTCTTGCTAATGCAATTTATAGAAAGAAATGTAGAATTAAAAGAGCTGGCACATAGTATTTATCAACTTAGAGAAGGAAAACTAACTGTAGCATACGAAAAAATGCAATGGATTTTAAGAAGAAAGGATGCGCATAAACATTGTAATGAAATTATTAGGCACATGTACGCCAGAGAACTGACAAGTATTAGGAGTACCTGTAGTGTGACTAGTTTCTTTCTAGTTATAGTGGGCATATATTCAAGATAATCACTAAGCTTATGCCCTTTTATGCTTACAATTGATAAGATTTTTGATAATATTCATCAAGAAGTACCATGGTGTATACTATATAGCAGTGATTGCTGAACTGAACTGAATTGCGTGGTTTGACCTATACTCAATCGAATGACACCCAGTTGGAATGGTTTAGCGTCACACCTTGATTCAGCTATAAAAACTCTTTCGATGGTTTGATGGTCTCCCTTGCCTCTATTCGAAGATTTGTGAGCCTTTGAGGGCACTCCTTCACAAAGCCATGGGATGCCACTCACTGCCCTCTCGGCCATCACCAATAATCCTCCTCCCCCTCTCTCCCCCTTTCCACATTTGCCATGGCCCTCATCCTCGGATTATGGGCCTACCTTGGTGAATAGTGGCCTTCTTCCATGGTCCCCAAACCCCTATGGGCTCTCAATTGGACCTTGGCTGATTTGAGGGGATTTGCCACTGTGCATGGTGTTCGTATTCCTAGCTTGCCGGAACAAGGAGGATTTGTCACTAGCAAGCCTCCTCGCCCTCTCACTCTCTCTCCCCCCTCCCTCTCTTTCTTCCTCTCTCTTTCTTTCTCTCCATCCCTGTCCCCCTCCCCTTTCCTTGTTTTGGCGCGCTCTTGAACAGCATAGTATGGACCTGTACTATGCCAAATCAATCACTGACAGCTACGAGCCCTAGTACCAATTATAGTATCATTTGATTGGAAGAGGATAAAATCAAATGCTAAATTCAGTGTTTCAAGAAAGATGCAGAGGATAAGACCTTAATGAGTTAGCTAAACAAAATCATAGTACATGGAATGCAAGGCAACTTTAACCAAAATAAAGATGAAAATAATTTCCTAGTCAAGATTGATACAAAGGATATAGAAAGTCATTTGTTTTGTTCTCTAAAAAGAGTGGAAAGATAGATGAAAAGATAGATATAAAATTAAAGCCAAATGGACTAATTGGAAAGGTGCTTCTATGGTGTTGTTTGACTTTTGCAGCTTGATGAATTTTGGAAAAAAATATGCACAGTGATAGTAAGGCCTAAAATGTTGTGACACAAGCTAATGGCAAGAAAGTGGGTCTATGAAGACAAGTTGAATATATGATAATTCTTGGAAGGAATAAAGTGTGAAATGAGTATATTAGAGAAGTTATAAGTGTTGCATGAACTAAAGAGGTGTATGACCATCTACAACAAACATACAAGGAAATGTTTGTTAAGAGAGGTACTCAAGTTTTGTGCTGAAGGCCTTAAGAAGGGAGAGGAAAAGGCCTAAGGTCATGTGGATGCATTTCTAAGAGAAGTTGGGAAGCTTGCAAGAACATCAGATATAACCGTTCATAGGAAATATGTTTGAATGAGGATTCATGTAGTATACCCTGAGTAGCTGGAAAGCTTGCTATTTATGATTATGCTTTATGAATATAATTTAGACATTATGGTTTCTTTAGTATAGGACATTCTAATACAAAGTATTTCTACCACAAAAAAAAAATTATGGAAAAAGAGGGAACCTCCACCATCAATGACATGCATAGGGACTAAATTTGATGTGATAGAAGATACTAGATGGTGATATAAGGGATGCAAAAGAGAACAGTACATGTTGGGAATGATGTAAGCAAAGGACAATTGCAGCATCCTAATTGCGAATTAGGTATGCCTAAAAGAAGATAATATTGCACAATTAATTTTTAATTTCACCCAATGTTGTCAAATCGGGATTCGACTCGTGAATCATCCATGCCTTAACTGGAATCGCGACTCGAATCGTGACTCGAATCGTGACTCGAATCGTAAGATTCAGTAACAAAAAGCACAATCAAAATGTATACCAATCTATTCATTAACGAATACTCAAAAAGATGTCCAAAAAGTATAGATAAGTTTAAAATACTACGTCCAAAATATAAATTAAAAATAAACATGAAGTATCACTAATTCACTATTCACTCAAAAAATTTAATAGAATCTTCAGTCATCACAATCATCCTCAAGGCTAATGTCGTCATCACCGCCGCTGCCGTCGTCGTTGTCATCATCATCATCTTTAAGCATAATCATCTCTTGATTCTCTTCTTCTTCCTCATTACCTTCATCTTCTTCTATCACTTCAATATCTTCTTCCTTAACAACCTTTTCTTTTCCTTTACCTTTACTATCAAGATTTAAGTTTCTTGGTCCTACAAAAATATTTTAAGAATCAACAAAGCCAAATAAGAAAATAATGCAATTGTTTTAAAAATTAAGAACTAAAAAAAGAATTAGAAAATAATTTGCATACCTTTCTTCCTTGTTCAGTTATTAGGTCCCTCATCAATATCAAAACATTCATTTACATCCAACCAAGACACATCATCCGGTAAGCATGGCTCTTCTTGCTCAGTTATCCACTCATCATCTGATTCCATATCTGATAAATATATTGGATCATATGTCTCCCCCTTTTCTTGTCTTTTTTGTTGTCTCATCTCAAGTTGAATATTGTACTTGACAAATACCAAGGCATTCAATCTTTGTTGCTCCAAACGGTTTCTTTTTTTGGAATGAATATGTTCAAATGTGTTCCAATTTCTTTCACATCCAGTGGCACTACAAGTAAGACTTAGTACTCGAATTGCTAGCTTTTGAAATTCTTTGCACTGTTCTCCAAAACTTTCCCACCATAGAGCTAGACAAATAAAATAAGATAAATTAAATTTAAATTTGATAGGTAAAAATGAATTCATAAAATTAAAATTATAATTACCTGGTTGTTTTTTATTTCTTGTTGATACCGCTATGTCCATCCCAAATAAACCTTCGGCCTTCTTAAATTTTTCAAGTTGTGAATGAATGATGACTCTTGTCTCAACATCTGGATACATCTTCTCAATTGTCTTAAACAATCCAATTTTTACTTCAGCATCAGTATTAAAATTAGGATCATATTGGAACCTAAAGATCAAGAATCAAAAAATTAATTTAAATTTAAAATAATAAAATTTACTCATGGAATAATGTAAATTAAAAAAAGTGTGACTTACTTGGGATTAAGATAATATGCTGCCGCATGGAGTGGTCTATGAAGTTGCAAATCCCAACGAATGTCTATTATCTCCCAAATCCGATCATATCTCTTCTTAACATTGTTGAAATTTTTGCCAATTTGTTCCTTTGCTCTATCCATTGCTTCATAAATATAACCCATAGCCGGTTTTGCATCTCCATCAACAAGTCTCAACACTTTGACTAAAAGAAGGACACTTATCAAACAATATTTTGTAGCTTTCCAAAATCTGTTATCACTCAATACAATTTTTTGAACTTTTCTAGCCTCAAATTTGCATGCATAAGTGCTCCTTGCCCATTCTTCTGAAGCAAACATAGCCCTTAAAGCAATCTTCCTGTCTAGTATGCTTCTCAAAGTGAGATAGGATGTCGCAAATCTAGTAACCGCCAGTCTTGTCAATTCCTTGTTCTTAGAATATTTTCTAAACAAACTAAGAACTCAAGTATGACGGTGAATATAAACTGTAATTTGCCTTGCCTTGCCAAGTGTATTAAAAAAAATTGGAATATTTCCAATGTCACTAAGTATTAAATCTAAACAATGGGCTGCACATGGAGACCAAAAAAGATGCTTTCTCTTATCTTCTAAGAGTCTACCCGCGCCAACATAAGCAGAGGCACTATCTGTCACCACTTGAACTATATTTTTCTCTCCAATCTCCTCTACTAAGCTGTCAAACAATTCAAACAATTTATTTGAATCCTTACTAACATCAGAGGTATCCAATGATTTGAGGAACATTGTTCCACTTGGACTATTCACAAGAAAATTAGTAATAGACCTACTTTTTCCATTAGTCCAACCATCGGACATGATTGAACATCCCATTTTTTTTCGCTCATCTTTATATTTTATCAAACATTCATTAATACTTTCCACCTCTTTCTTCAAGAAAGTAACTCTGGCTTCATGATAAGAAGGGAGTTTCAATCCTCTTCCATACTCCCCAACAGATTTCATCATTTGAGCAAATAAAGGGCTTTTGACCAAATTGAATGCCAATGCATGTCCATATAGAAATCTACAAATATCTCTGACCACTGGTTCTCTTTTTTTTTATCATTTCATTCATTGTTCGTTGTTTACATACATTTTTCTTTCCTTTCATCATAAATGAATCCATAGTTCCCTTATTTTTGCATTTGGCTCATCTACTTCAAAGCACTCAACATCATCACCCAAATTTTTTTCTATTTCTTTCTCCCCCAACAAATTTTAAAAAAATTTTTGAATTTCTTCAGAAACTTGAGTACAGAGAGAAACATTGTTATGTGTACCAGCAAGATGATTTTTCATTCTATTCACTCCTCCCCAAAAACTCTTGTTACAATAATTGCATACAAGATGTAATCGATTTCCATCGCCTCCTTTGCCATCATCAAATTTTTTACAATGATTCCAAGTGAGATCCACAACTTTAGATTTTTTTCTAGGTGCCATTATTCAATAAAATAATAATACACAATTCCACTACAAGTATGTAAATAAATTTCTGTTAAAAAAATAAAAATTGTTAAAAAAAATTATCAAAAAAAAATTTTAATCTTACTATTACTGCTGTTTTTATTTTTTTTTATTTTTTTGGGTGAGGATTTAAGTGGATAAGTATTTATCTAAAGTCAAAAAAAGAAGAAGAAACAAACCGTTCTGTTCTATTGGTGGCAACGGAATGGAACGGGACTGTCACCGACCTCTCCCCGTTCCCCTCTCACCTCTCGGTCTCGAAGCTTCGAGAGAAGTCCCGCTTTAAAAAAAAAGGGACAAGGAAAGCTCCGGTCTGATCGAAAAAAAAGGCTTGCAGGCTCCGGCGGCTTCGGGGAAGAGAAACAAGGGGGGTTTTGGGCGGCTTCAGGAAAGAGAAACAGGGGAGGGTTTCGGGTGGCTTCGGGGAAGAGAAATAGGGGAGAAACAGAGGGATTGGGAAGGTTTCGGTTTGATCAAAAAAAAAAAAAGCTTCTTGAAAGGAGAAACAGAGAGACCGAGGAAGAGAAATAAACAAAGCAACGGGAAAGAGGAACCTACCAGACCTACGACGAACTTGCGGTGATGCTTCGAAGGCTTCGAGCTCGAGGCTTCCTCTTCCCCATGCGACCTCTTCCTCTTCTCGTCGTTGTCTTCGAACGCTTGAAGCAGCCAGAGGAGAGTTCAAAGGTAAGAAATCTCTTTGATTTGCTTGTGCTATTTTGATTCCCTGGCTCTTCGGCTTCCAAAAATGGCAAGAAACCACCATCGGACTTGCCTTTTCCGACTCGACAGTATCGGACGATTCCTCGAGTCGCATGATTCAGCCGATGGACTCACGATTCAGGTGCGATTCTTCTCTTTTCCCGATTCTTCCTTCCAGTTCGACTCGGCCACGCTGTGAATCGTCGCGAATCGTACGAGTCACGAGTTGACTCGTACGATTCTAACAACAGAGATTTCACCACTATGTTGGGAAGAGGGGATGCTCAGAAAGAAAGAGAGAACTTGGGATTCAAGAAAATGGTGGACCTTGGGATGGAGAAAATGATGTGGGGGAGGAACAAATTGGGTATCTTGATAAATCCTAGTCATTGTAGTGCTTCCCTTGCTTAAATATCACTTAAGTTAGGAACAACCTCCCTTTGACCAAACACTTGGCTCACACCCACACCCATCCCCATTGAAAACACAAGACAATTAATGTATTTTACTAAAATAGTCGCTAACTATACTAGCTACATTTTACTTATTTTCTCAACCACGGAACAGTTGGGAGTGCACTTTTTGATCCACATGTTATGCAAGAGAGTTGTTTTGGGTACATTGTTGGAGAAGAGTACTAATTATAGATTTCCATTTGGGTTTTTATTGCTTTACCCTCTTATTTTAGTGAGGTAAACTAGTAAGCTTTGCTGATTATGTGTAATCACTTCTCAATTTAATGGTTGTGGCTATATATATGGAGAGAGAGAGAGAGAGAAGGGGATGGTGGATGGTGGTACCATATCACCAGCTCGTAGCATTGGTAGCTATATTGGCGCACTAATGAGGGGCTGATGAAATAACTGCTCCTGTTCAAGGCTGGCTATTTAGTTGGCTGGTTAAAGTGGCAATGCCCTGAAGCTATAGGCTTAACATACCCAATAACCTGTTACAAAAAGAAAATGGAGATAAATCAATGGATTTTGCTAGAGTAATTAAACACCCACTCAGTTGTTTAGATTTTAAGTGTCTTGTAAGAGTAAATTGTTATTTGGCTTAATAGAAGTTAACTGATGTTGTATTTTTACTTTGAAGTCTTATAAGCATGCAGAATTATTAGATTTAGTTTTCCTATATGTGTTCTGTATCAGATAAAGGATACCTAATGGGCTTGTTGACATTATTTCCTTTTATTTCCATTTAGTCTACACATTACTTCTCATAATTGATTTAGTAAAAATAAGTGCTGTCGAATGATTTCGTCGGCATTTAAAGATTGATCGTTAATTAAGATTCTTTTGAGGGTTTTTTCTAGAAGTTTGATATGACACAAAGCATATTGTTTAAATGTCATCTCTGATCTCTTCATGATGACACCAATTATTTGCTTGGGGACTCTTTAGTTTGCAATATTCCAGAGCACCAACACACCCCTACACTGACTTCAACCATTAAAATATTTTTGCATATATTTGCTAGAAGTATTGGCACTTTGTGCAGTTTTTTGAATTATCATGTCCAAAAATACTTTTTTTTCTAAATTATGGCACTTCAAATATTAACTATTTCAAGTGCTAAGTCTAAACTATATGAAGAATTCTGGCGAAGTTTCTCACCATATTCCCTCTTATGTTATATGACATGAACATAAGTTTTTCCCTTTATCAAAAAGTATCATGGACAAGTTATTTTAATCTTGCAATTGGTAAGTTTTTGATAAGTTTGTGCATGCTTTTAGTTGTGTCTTATGAATGTGGGATTGGTGGTTCTTTGTAAATACTGGACACTTAGGGACTGTTTAGTTATATTAGGTACACGAAATCTAATGGCTTTTTCCATAAAGCCTGCTTTTCAAAATCGGTAGATCATTACAACAATCTAGGACTTCAATCAAAAGGCTAGTTGAAAGATATTATTTGGATTCATTAGCCCTGTATAACTATCCAAAATTTTTCCATTGCACTACCTATATGGGACAAAGTACACGCCTATATGAGCTCTCACATACTCCTTCCATTGAAGGCCTAGCATCCTTGCTAGGCTATAGCTCCAAATCCAATCACAAGCACCATGATTATTCTATAGTCAGCCCTAAAAAGACTTGTACTAAAGCGTCCTATAGCCCATAAGCTATGAGCTAGGTTTGCTCCGATACCATTTGTAACAATCCAGGACCTCATCCAAAAAAGCAAGCAGAAGGTATTATTAGGGTTACTTGGTCCTGTATAAACACATGCTAGGTGCAGCCTCTCAAAATCATAGTGCCTGAAAATTAGTTCTATGATAAATTAGTCTAAACCCTGTTTTACACAAATTAAGTTGTATCATCATCTTTGCTAATAAATCATGATTGACTCTTCGCATCCATTTCATGTGTCTAACATTGGTAATATCTGAAAAGATTCCTTTTATACTGACTACAATTCAATACCACTTTCTCACATCCAGATGCTTATTAATATTTGGAAAAAATTTACTTGCTGTTCACTAAAGCTCACCTTGTTCCTTTTATAACTGACATCTATACATATTGTTTCCTTTGCATCAAATATGGAGATATACTGCTGTCACTTGACCTATCAGATTTTCTTTATATTTGTCTATATATCCTCAACATGTGCAGTTTCCCAGATCTTGTACAGCTAAAATATGTTTTGGTCTGGGTCCATTTAGATTTCTGCTCAAAAACATCTTAGGATTTCTACAACTAGTGCCCTTCAACCTCTCTTCCGGTTCTCGATTCCATATGTTTTCAAGATTTGTAACTTCTTTTGCATTCTCAAGTGATTGAGTTGGCTTTATTCCGGAGGGAAGTATGCTGGTGAAATTGTCTACTCAACCTGAAGATCCAAGTAAATTACTCAGCAACAAGGCCTGATCAACTAATTTTCCTTCTTATCATTTCTTTCCGGGTTGTCCCACCTAAATGAATGCTGCCAACTGCATAGACTTTTTTTTTCTTTCTTTCTTCTTTTCCCCTAGTTTGCTAATATGATCATAATAAGTTCTAGGATAATTTTCTCTTTGACTGGGCCATTGTTTCAAGTTTACATCTCACTATTTTAAGTTTCTATCTGGGCTTCTAGCCTCCTACTATGGTGTCCAGGTTTCATTTCAATGTTGTTATTATCTGGAGCCATGCAGTTTTTTGTTGTAATTTTGATCAATATTCTAATATTGTGGTTTGCCACAACAGAAACTGTGATGGATGGTGATCATACTGGAATTGCTCGAGAGGATGGGCTTTCTATGAAAGAATTAGAAAGGAAGGTATATATAGTTTCTGAAGAATTGATATTTTTCATTTGTTATTTTCAGCTCATACCACTTCATTAATTACAGATGTCACCTTTATCAACGCTGGAGTCATTTTTTGAGGCTCTTAATGTGAAAAAAATTGAAGGTAAAATCATATGGCTTACTTGTAATATAAGAATTTTAATGCCTCGTCTAAAACCATTTTGCTACTTTTTACATTCTAGTGGCATTCACTGTGGATCCTCTGTATCATCAAACTTCTGCACAGTTTGATGAAGGTGGTGCCAAAGGTCTACTATTAAACAACCTTGGAGTATACGATGGCTGTCGTATACTCTTTGATTCATTTGAAAAACCTGAGAGGAGTGTCTCGCTTGAAACACAAAACAACAAAATTGAAATGATTGATCTTTCATTTTGCAAAGGTATGGATACAATGCCACAGAATTGCTTCTGTTGCATAAGCCTTAATTGTAAATACAAGCTTCTTTTCTTGTTTGCATTACACGTTTTCTTTCCTCACAGATTATGTTGAGAAGATGATGGTTTACATGCCCCTGAGAAATGACATCTCACCAACTCTAAAGGATATTGTGAATCAGTTTGATGAAGATAATCAAAGGCCATCAGACACAAAATCTTTAGCACAAGTGCTTGAGCTTTGTCATGAACTGGAGGATAACAATCTAGAGCTGGATGATAATTTGTTTGATGATGGTGGACCTTTGAGTTTCGATCATGATGACCACACAAATGTCATTCATGATAGCTCCATTAGCCCAAATCCAAATTCCGCTAGCCATCAAGAGGTATATGATTATGTTTTGCAGACTATGTATGTTAACAAATGTCATGTGATTAACAAGATCTTCGCTGTTGATGCAGGAAAATGGTGAATATATGTTGGATGATCCAGATATAGGTGAAAAATTCGAGAAAATCACTTGTTTCTTGTCTCTAGGCTTGGGATTTACTTCAAAATCAAATGCATGGGCAGGTCCTGATCATTGGAAGTATCGAAAAGTTAAAGGTAAGGTAGAATAAACATTTAATTTTTACTGATTATAATATATGCAGTTCAGTTATGTTATGGATGTTGTTGCTGGTTTAGAACAAGTTCCAGTTTCAGCTAGCGAACCAGAGCTAGTAACCAATAAGGCAAAGAACAGAAAAGAAGTCCCTGATGTTGACTTCATGAAATTACTGGACAATGAGATGCCACCTGTCTTTACACCCCCGAAGAATCCAAGATCATTACTACTACCCATGAACAAAGTGCCCTGCAATATCACACTTCCAGAAGACTGTCACTACAGTCCTGATACTCTGGTCAAATTGTTTGTTCTTCCTAATGTTATGGTACAACAATTGTTTCAGAGAAACTTGATTTTTATGGAGTCTCTGTTCCTTCTGTTTTGCATAACATATTATCGAAATTTCTTGCAGTGTCTGGGGAAGAAAGGAAGAAATTCCTCTGGTAAGTAGTTCTCTCTTTAACATCATCTAGAGTCTTACAACTTGCAAATTTTTCCTGGTTAGTTATTTCCTTATTGCCATGTAAAATCCTATAATTATAGGATTTTCATCTGCATTTTGTTACATGGACATATATTTACTTCGTTAGCATCTTCTATTTGTACTTTATACATTTTGCAAGCATCGTCTTTCCATAGCTAGAGTGCAGATAAGTATAGCCATTAGCATTAAGATGCATAGTGCTGGAAACATTTAGTTAATAATTAAGAAAATTTTGTGCTTCGAGATTTGCTTTAGCATTCTAGTGAATTTGTACATCCATGGTGCAATTTTTTCTTTTTTTTCCCATGCTTTTCTAACAATAAAAAATGTTTTCTTAAAAAAATATCAGCTGTATGCCCTAGAGTATTATGTAAAAATTTGGTTAAAATTTACAATTGTAGATTAATTAATTTAGTGTTTTTATCTTGTTTTTCTAGTTGATAGCCAAATGAAGAGCTGTACTGGATTTTCCATTCTTCTAGTAGTTTTCCTACTTGAACCATAACTTGTTGATTGAACAAGATATTTTGACCCTAAGGTTGTGGATTCAAACTGATGCAATTAATCGCAAGTGATAATGGATGAAGAAGATGCATTATGTATATATGTATATGTTTATATTTATATTGTTTAGAATGAAGTAACTTAATATTAATCTTTTCAAACATTATAGTACACTTTTTTGCAGTTTCTATCATTGGATGCTGATAATATTTTTTTCATGCATATTTTCTTTGCCTTATCTGTAAACTCAGTTCAAGAAATTCTGAACTGTATGTGGGCATTTGGACATGACATGACAAGACACAGCATTGTTGTTACTTGAAAAATGAAATGTACAGCAATCATTTTAAGCTTCTACAGTTGAAATGATCGATTGAAATGTCTAGTCTAGGAAATGCTGTTACATGTGTTTTAACTTTTAAGTTTTCAAAATTTACTGGTATGCACTATTTTAATGGTGTCCAGCTTTTTTTTTGGTCACTCTTTTTTAATCTATTAAAGTATTATGTTGTAAAATATTTCAAGGTCATGTATCCAACACTTCATCAATTTTAGAATATAGCTATCAAGTCAACTAAACTTCATCTGCTATTTATGGTTGATGGTCGAGAATTTAGCAGCTATGTTAATTGTGTGGCTTAGAGATATATATTGGAAAATATGATATTTTTCGGTCATTTTGCAATGGAAAATTTGAAGGACCTTTTGTGTCTTTGGACTTACATCTTCTTAGGAAAAAAATGGCTAAGGTACATGCTGTCATGGTTGACTGAAATGGTATCATAATTAGCTTAAAATAATCAACTATTTGTGCTGGACAATCTGAAAAATTAATGCTCAAAATAACAGTAGGGTGATTGAATTTCATAATTGTTGGATTTTTGTTCTCAAACAAAGAAACATGCTAGCTATCGTAATCAAATAAAATTACCAAGTAGTTCACTCCAGCCCTAGACCAAATCCAAGTGATTCTTCTTAAATCAAAAAGGTAGCTGTTATAAAACAAAAACTACCTCTGCTGTTCAAATTACAAATTGCTCCTGAAATTAGATCTCAACCCTTAAAGATGCAATATGATGCATAAGGAAGACTTTTGTATCTTAGTTTGGATTATTTGTGATGATTGCACTTAAAAATCAAACTCACTTTGATTCCTAGAGACAACTTATTGATGATTCAAAGATTTTTAAAGACAACAACAAATCATTTAGAATTCATAGAATTTCAAAACTAAGTGTGAAATTATACATACATTCTAACTTTAAAAATAAGATTTTCACTCTAGCCGAAAAATAAAAAAAGTAAGACAAAAGAATAATAGTCTGAGTGGGTCCTCATCACCTAGGATGTGTTTGGTTTCCAAGAAAATGGATTACAACAAATTAATTGTTTTTTACAAAAGGAAAATGACAGAATTTCTCTTGTTTGGTTGATAGGAAAGAAAGTTCTATAAAATAAAGCAAGGATAAAAATCATAATATTTACGAAGTTTTTGCAGAGTTTGTGAATTTGTGATGGGGTGATTAGTTGCAAAATATTTCTGACTTATTTGTTTGCATCACCAATGTATCGTAAAATCGATTGAAAGTCATGATTCCTAATTTGCTGGTTGCTGCTTAAAGGATGAAAATAGTGCCCAAAGTTAGTTGTGACTTGCTAATGAATATTTCATCTTCATGTGAAATTAGAAAGCTTTAATTTTGTCATGATGTTTTTTAAATTCCTTCATTATCTTATTCTAGTTATTCATCAATGTGTTTTTTCCATCTCCTTTGTTGCCTAGATAGATAACCAAAGAGGAGGTGGGGGTGAATTAGGTTTTACAAAAAATTTAAAACTTACTCTGCATAGAAATTAAACTAAGTGAAGCAATGTGTAGTAAGAGTTATGCAATATAACAACAATATGAAGATGCAAATAATAAGTAATAAATAGAAGAGATAAGGCGCAAGCAAATACAAAAGTTTTATAGAGGTTTGGCGCCAAACCTAGCACCTACATCCACACTTGGGAATTCCACATAATCTTTCCTAGATTATAGTATGATTGTTTTCCTGGGCTCACAACCAAAACCCAGTTGATTTTCTCAGTGGAAATTAACCAACATCACTCTCTTAAGCCACTCCTAGGGTTACGCAACAAACACTCCAATTCAAGGCTTAGGTGGGCCTATCCCAAGTTTCAATCCCAATTGAAACTTGTTTACAATAGAGAATAGGAGTACAATAAAGTACAAAGAAAAGCTCCTAAAAGAGTAAAAAGAATGTCAATGAAGCTCTTGAAAATTGTGTCGAGGAAGCTTGACAATAAATGCACTCTCTTTCTCTGAAAACCATTGAAGACTTCAAGAAATTGGTGGTTGAAAAGTTATAACTCTCTCTTAAATGCAGACTTAATGCTCTTTGGGTGTTCTATTTGTTTTTCTCTTTTTCTTGTCTCTTTTTTTTTGTTTGGTAGCTTTTAAACTATCTTAAAATTTTCAAAAATCCGTTTGTAACTGTTAGAGATCAAAAACTAGTTGTTAGACATGTTCTGCATAATTCTGAAACTTCTGCAAAACTAGCCATTGAAGCTGTCAGCTACAATCGAGTCAACTTGAGGTCACTATGAGTCGGCTAGACAAAAGTGAGGGTCGACTCGAGATTTAGTTTGAAAAATATGCCTCTCTATTTTTCTTGATAGAGTCAACTCGGCTATTGGTAGTCGGCTCAGAGCTGTTCAGGAGTCGACTTGAGATCAAGTAGAGGTCGACTCGAGATTAGATTGAAGAATCCAAATCTCTATCCCACCTGAGAGAGTCAGCTCGATAAAAATAGGGGTCGACTTGCAGAATGTGCCACTTGAATTTTGCATGCTAAAGTCGACTCTTTAAAGTTTGGTGTCGGCTCATGACTTTCTCCACTTGATTTTTCATGATGTAGCTTCTTCAATCTATTTTCATTGGCTCCTTAATTTGGCATTCACAAGAGACTTCCTTAGAGTGAACTTATCTTCCTAAAACATTCTCTATATGAACTTCAACAACTCAGTAGTACCAAAATATATATTCAATGTTTTGTATTCATGAAAATCAATCCTTAGGTCAACAATCTCCCACTTTTTGATGTTGACAAAACTTTGAGTAAAAGCAAATAATGCAACTGATGTAAATGTATCAAAGTGGGTTTCATCTTATCTTAAGAGTAATTTAATTGGAGTGCAAAGCATGCATAGAAAGATTGTGAAATTTCTTTGTGACTTGAATTTGGCCTGTTGTGAACACTTTGAAATTCAGTCACATACCAAATATTAATAAGGGAATCAACTATCAGAGTAGAAAATCTATGTATTAAGATAACTTGAGTGCGCATCAGAGTATGATGAGCTAAACTAGATAGGTATTCGAGCAAAAAGAAATTGAAGCATTATGTATCAAAGCTGAAAAGGAGATGAAAAATAATGCATATCAAAGCTAGAAACAAATGTATCAAAGCAAAGTATATCAAATCTAAAAAAGAAGAGAAAATGTATTAGAGTGAAATGTATCAGAGCTAAAAAGGAAGAGAAAATGTATCAGAGCTAGAAGAATCAATATTGAATTCAAGACATCAGATTCAGCGCAATTATTATATGCATTCAAGGCATCAAAACAATTATAATATTAATTCAATGTTAGAGCAAATAGTCTTCTTTAATTATTTTCTTTAGTTGTCAATTATCAGTTATTTGCTTGTACTTATCATTTATTTGCTTTCTCTCCCTTTTTGTCATCAGCAAAAACATACATTGTACAACTAGCAAGAGATAAGAAGAAGAACACATTTTCATTACATAAAGGTGTCTTTTACAAGAGTATCAACCAAAATAAATGTACTGTATACAAAAAGAGATCAATTACAGTACACCATGATACAACACAAAGACATCAATAAAAATACATAAGTAAACTAGATAATAATAATAATAATGGTAGAACATAAGTGAGCCACTTCAAGACAATGGATAGATCCTAGACCTACTCATCAGAAGACAAGTCAATTGTGGAAGGAATGCTAGCCCTAGATGATGAGTCTCCACCTCTCCTGCTTTGGGTCCTATTGGAGGGGCCTAGTGCATGGGTGGGCAAACCAACATCGGATTCGGTATAAGTCCTAAAAGGATTGGGAAGGCCGGGCATGCTAAGTCAACTGGCACTGTTGAGAAGAAGACCTAGTAGGAGAACTCTGTCCCTGACCATGAGCTTGGGGGGCAATTGCTGTGGCGGCTCCAGGTGCGATGCTCTCAAGCTACTCAATCGAATGTCTCATCAAGGTCAAGAGAGAGAAACTTGATCTCCATGATGCTTTTAAGTCTCTGACTTCTGACTGGATTGGAGCAACTCTAGTCTTTATCCTCCCTCTGAGCCTAGTAGCCTTGTAAGCCAAATTTGATAAGTCTTCATGATCCTTTGGTCTGGCTCACTACTCCAAAGTTGCTTCCCTCTCAATCAAGCTGGCATGATCCTCAAACCTCATAGCTCAGTTTGAACTATCGAGGAGATTTGTGTCAGGTCTGTCGGAGGTGCCACCGGCTGCTCTCTATCTGTCCTTAATCCATCCAACACGAGCTTAGCTATCCTCCTTATCTAGTCATCATTTAATTGTACAGTGGAGGGTTGAGTTGGTCGAGATGCTCTTGTAGGTGTCACTGGGGTTGTGGAAGATGGTGGTTCTGTTGTAGATGGGGTCTGTGGCTCTGTTCATGGTGGAGACTCAGGCTAAGGTTGGTTGGGTCCTTCCTCAGCTTTGTCTCTCTCTCTCTTGCCATAAATTCCTCCAAACCCATCTACTTCCAACTTTCGATGCCCCATACGATGAAGGGATCGGTTGTTGTGGTATTTGAGTGCATCAGAACTCTAGTAGTCTCTCCATCAAGTGCCACACCAAATTCTCTAAAAACAAGAGTAAGAGCCATGCCATACGGAAGACAAGCCTTTGCCTTGTAGGTTGCTTGCTGCATCTGCTGAATCATCAGGGTTGGGAGGTTCGGGGGGATGCCCTGAACCATATGGTACATCACAATCATGTTTTCCTCTGAAACAAAGTCAAATCTTCCCATGGTGGAGAAGCCTCATCTCGATGGATGACTGGTTGGCCAAGATCTCCAATACATTAACCTCCTGCCTCTCCAAAATAACTCGCAAAGTTGCCCCTTGATCTAAAGGTCTGCTGGGTGCAACTCTTTGTCTCAGCAATTGAAGAATCCGATCTAGTTGCCGCTTAAAACGATGAAGGTGCCCTTCATTGAAGACTTGACACTCTTTGATCCTCGACGTAGGCTACCGTAGTAACTCTCGGATGAGGTTGGGGTAGGTCAGTAGGTTGGACTATATAAGAACTCCTAATCTTATGGCTGATGGTCACCACACGAGCGGCAAAAGGCACTGTGGACGAAGGGAAATGAGGCGAGGAGGGGAAGGCATGGGCTTACAATGGGAAGAAGTGTCATTCCGCGCTTTGGTCCTCCTCTTGACTTAGTTTTGGACACGTGGGTGCTTCAATTGATAGGCCAACTACTTCCTGGGACCCATTTGTGCTCAAAACCAGAAGGAATTGACAGAAAACGACAAGTGGAGGGCTCAAAAAGGTTTGGTGAAATAGTATAGAGGGACTTAGGACAAACAGTGAAAGAATAAAGAGGATTGGGAAAGGGATGGCTCGATTTTAAACGAGTGGTCCCGACTTCGAGTCGACTCATGAATTCTGCTTGAGTCAACTCAAGCTTGGTCTCAAACCAAAAATAATTTTTTCAAAAGAAAAATCAACACTCAAGGCAATGAGATGACTTTAGGGATCACAAACAAAAAATATTCAAATTTGGAATCAATCAAATAAGGTTCAAGGGGTGATTAAATTAGAAAGTTTCAAAGAGAGAGAAAGGGGCTAGGAAATTGCTTAATCGAAGGGATTACACACTTCTAACTCTCTTCTAATTATACTAAACCTTTCTTTATTTGAGGGCTTGGTGAATTTGTCTACTAATTGTCTATCAGTGCTCACAAAATCAAGCATTACATTACCATTCTGAACCTGATCTCTTGTAAAGTAATGTCTTATCTCAATGTGTGTAGTTTTTGAGTGCTGAATTAGATTTTTAGTTAGATTTATTGCTTTTGAATTGTCATACTTTATGAGAGTTTTATTTAGTTTAATGCCATAATCTAGTTGTTGCTTAGTTCACAAGATTTGAGCATAATAACTTTCGGCCACAAATATACTCTGTTTCTACTGTTGATAATGCTACTAAATTTTATGTCTTGCTAAACCAAGAGATTAACTCCTAGAAATTAGCAAATTTTGTTTGTACTTTTTCTATCAAGTTTGTAACCAGCAAAATTAACATTAGAAAATCTAATCAACTTAATAGAAGAATGTTTAGAGTATTATAAATCAATATTGAAAGTATCAAATAAGTGTCTAAGAATTCTTTTAACAACAAATAAATATGATTCTTTAGGATTATATTGAAATCTGGCACACATACAAATACTAAATATTATGTTAGGTTTACTAGCAGTCAGATAGAGTAAAGATCTAATTATACCTAAATAAGGTTTGAGATCAATACTCTCACCATTGTCATCATTATAAAGCTTACATGAGGTACTTATGGAGGTGCTAATTGGCTTGTTATTCTCCATTCCAAACTTTTTGAGAATTTTCTTTTTGTACTTGGCTTGGTTGATGAACATCTCTTTGGTTTGCTTAATTTGGAGTACGAGAAAGAAGTTCAA